>NC_045555.1:15417826-15727803 GCF_009769535.1 Thamnophis elegans | reverse complement strand
TTATCCTATTTTACAGAGAAATTAAAGAAAAACAGTATACATGTGAAGTCGCATTACATTGAAATCTAACACATCGTATCTAACCTAGTATATATCCCTCCCTCCCCTCACCCTCCCCCCCCAACACCGCACCTCCCTCCCCCCGGACTTCCCAGAGCCCGTACACGGTATAGATTTTTAACAAACACAGTCTAAAATATATTGAGACAAAAGAAATTTTAAAAAGGGTTAATAACATCTCTACATTGATCTTAGCTTCTTCTTGCTACGCTAACTTTGAACAGTTTAAATCATTCCTGATCTTAAGCATAGGCTATCTGGAATTTCTTAGTCCCGTATTTGTTTTGTATATAGTCAATCCATTTTTTCCAGTCTCGTTTATATCTCTCATTTGAATGATCTTCTTCAACCTAAAAGACTAATGTGCATTCTCATACCCCAGAAATCAAGTCACCCTCATTCCTTCTCACCATGTTAAACAGAGATCTTAGTGTGCTGTGGCAGCCAAAAAAGCCAATGCAATCCTAAGCTGCACTAACAGAGGGAAACAAGCAAGATCAAGGGAGATACTAATACCACTCTATAAAGCCTTAGTAAAGCTATACCTAGAATCCTGCATCCAGATTTGGTCACCACACTATAAAAAGATATTGAGACTCTAGAAAAACTGCAGGGGAGAGCAACTAGGATGGTTAGGGGACTGGACGCTAAAACGTATGGGGAACGGTTGCAGGAACTGGGCATGGGTAGTCTAGTGAAGAGAAGAGAAGGACCAGGGGAAACATGACAGCAGTCTTTCAATATTTGAGGGACTGCCACAGAGAGGAGGGGCTCAACCTGTTTTCCAAAGCACCTAAAGGCCAGACAAGGAATAATGGATGGAAACTGAAGGAGGAGAGATTCAACCTGGAAATAAGGAGGAACTTTCTGACAGTGAGAACAATCAACCAATGGAACAGAAGTTGCCTTCAAAAGTTGTGGGAGCTTCCTCACTGGAGGCTTTCAAGAAGAGACTGGATTGCCATCTGTCAGAAATGGTGTAGGGTCTCCTGCTTGGGTGGGGGGTTAGATTAGATGACCTACAAGGTCCCTTCCAACTCTATTAATCTGTTAACCTGTTAAAGGTGAGACAGATCAGGACGGTTATATAGGGTGGGGTGCGGGGAAAAAACCCTGTGGACATATTGCAGAATTCCTTCCATTTGCTATAGCTAAAGATATCAAATTAAGGAATCGAAGCTTTTTTCCCCAAATAGATGGGCAGGCTTCCCCAAAAGACTCAAACCTCTGCATCTTTCTGTCATAGTACTGTCTCTCAAAAGCATTTAGAGCAGTGGTTCCCAAACTTTAAGACTTGTGTCTTAAAGTTGCCAAGTTTGGGAACCACTGATTTAGAGAATGGCATCCCAACTATCTGATTGATTGCCAATAAGCCATATCACGCTCTCCTTCATCCATTTCCATCATTTTGATATTATTTTTATTTATCAAAATATAAAATCGAGAAGTACAAAGAAAATTGAAAATCGTGGCAAAACAAGGAAGGAAAGGAGGAAGAGAGAAAAATGTAAGGTAGAGGGGAAAAAGAAAAAAAAAGCATTGACTTCTGATTCCTTTTGGTGCAGTAGAAGAAGGTAATAAACATAAAACCTCAATTTTTTTACTTTTACATAATAGTATATACCTGCCATCTTTATACAGGTGTCTTCGCTTACGACAGTTCATTTTGTGATGGTTCAAAGTTACAACAGCATTGAAAAAAGTGATGTATGACTATTTTTCACATTTATGACCATTGCAGCATCCTCATGGTCACATGATCAAAATTCGGATGTTTACTAGCTGGCTAATATTTACGACGGTTATACTGTCCAAAGGTCACATGATCTCCATTTGCGACCTTCCAACAAGCAAAGTCAATAGGGACGCCAGATTCCCTGAACAACTATGTTGCTCACTTAACAACTGCAATGATTCACTTAACAATTGTGGAAAGAAAGGATGTAAAATGGAGCAAAACTCACTTAATGAATGTTTCACTTAGCAACATAAATTTGGGGCTCAATTGGGGTCTTAAGTCGAGGACTACCTGTCACAACAAACCTATCTAATCAGCAAAACCTAAAATCAAAGTTTCATTTTTTTCCCCCACCTCCAGCATAAAGTCCAAGAACGGTTTCCAAACAGAAACAAAATTAACTGGGTTTTTTCTCATTTAATCAAAGCAGTCAATGTAGCATCTTTGCTAACTTCATCAGCTTTTGCAGCCACTTGTCCATTGTGGGATTCACAACGTCCTTCCATTTTTGTGAATAAAGTGATCTTGCTGCATGTACTTCATCAGAGGTGGGCTGCTGCCAGTTCGCACCAGTTCAGATGAACCAGTAGTTAAGTTTCTGCATAGTTCGGTGAACCAGTAAATCCCACCACTCGCTGGCTCCACCCCTACTTGTTTTTAGGGCTGTTTTCCAGGCCATTTTCCAGCCTGAAAAATGGCCTGAAAATGGCCCCAAAAATGAACTGAAAATGGCTCCAAAAACAGACTGAAAACAGCCTAAAAATGGACTGAAAAATGCCTGAAAAATGGACTGAAAACAGCCTAAAATGGCCCAAAAATCAGGCTGAAAAATGGGCAGGCCAGCCAGTAGTGGGATGAGCCCCAACCGGCTGAATCCTACCTTTGCCTTTGAGCCGAGTGGCTGGGAGGTGGGGCTGGGTGTGATGAATGACATGCCTACCCAGCCAGAAAACCAGTTGTTAAGTTATTCAAGTCCCACCATTGTACTTCACCCACTTCTATGTCGGTTTCTACTGAAGGTTTGGTAATGAAGCATCTGCAAGAAAAACCACCAAGCTCAGAAAGCACCAAAAACCTCTGGAAAGCGAAGTTTATTTTCCCAAGTTGAATTCCTCGGTGCTGATAAATAAGGTTTGCCAGCGGAACTAACCTTAGTCCTGGGATGCAAGCCAACTTTTGCTTAACAATTAAAAAGAAAGAAACGCCACAATGTCAACTTTCGAAATACTATTTAACTTGTAAAAACTGCTTTATTGCAGACTGGCCTTCTGTGTACCCGTGCTGTTCCAAAATCTTGTGGTTTCCTCTTGAGCCCTGTATAATATCCTAGGAGTTATCGAGAAGCAGCTCGGGCACTTAAAACCCAGTCTAAGAGGGTGAAGGAAGTGCTTAAAATGATTGTAGAAACCTTTTTAAAAAGGGCTTAATTCGATATAATGATTTATTACAGAGTGATAAGTAAAACAGTTTGACAGCGGATGGCTTGAAATGATTCCAATGTAAATAAAAACTGCAGGCAATCTTTGCACAGCTCATTTAGAAAAAAAATTAAGTCTTTAAAAAAATAGCACTTAAGACTTATATACTGCTTCACAATGCTTCACGGCCCTCTCTAAGCAGCTTACAGAGTCAGCCTATTGCCTCCAACAACCACCGGAAGGATGGCAGGATAAGTCAATAGAAATAGCACTTAGACTTATATACTGCTTCATAGTACTTTTACAGCCCTTTCTAAGAAGTTTACAAAGTCAGCCTTGTGGGAAGTTATCATCCAGCCCTCCCCCAGAAAAATGAAATATCCTAGGAAATATTGAAAAGGCAGAATATTTCTCTGGATATGAAAAGAAAGAAACATGTTTTAAAAGACAGAATAGTTGCCTGTAGCTTCCTGCCCATCCCCACTGTTAATGGACCATTAAGACGGCCAAGGTAGTCCACTTTACATAATAAAGACTTCTCCACCAGCTACAGGAAAGCATGATAATATTGGCCCTTTACTCAACTGACCACATGGCATCTGAGAACTCATCCATACCTGGATTCAAAACACAGCTTAGGGAGTTGCCCCTGCATGGCCCCATGGGAGTCTGACAACCAATCAGAATACGTTTCTTACACAGGAACAGGAAACAGAGAGGTGGGACTAAACAGGTTATAAAAAGCCTAGCAAGCCCCTCCCTCAGCCCTTCTCTCTTCTTCTCCACCAACATTGAAGCATGTGATCACTTTTTCTGTTCAGGGCTCAAGCCATGTGGCCCTGTCCAACAATAAACCATCTTTCCAAGCAGCCTCCATGTCTCCAGTGTCTTTTTCCCCACTTGGAGCTGAACCCAGAAGGACATTTCTTTCATCAGCCTCTTGCGCCCCCCCCCCCCCGCCCAAACAATCTGGATCCTCATTTTACCCACCTCGGAAGGATGGAAGGCTGAATAAACCTTGAGCTAATCAGGATCAAACTTCTGGCAGTGGACAGAATTAGCCTGCAATACTGCATTGTAACCACTGCGCCATCACAACTCTACATTAAATAAATAAATAAATAAATAAATAAATAAATACATACATACATACATACATACATACATACATACATACATACATACATACATAAACCTTGAGCCTGGTGAGACTCAAACTGCCAAACTGCTGGCAACCGGTAATCAGCAGAAGTATCCTGCAGTACTGCACTCTAACAACTGTGCCACCACACAGATTTACAATTAATGCCCTTCAGTGATTTTGGATCTATTGATCTGGTTAAGGAGCAACATAGATGCAAAATTCAATTAAAGCAATGTCTTGTTTCCCTACAGGCTGACCTCATGCATCTGGCAAACCAGAGCAGCCTTAACCATCCTGCTCTTCTCCCCCACCCCCACCCCCACAATATTCTGCTGTATTGCCACTGAACATGGAAGATTTATTCAATTCTCCTTAGGCAGAGAGCCATTCCAGAGCCTGTTTCTGTTCTGCACAAGGAGCAGCAAAGTAGAGTATCAATAAGATCAGTCATTATGACTTGAGCTGTATGGTAGTGTAGATCAATCACTGGTCAAGTCAAATATAGGTTGAGTTGCAGAAGGACATTGCCAACACTTCAATAAGCTGTGTGCACGTCCTGGGTACCATATGCAGATCAGTTACCTTATCTCCAAGACAGATGTCTTGTGTGTTGAGGAGGAGGAACAAAAGCAAGAGGATGAGGAGGAGGAGTGGTGGACAAGCAAGAGAAAGAGAAGGAGGAGAAGAAGAAATGGTGGACAAGAAGGGGAAGGGAAGGAGAAGTGGTGGAGAAGAAGGGGGAGGAGGAGGAGACGTGGTGGACAAGAAGGGGAGAGGAGGAGGAGTAGAAGGAGGAAGAGGAGGAGGAGGAAGACTTGAGAAAATGGGCATGCAGAAAAAGTTTTAGGATACTAGGAATATCTAGATGATTTTGTTATCCTATCATAGCCAGAACTAGAGAAGGGGAACTAGTGAATTATATTATCTGGTTTAATAGCTCAAATGTTGCATTTCCAACAGTGGGTGGAGGTGGGATTGAATACCCAAGCACAACAGGTCTCCACCCTTTCCATTGTCCAAAGGTGTGATCATCAGGGACACTCAGCACATGCTCAGCAACTCAGGAACTATGGCATTGGTTATTCACTCACCCACCCACTGGGAATCTCAGCAGGGGGGGGATAAGGTTTGGCCATTGCCTCCCTTTGTCCTTAAGCCCAGGGACACCCTCCCCATAAAGCAGGATATACATAGATAACACCTATTCTGGCCTCTTCAAAAGGTAGGCTGATGGCCTTGCTGAAACATCAAAGGGCAAAAAAAAAAGGAAAGCCAAATAAGAAGAAGCACAGAAAAAAAAATAAAAGGGGGAGGGGAGGGAAAGTAGTAAAGGAGGATATTTGTAGCTCAGGGGTCCCTGGTGCTGCCTGAGCTTTGCTGCTTTTCTTGCAGATGTTTCTGTACCCAAGCTAAGTAAAAATCATCAGTGCTAGTCAACTACGAGTAAACAACAAAACTCAAGAGAGCACCAAGATCAGAGGAGGTAAAGGGAAGGGATGGGAAGAGGGGAAGAGGAGGGGAGGGAGAGGAAAGGGAAGACAAGAGAAGAGGAAAGGAGATAGAGGAGGAGAGGAGAGAGAAGAGGGGAGGAGAAGAGAGGAGGTAGGAGAGGAGAGGAGAGAAGAAGAGGTAGGAGGAGAGGGGAGGGGAGGAGAAGAGGTAGGAGAGGAGAGGAGAAAAGAAGAGAGAGGAAAGGAAAGGAGGGGAGGTAGGGAGGAGAGGAGAAGAGAGAAGAGGGGGTAGGAGAGGAGAGGAAAGGAAAGAGGTAGGAGGAAAGGAGGAGAGAGAAGAAGAGGTAGGAGAGGAGAGGAGAAGAATTAGGAGAGGAGGTAGGAGAGGAGGTAGGAGGAGAGGAGAAGAGAGAAGAGGAGGTAGGAGAGGAGAGAAAAGAGGTAGGAGGAGAGGAGGAGCGAGAAGAAGAGGGAGGAGAGAAGAGAAGAAGTAGGAGAGGAGAGGTAGGAGAGGAGGTAGGAGGAGAGGAGAAGAGAGAAGAGGAGGTAGGAGAGGAGAGAAAAGAGGTAGGAGGAGAGGAGAAGAGAGAAGAGGAGGTAGGAGAGGAGAGGAAAGAGGTAGGAGGAGAGGAGGAGGGAGAAGAAGAGGTAGGAGGAGAAGAGAGAAGAAGAGGTAGGAGAGGAGAACTGGTGAATGCATCTATTTCCTCATATAGAAACTGAGAAACTCAGAGTTGTTGCTAGCCCCACCTCCAGAGATGGAAATCCATTTCAAAACCTCCTGACTCTGTGTGAGGGGCAAGGGGAGGGGGAAGACCTGTTGCAATCTTTTCCAACAACATCCAAAGGATCTTCTTCCGGAGCCGAGGCTGCCCAATTTAAAGATCCGCTCTGGGCTTCCACAAAGCTCTTCCACCCACAGCAAGTGAGGCTTTTGTGTAGCACAACCCAAAAAAGGTACTGAGGTGACCTTCTTCTCAAAGGCTCTGGGAAGCCTTCATTGTTGTTGTTGTTGTTGTTGTTGTTGTTGTTGTTGTTATTATTATTATTATTATTATTATTATGCCACTTCATTCATGGACATCTGAAGATGGTGTCAGATGCTTCTTTGGCTTCCTCTCCTTGAACTTTACAGGATCAAAAGGGAGAACTTGCCCCCCACATCCTTCAAACCAATATAATTCCACAATTATAACACAATACCAAGGATATTGACTGTAAACAGGTCAATACCTGTCAATGTCATCTTGCTTGTAAAACGAGAGAGAGAGAGAGAGAGAGAGAGAGAGGGAGGGAGAGAGAGAGAGAGAGAGAGAGAGAACCATATTTTTAAATAGCAAGGGCAAAAAATCCATTCAAAACTTCGTCTCTCTCTCTCTCTCTCTCTCTCTCTCTCTCTCCCTCCCTCCCTCCCCCCGTCTGTCTCCTCCCTCTCCCTCTCCCTCTCTATCTCTCTTTGTTTCTTTTTCCCCATTTCCCTTTCTTCCCCTCCTCTGTCTGTCGCTCTCTCCCTCCTTCCCTCTCTCCCTCTTTCTCTGCCTCCTCTCTCCCTTCTTCTTCCTCTGTCTCTCTCTCTGTCTTTCTCCCCCTTTCTGTGTGTGTCTCTCTCCCCTGTTTCTCTCTGTGTGTCTCTCTCCCCCTCCCTCCTCTCTCTGTCTCTCTCTCCCCCTTCCCCCCTCTCTCTGTCTCTCTCTCTCTCTCCCCCCTCTCTCTCCATGTGCCTCTCTCCCCCCCCTCCTCCCTCTCTCTTGCCATCAATTTCTATCAACCTTACAATGGTAAAATATTGGGAGCTTTCAAACCATTGTCTCTACATTTTCCACTGCAATGTACAATACTCATGAAAGAGGCTCATGAAAATCGCAATAACATGGTAGCAAGATTTATAAGAAGGTTGTCAATTTTTCTCAGGGACTGAGGCTGGATTGCCCAGAAAGTTGGTGTGTAAGTAACCAAATTTCCAGTCACATTTCTTCTGTTGGAGTTAATATTTACTTTTATTTATTAAGCTTATACTCCCAACAGGAAATTCCACTTCCCTACAATTCATGCTCTTGGTTTTTAGTTATTATTTAACTCTTGTTAATTTTAATTGTTTTATATTTGTTTTTATTTTTTTGTAAGCTGCCCAAAGTCACTTTGGCTAGAAGGAAGATAGATGGATGGATGGATGGATGGATGGATGGATGGATGGATGGATGGAAGGAAGGAAGGAAGGAAGGAAGGAAGGAAGGAAGGAAGGAAGGAAGGAAAATTTCCTGAAAAGAAGTATGGAGAAATCTAGGACAGTATTCACTTTCTTCTTCTTTCCTGGTTCAACCTCATATTTTGGATATTCTTTTGAGTCCAGATTCTTCCAATGTTAGTCTAACATATTCACTCATTTTTCACAGTTCTGGTCTTTGAAAGCATGATCGTGTGACCAAAAATTCAACTGGTTCATACTTATGACCATTGGTCATGCGATCCCCTTTTGTGACTTTCTGACAAGCCAAGTCAACAGGGAAGCCAGAGTCATGTAACAACTAGATTACCAAACTGCAGTGACTCACTTAACAATGGTGGCAAGAAAAGGTCGTGAAATGGGGGCAAACCTCACTGAACAAATGTTTCACTCAAGAACGGAAATTTAGGGCTCAATTGTGGTCGTATATGTTGAGGACTACCTGTTCTAGAAAAAGCCAGCTAAAAATCCTAACCAAAGTCTCCTGCGCCTCTAAATAGGACTTCAATCTCCTACCTTGGAGTCCCTGATGTTCAGTGAGTTGGGATGTTGGTTTGCAGAGGTTTCATTGCTAGGTGGTGAACTAGGAGACATTATCAGGGACCAGATACATCTGCAAGTTAACAGCCAACCACAGAGAGCATCAAGGATGCCACAATTCAATCTTAATCCTCTTCTACTACAGCTCCTATCTTGCAGGCCACTTCATCCAGTTGATAGATGAAGACAAGAGCCGGAGGTTTTTTGACAGGGGTGGGATTCAGCCGGTTCGGGGAAACCGGATGTTAATTTTGCATCTGCTTCCCTGATCCGGTTGCCTCCATGCCAGGTAAGTACAGGGCCTGCACAGAGGCTCTGGAAGGGCAAAAAATGGGCCTACCGGAAGTTCTGGAAGTCTGGAAGTTCCGGCTTCTGGAGGGCGTCTGGAGCCCGGGGGAAGCTGTTTTTGCCCTCCTGGATGCTTGAACAAAGCCTCCGGAGCCTAAGAGAGTGAACCCCACACACAGAGACCACGAGGATGCCGAGTAGACAATACCTGCATGGCCATGCCCACCCAGCAACCAGGCAGAGAAATGGTTGCTAAAATTTTTCAATCCCACCCCTGGCCACTGATAAATTTTGCTATTAGATTTTATTACCCTCCCCACTCCCAAACAGCCTATACAGCAAATACGAAGCTGGCAGAAGTAGCCAACATTCCAGAAGACAAGCTTAAGATGCAGAAGGATCTTGACAGACGTGAACATTGGGTGCTATCTAACAAAATGAAATTCAATGGGGAGACAAATGTACATTGAGGCACCCACCCACCCACCCCCAAAAAATTACAGTTACAGTATAGGTGGTATACTGTATTGCAGGAATTGGGAATCTCTAATTTAATGAAAAAAAGGATTAGGGGAGACATGACAGCAGTCTTCCAATATCTCAGGGGCTGCCACAAAGAAGAGGGAGTCAAGCTATTCTCCAAAGCAACTGAGGGCAGGATAAGAAGCAATGGGTGGAAGCTAATCAAGGAGAGAAGCAACTTAGAACTAAGGAGAAATTTCCTGACAGCTAGAACAATTAATCAGTGAAACAACTTGCCTCCAAAAATTGTGAATACCCCAACACTGGAAGTCTTTAAGAAGATGCTGGAAAATCATTTGTCTGAAGTGGTGTAGGGTTTCCTGCCAAAGCAGGGGGTTGGACTAGAAGACCTCCTAGGTCCCTTCCAAACAATAGAATAACATTCTATTCTATTCTATTCTATTCTTTTAGATCAAGGAGCATACTGGCATGGTAAGGACACTGGGATGAAGGTAAGGGAAGTCTTGGTTTGAGACCTGATGCTACTGTTGAGCGGGGTTGAGCTCCTGTCCTTCGCTCTAGGCTCCTGCTGGGGACATGCTTAGAGCCCCAAACTGGGCACAAAGAAGAAAGGATCAACCTATTCTCCAAAGCACTTGAAGGCAGGACAAGAAGCAATGGATGGAAACTAGTCGAGGAGAGAAGCCACCTACAGTAGAACTCAGAAGAAATTTCCTGACAGTGAGAACCATCAACCAGTGGAACAACTTGCCTCGAGAAGTTGTGGATGCTCCAACACTGGAAGTTCCAAAGAAGAGATTGGAAAACCATTTGTCTGAAATGGTAGAGGATATCCTGTGTGAGAAAAAATATCCCAGTTGGGGATTGGACTAGAAGCTCTCCAAGGTCCCTCCCATCTCGGTCGTTCGATTCTAAGACACTTGAGGCCTCTCGCAAAAGAAAACAAGTTTTTCATTACAGGATTGGGTTTTTACTAAATTGTTATCGCCAAGGAGAGTCTCACAAAGGCGTATTTTCTGCTGCAGCTGCCAGAATTCCAGTAGACAGGCATGAGAATTAAGCAACTTGTCTTCGGAGGTGTAAAAACAACCAGCGGCCACAAGCAAGAGGCACAAACAAAGGTTGCAAGCCCAGAAATAACTTCAGACTCCAATTACAGGCCTCATGTTAGCCGCAAACATGAATGTTCTTTTCATGGTCTTCTTCCAATTCTGTTGGCATCCTTTGCCAGATAAGCTTTACAGGGATTCTATACCCAGGACAACCATCTAGTCTACTGTAACTAGAAATACTGGATGAGGTCTGAAAGGAATCTGAGGATAGTAGTATGTGTGTGTAGAACAGGGGTGGGTTCCTGCCAGTTCTAACCTCTTCTATAGAAGAGGTTCCACAAATCTACAGGGCTATTTAGAACCGGTTCCAGCTCCCTCCCCCTGCCCGTCCGCACATCGTCAAGATGAAGAGTGAGAGGAGGAATTCTGGGAGTTGAAGTCCACAAGTCTTAAAGCTGTCAAGTTTGAACACCCCTGGGTTTTTTTCCCTAAAGGGTTAGGGGTGCAAGGGTCTTGTAACTTGAGAGCTTTAAAACTTGTACACTTCAATGCCAGAGTTCCTGAGCTAACATGACTGGAGGAGGAATTCTGGGAGTTGAAGTCCACAAGTCTTAAAGCTGTCAAGTTTGAACACCCCTGGGGTTTGTTTTTTCTAAAGGGTTAGGGGTGCAAGGGTCTTGTAACTTGACAGCTTTAAGACTTGCGTGCTTCAAATGCCAGAGTTTCTGAGCCAATATTTTAGTTGCTAAGCAAGAGCGTTATTAAGTGAGTTTCACCACATTTTACAAGTTGGCCACACCCACCCAGTCACCTGGCTGGCAAGCCACTCCCATCCGTCACATGGCCAGCAAGGCACTCCCACAAAGCAGGCCACACCTACAGAGGAGGTTCTAAAAAATTTTGAAACCCACCACTGGTGTAGAATATACCATATTTTTCAGAGTATAAGACGCACCCTTTTCCCCCCTTAAAAGAGGGTGAAAATTAGGGTGCGTCTTATACACCGAATGTAGCCCCACCTACCCACCAGACCCTACCCTTTGGCCTCTGCCTCCCAGCAATTTATCTCCTTGCAGCAAAGGGGAGAAAGTGAAAGAATTTGATGAGCCCTGGAGCTGCAGGGTTGCATCTATGAGGACAGGCCTTGACATTTGAATTTCCAAATCAAAGAAACAGTTGCTTTACTGGATTGCAGAATGCGTAGACTGTGGAAGATTATCTTGAAGGTCTTGAGGTCTTTCCAGCTTCCAGAGCAAAGATGGGCAAAATCAGCCCATTTGCTCAAATTTGAGCTTAAAAAACAGCCAGAAATTCAATGGGCAATGGGTTAAAATGCCGAGGCTGGGAAAACAAGATGCTGAAGACTCTCAACTTGTATTAAGCGTTTATTATAACAATAATGTCGATCAGAAAGGCTGGCAGTTTGGTGGTTCGAATCCCTAGCGCCGCGTAACGGAGTGAGCTCCCGTTACTTGTCTCAGCTTCTGCCAACCTGGCAATTCGAAAGCAGGTAAAAATGCAAGTAGAAAAATAGGGACCACCTTTGGTGGGAAGGTAACAGGGTTCTGTGCACCTTCGGCATTCAGTCATGCTAGCCACATGACCATGGAGACGTCTTCGGACAGTGGTGGCTCTTCAGCTTTGAAACGGAGATGAGCACCGCTCCCTAGAGTCGGGAATGACTAGCAGATATGTGCAAGGGGAACCGTTACCTTTATATCAACAACGCTTAGATTTATATACCGCTTCATAGTCCTTTATAGCTGTCCTCAAGCGGTTGGAGGGCTGAGTCAACCTTGAGCCGGTCAAAGGTTTTAGATCGAACTGCTGGCAGTGGGCCGAATTAGCCTGCAATACTGCATTCCCACCACTATGCCACTGCAGCTCTAATTGTTACTATTCCAAATGTTAGTTCTAAAACAGATATGGTCACCCCCACAATCCGAGAGCCATAAGCACCCTCAATATAACAAAACCACACCGCCAAAATTCAGTAGCAAAGTAGACCAGCTTTGTCTTTCTACCAACCAACAATTATCTGTCTGTTTGTCTGCTTCTCTATCTGTCTGTCTCTAGATCCTTTGGCAGAATTTCAGTGGCAACCTGGAAGCACCAAACTTAGTGGCAGAAACAATTGCCTGTTGTCAATTCTCTTTCTTCAAAATCCTGGATGTGAATGCAAATAATAATAATAATAATAATGATTGTAATTGGAGCCCTTGGAGCAATACCTAAAGGGCTACCTTGCTATTTGGAAATTTTAAATTTATCAGACTTGAACATTCTGATTCTACAAAAAACCACCCTACTTGGAACAGCTTATATCCTCCGACGTTACCTTAACAGTTCCTGGGTCCTTGGTTAGGACTCGAGCTGTTGAGCTACCAAGGGCTGTGAATCTCACCAAAAATTAACCACATAATAACAATAATAATAATAGAATAACAAAGTTGGAAGGGACCTTGGAGGTCTTCTAGTCCAACCTCCTACACCAGTGATGGCTAACCATTTTGTCATTACATGCTGAAAGGACTCATAATGCAATGGGTGCGCGACCACCACCCTTACACATGCATGCACGACCCCCCATGCTCCCCCTCCTCCTGCGCATGCACACACAACCCCCCATGCTCCCCTTGTCCCCTTGTGCAAACATGTGTGACCCCCTCATGCCCCATTTTTGTCCTAGTAGGCCTCCCTGCAGCCTCCTGGGACCAAAAAATGGACCGTGGGGTGCAACGCACTATCCCCGCGCATTCTTTTGTGGCTCTCTGCCCCCCCCCGCACTTATGTGTGTGACTCCCCCTGCCCCCACACACATGCGGGCACGTCTCCTGCATGTGCCCCCCTGCATATGCGTGGCAGAAACCCCAAAATCAGATGGCCTGTGGCCCATGTGCGATGGAGCTGAGCTGGGGCAACGACTCGAGTGCCAGGCGACATGCCTCTGTGTTGCACTTCAGGCACGCATGCCATAGGTTGTGCCATCACAGCCCTACACCAGGGGTCATCAACCTGTAGCTCTGGAGCCGCATGTGGCTCTTTCATCCCTCTGCTGTGGCTCCCTGCTGTCAGTCGGCGCCACAATTTTGAGAGGAGCTTCCGGTTTGGGGGAGGGGGAAGCAGGTTGTGCCAAAAGGAGACTCTATGGCAAGGGGCGGGTTTTCTGGTCAGCTCCACAATTGATAGGGCCTTCGGTTAGGACAGGTAGAGGAGAAAGGACCCCGCACTAGGAGGAGACTCTATGGTGGGGAAACCAGACTTCTGGTCGGCTCCAGAATTGAACCAGGGGTTTCCGGTTAGAACCTTTGTGGCTTTTTGAGTATTTAAGATTGCTGACCCCTGCCCTACACCATCTCACACAAGTGGCTGTCCAGTCTCTTCTTAAAAGCCTCAATTTCTGGAGGGCCAGCTGTTCCACTGATTAATTGTTCCAACTCCAGTTAAAACTTCACTGTGAATGCCAGAAACCTTGGGCGCCCGGGCTCTGTGTTTCATAACCTGAGATAACCTTATGAAAGCCTTGCCTTAATATTAATTGCTGGTATTTATTTTAGAATGGCTGATATAATAGCCTGGGCTGATTGGTAAGACAAAAACATGGTTTGCAAACATGCCTATTACAAGAGGTAGTAGCTGGTTGCAGTTCAGGGTTGAATGTGTACTCAAGGGCAGATCCAAGTTTGCCCCGGTAACCTGTACAGTCTATACACTGTATGATGTTGAAGCTTTCTGCCACTTCTGTTTATTGTTGAGTGAGGCTCCGACTTATTCCAACATCAAACATCATTGCAGCAATTATTCCACAGTAGCTGTAAGTAGCATTTTAAAAAGAAAGGGAGGTGGAAATGTACATACACAGCCCATACACAGAAAAGCACAATTTGTGAGCAGAAACATCGCTCCCTTGTTTTAAACCAGGTTGTTCAGAATTTCCTAAAACGTCTTCAAAATTGCCAAAAAAGAAAAAAAGAAAAAAGTTTTCTCTACTTCCCCAGGAAAGACAGGTGCATCTGAAAGCTGCTTAAAGATGAAGCCTTATTTATCCTCAAGAATATAACTCAAGCTGTTTAACAATTCCAGGGGTGGTAGGGAAGGATGAAAATCAAAATATTGGGGGTGGGGGGAGGAAGCTACTGGCAGAAAAGAGAACACGACTCAAACAGAGACAGAAGACACCTGAATATTTGCATATTATATATTCAGCCTAATTCAGATTATCTCAGTGGCCAACTTCCCAACTGAAGAATGAAGATATACAAACAAAAATAGCAAGGAGAGGGAGGGAGGGAGGGAAGGAGAGAAAGAGAGAGACAGATAAAACTAGTAAAAAGAAAGAAAAAAGAGAAGAAGGCAAGAACGAATAAAATCAGAGGGCAGAGGAAGGAAGGAAGGAAGGAAGGGAGGGAGGAAGGAAGGAAGGAAAGCAGAGGGAAGAGAAGGAACGAAGAAAAGAAGAAAAGAAAAGAATGCAGAGGGCAGAGGAAGGAAGGAAAGCAGAGGGAAGAGGAAGGAAGGAAGAAATGAAAAGAAAAAGCAGAGGACAGAGAAAGGAAGGAAGGCAGAGGGAAGAGGAAGGAAGGAAGGAGTTTTGTAGATAAGAGGGAGGGAGGAAGAGTGGGAAAAAGGAAGTAGAAAGGAAAAAAGAGGGAAGAGGAAGGAAGGAAGAAGAAAAGAAAACAGAGGGCAAGGAAAGGAAGGCAGAGGGAAGAGGAAGGAAGAAAAGAAGAAAAGAAAGTAGAGGAAGGAAGAAGAAGGAAGGAAGGAAAGCAGAAGAAGAGGCAGGCAGGCAGGCAGGCAGGCAGCCACTAAGGCAAAGAATTCCGAACAAGACTTCTTTCTAAGTTTCTTCAAATGTTTTCAAACAGAAAAATTGATATTCTGTAGTTCTATGGAAAATGTTTAGAAAAGAAAAAGATTACATAGTTCAATTCTGTTCAGATTTGCCATTCTTGTAGCTGTAGTTCTTGTAAACGCACTAAAAAACAGAACTCCTTACACAGGTTATCATATCAAAAGAAGCCAACGTGATGGTCTTCGGTTCTCAAGAAACCTTGGGAAGGAAGAAACCCACCACCCTGCTTGTAGAGTTACCTACCCCAAAGTATTTTCTCATCAGCTGTAGACCTCAAACCCTCTGAAAACGATGACTGCAGAAAACCCATGATTTCCACATTGGCCCCAACAAGATCTCAGAATTCCTGATTCACCATCCTCCTCCTATCTCTGTCCTTTTGATTGGGAAATATCTTGAAACTCCTACTCAGCTCTTACCATCCTACCCTCACAATGTCCTCGTCACTCTCTCTGCATTCTGCGATGGAAACATTTTGTGTTCAAAACATTTTGTACAACCACTGGTATCTGTTCCAATTTTTCCCCTACTAGAGATTTGCTGGATTTTATTTTTTTAAGGATTATTTAATAGAGAAGATGGTCTTTTTTTCAGCAAATTCATACAAAAGGTTGAGAGGATACAAGATATCTCAGCAAGTGGGATGCTTGGTGCTTGGGAGGGGTCTATGACAATGTGCAATATGGCCAAGGCCAATTCATCACAGCCAACTCACCACGGCCAACTCGCCATGGCCAACTCACCACGGTCAACTGGCCACGGCCAACTCACCACAGCCAACTCGCAATGGCCAACTTGCCACAGCCAATTCATCACGGCCAACTCACCACAGCCAAATCACCACGGCCAATTCATCACAGGCAACTCGCAATGGCCAATTCACCACAGCCAACTCGCAATGGCCAACTTGCCACAGCCAATTCATCACGGCCAACTCACCACAGCCAAATCACCACGGCCAATTCACCACAGGCAACTCGCAATGGCCAATTCACCACAGGCAACTCGCAATGGCCAATTCGCCACAGCTAACTTGCCACGGCCAACTCACCACGCCCAACTCACAATGGCCAACTTGCCACAGCTAACTTGCAATGGCCAACTCGCCACAGCCAACTCATCATGAGACAACTCGCTGCAGGCCAAAAGTTACACTAATATAAAAAAAAATGGCGGATTAGAAACATTGAAGAAAGGATACGAAAGAATGAGATGTCAATCACAACAATTAAAACATTTTTAAAATCTATTTTAAATATTTAAATTAAATTTTAAACTGTCCTTTCGAGGTGGGTAAAATGAGAGACCCAGATTGTTGGGGGCCATAGGCTGACTCTGGAAACTGCTTAGAGATGGTTGCAGAGCACTGTAAAGCAGTATATAAGTCTAAGGGCTATATTTATTGCTATTGACTCAGCTTTCCATCCTTCTGAGGTCAGTAAAATGAGGACCCAGATTGTTGGGTGAAAGATGCTGACTCTGTAAACTGCTTAGCAAGGGATGTGCAGCACTGTTGAAGTGGCATATAGGTCTCAGTGCTACTGCTATTGATTCAGCCTTCCATCCTTCCGAGGTGGGTAAAATGAAGACCCAGATTGTTGGGTGCAAGAGGCTGACTCTGTAAACCGCTTAGAGAGGGCTGTAACGCAATGAGAAGCTGCATATAAGTCTAACTGCTGTTGCTACTGCTGTTTAAGGAGAATATACATTTAAAGAGTTTACCTTTCTAGCCAATCGTATGCCTTCTCCCAGCTTCGCCCCACACCTAATTGAAAGCTGAGTCCTGACGTACAATCCTTCATGTGGTTACAATACCATCTTCATTCCAGCAAGCTCTTTTGCAAGAGATGGCAGCTTTTCCCCCACCACAGGAAAGTGAAAGGCAAAATCCAATACTATATCCCTTCTCCCTTCATTTCCTACCCATTCATTTCCCCAACAGGATCTCAGTGGTTTTTTTTGTTTTGTTTTGTTTGCAGATTGAAGAGGAAAAGCCACTTGCGAAATGCACCAGGAATGGAAAGGAAAGTCCTCAGCGCTGTAGGTACACCCTATCAAACCAGAGACGTGATAGCCATTCTCTTAATCATGATAAGCCCTGACTCTTTCCCTGCAATGGAGAACAATACCTAGATGTGCAGGAGAGGCAGTTTTTGAGCAGCTTACCAGAAGCCGGAGCAATCATTCTTACCTGGAAAACAGCTACTTGCAGCTGCTCAGCTATCTGTCACCACAAAGACCTCCCTCTCTCCTTATGATTTATGATGCTCTGCCCAGCACTGAACCTTGTATTACTATCCTCCTTTATTGCCTGCAGCTGTCATTCTTCCTGATAATTCACCTACCCTAGGTTTCGTAGGGGAAACGTCAGAAAAGGCAGAGATGCCGATTTTAATCAACTCAGAATCGACAAGCTGCATGGAAAGATCCGGAAAACATGGACAGCATGTATAGCATGTATAAATGAGGAGAGCCTTTCCAGGGAAGGACCTTTGCTCACACCAGCCTCTAAAAGGACAACCCTGCGTGTTTACCCTATGGCAGGAGTCTCCACCATTAATAAAGTTAAGATGTGGGGACTCCAACTCCCAGAATTCCACAGCCAACCTTGATAACATTAAGACTTCTGGACTCCAACTCCCAGAATTCCTCAAACAACCTTGATAACATTAAGACTTCTGGACTCCAACTCCCAGAATTCCTCAAACAACCTTGATAACATTAAGACTTCTGGACTCCAACTCCCAGAATTCCTCAAACAACCTTGATAACATTAAGACTTCTGAACTCCAACTCCCAGAATTCCTCAAACAACCTTGATAACATTAAGACTTCTGAACTCCAACTCCCAGAATTCCTCAAACAACCTTGATAACATTAAGACTTCTGGACTCCAACTCCCAGAATTCCTCAAACAACCTTGATAACATTACGATTTGTGGACTCCAACTCCCAGAATTCCCCAGCCAACCTTGATAACATTAAGACTTCTGGACTCCAACTCCCAGAATTCCTCAAACAACCTTGATAACATTAAGACTTCTGGACTCCAACTCCCAGAATTCCTCAAACAACCTTGATAACATTAAGACTTTTGAACTCCAACTCCCAGAATTCCTCAAACAACCTTGATAACATTAAGACTTCTGAACTCCAACTCCCAGAATTCCTCAAACAACCTTGATAACATTAAGATTTGTGGACTCCAACTCCCAGAATTCCCCAGCCAACCTTGATAACTTTATGACTTGTGGACTCCAACTCCCAGAATTCCCCAGCAATCTTTGATAACTTTAAGACTCCAAATCCCAGAATTCCCCAGCCAACCTTGATAACTTTAAGACTCCAAATCCCAGAATTCCCCAGCCAACCTTGATAACTTTAAGACTTGTGGACGCCAACTTCCAGAATTCCCCTGGAGTTGAAGTCCATAAGTCTTAAAGTTATCCAAAGTTGGAGACTCCTGCTCTACAGGAAAAACTACTCTGAAGTGTTAAGACGCTGTGCTAATAGTATTAAATATCTCAAACAAAGAATATATGTGTATTACAATATTCAGTACAAAAAGGTCAAGGGAAAGATTTCCCCTGTCCAGTTCAGTCCAACTCTTGGAGCAGTGCTCATTTATGAGGAAGCCAGCATTGTCTGATTCTGTGTTTGTGTGGCCGGCATGACTATACGCCGAGGTGCACAGAATGCTGTTACTTTCCTTCCCACTGAAGTGGTACCTATTTATCTACTTGCATGCTTTCAAACTGCTTAGGTGGGCAGGAGCTGTAGCAAGGAATGGGAGCTCACTCCATCCCACAGTGCTTGGGTCTCAAACTGCCTTCAAACTCAGCATCTTAATCGCTAAGCCACCGAACCTCTCTTATTCAGCCATAACTTCCACGAGGTTGTCTAATCCCTGTTTGGAGCCAGCCAAACTAGTAGCCAGCATCCCCATCTCTTGGTTGTGAATTGTAAAATTTAATCACACTTCGTATAAAAATAATTTCTTTTTGCCCGTCCTGATTTTTCCAGGATTCGGGTTCATCGATTGACCTCCAGGTATTTGGGGAAGGACAAAAAAATGTTCTAAAGGTAAAGATTCCCCTCACACATACTGTATGTGCTAGGCGTCCCCACTCTAGGGGACAGTGCTCATCTCCGTTTCAAAGCCAAAGAGCCAGCGCTGTCCGAAGACATCTCTGTGGTCATGTGGCCGGCTTGACTCAATGCCAAAAGGGCACGGAACGCTGTTACCTTCCCACTAAAGGTGGTTCCTATTTTTCTACTTGCATTTTTACGTGCTTTCAAACTGCGAGGTTGGCAGAAGCTGGGACAAGTAACGGGAGCTCACCCCGTTACCGGCACTATGGATTTGAACCGCCGAACTGTCGACCTTTCGATCAACAAGCTCAGCATCTTAGCCACTGAGCCACTGCATGTATATATACAATGTATAGAACAGTAGAAACCGCCCAACAGACAACAGCTGGCTAAATATTAAGGTCTGAGTGCTTGAAGCGTTGCAGGTGAATCCAGCACAGAAAAATATTGTATACATATGTATTCAATAGGAATGTGATATAAATTTGGAACAGAAATCATAGGCGTCATAATATTTTAATGGTGGGTTTTGTTTTTTGCTTCTTATAGTTGTGAATAATTTTCTGCATAATTATGGACTCCAAAAATGTACTGGTTTTTATAACTTTCTTGGGTCATTGTTTAAAAGTTATAGTGATTGTCTAAGAACAATTGTTAGGGACATGGTGGCTCAGTGGCTAAGATGCTGAGTTTGTCAATCAGAAAGGTCGGCAGTTTGGCGGTTCCAATCCCTAGCACTGCGTAATGGAGAAGCTCACTTGTCCCAGCTTCTGCTAACCTCGCAGTTCGAAGGCGCGTAAAAATGCAAGTAGAAAAATAGGGACCCACCTTTGGTGGGAAGGTAACAGTGTTCCGTGCGCCTTCGGTGTTGAGTCATGCTGGCCACATGACCACAGAGATGTCTTTGAACAGTGCTGGCTTTTCGGCTTAAAAATGGAGATGAGCACCGCCCCCTAGAATCAGGAACGACTCGCACATATGCGCAAGGGGATCCGTTACCTTTATACATTCTTCCACCCTACAGCATTTTAATTAAGAGAGTTTTGAGTTCCTCTTAATTACTGGATCTCTGTGAATTTTTTTTCTTTTGGTTTGCACTAATCTCATTTTTAAATAAATAAATAAATAAATAAATAAATAAATAAATAAATAAATAAATAAATAAATAAATAATCATAGTGTTAAGTAAAGACTTTCCCGCAGGCCAATCTTGCGAAGATATTCTAAGACAAACTTAACCGCGTTCAGTGGACTTTACTCTCAAATAAGGGTAGTATTTCAATAGCAACACGCAAGCAGGAACAAACACACCCCACAAACACACACACACTACACCTGGTATCTTTTCAGCCTATCTGATGTCTATTTTTTTCTGCTGTTTAAAGGGTTTCCGAAGCTACCTTGAGCGGAGCGGAAGGGCCTACCTTACTTGTCATACAAACAAACAGTAGCACACAAGGAGAGAAATCACATTTCGGCAACAGGCAAAGTCCAGATTATATTGTTCATCTTCAGGTGTGGTAGGGAGCGCTCCTTACAGGTAGTCCTTGACTTAAACTAAAGGTAAAGGTTCCTCTTGCACATATGTGCTAGTCGTTCCTGACTCTAGGGGGTGATGCTGATCTCCATTTCAAAGCTGAAGAGCCAGCACTGTCCGAAGACTTCTCTGTGGTCATGTGGCCGGCATGACTAAACATCACAGGTGCACGGAACACTGTTACCTTGCCACCAAAAGCTATTTTTCTACTTGCATTTTTATGTGCTTTTGAGTTGCTAGGTTGGCTGAAGCTGGGACAAGTAACTGGAGGTCACTCCTTTACGCGGAGCTAGGGATTTGAACTGCCGAACTGCCGATCTTTCTGATCGACAAGCTGAGTGTCTTAGCCATTGAGCCACCACGTCCCTGTAGTCGTCGACCTACAACCGCAAAATTAAGCCCAACATTTCTGTTCTCCCTTAGGCAGAAATAGAACACTATCAAGAAGAAAACTGAACAAACATTATCATATTTACCAATACTGTATGCAGGTAACACTGTTGCCAAAAAGCTTATTGACTTCCTCAACTTACAACTCTCACTGAGCCCAAAAACGTCTGGAGTTAGGGTTGGGGTTCATATTTATGACGGTTGCACTGTCTTGGGGTCATGTGATCCCCTTTTGCGACCTTCTGATGAGGAAGCCAGATTCACTTAAAGGCCATGTGACCAACTTAACAACTGCAGGGATGCACTGAACAATGGCAGCAGGAAAAGTCAATGAAACTCACTTTACAACTGTCTTGCTTAACAACAGAAATTTTGGGCTTAAATTTGGTCATAAGTGGTATTAACAGAAATCTCTAAGGCCGTGATGGCGAACCCATGGCGCATGTGTCTGCAGTGGTATGCGCAGCCATGTTGGCTGGGAAGCGTGTCGTTCCCCGTTTATCTTCTGGGTTCCTGGCACGCATGCACGCATGACGATCAGCTGTTTTTTACGCATGCGGCAGTGCCGGAAACTGGAAGAGCTGGCCTTCTGGTTTCCATTGTGCGCATGTGTGCCAACCAGTTGATCGTTGCATGCACATGTAACCCAGAAGAGGAACGGGCTGGTGTGCATGCACATGCCGGAAACCAGAAGTTCATTTCCTGATGCGTACATTCCCACTTGGCAGTTTCTCTTCCGGCGTGCATCCCCAAAAGCGCGCAAACAGCATGTGCAAAGGACGTGCGCACACACACACACACACTCCCTTTTCAGCACTCGGTGCCGAAAAGGTTCGCCATCACTGCTCTAAGGGATCCACTGCTTTCTCCCCCCCTCCCCAGCCTTTGAAATTCAGCAAGCACTATAGATGCCACAGAAGATGAAGTAAAGCTTCATATAACTGTGAGAACGAAATGGAGTTGAAACAGGAAGGGCTGTCAAAACCCCATGTACAGGTCCAAAAGTTGATGGAGTTAGCAGAGAGGGCTAAATTGATTCGTTTGATAAAAGAACAAGAGAAAAACACAATTATGTTTGTTTCTACTTGGAAACCACTTCTGGACTTTCTGCTCAAGGTGTGCGTGTGTGGGGAGGGGGGGAATGAAACCCTGATTTTTGTTTTTACCGATCAGATAGATTTGTTGTTATAGAAATGGCTAGTGTGTACTATTCTGTAAAAGTAAAAAAAGTTGAGGTTTGATGTTAGTATCTTATTCTACTGCACCAAAGCAAGTCAGAGGTCAATGCCTTTTCTTTCTTTCTTTCTTTTCCCCTTCTTTTCTACACTTTCTCTTCCTTTTTTCCTCCACTATTTTTCCTGTGATTTGCTTTTGTATTTTGTATTAAAAGCTAAAAGATCTCCGTTTCAAAGCCGAAGATCCAGCGCTGTCCGAAGAAGTCTCTGTGGTCATGTGGCCAGTATGATTAAACACCAAAGGCGCACGGAATGGGGTTACCTTACCTGCTTTTGAACTGCTAGGTTGGCAGAAACTGGAACAAGTAACGGGAGCTCACCCCATTATGTGGCACTAAGGATTTGAACCACCAAACTGCTGACATTTCAATTGACAAGCTCAGCATCTTAGCCACTGAGCCACCACGTCCCTGTATTTTATATTATAAACTAATAAAAAGAATAAAATTTGGAAAAGAAAAGAAAACAGAAAAAAGCACCCGATGTAGGTCTAGAACAGGACTCTTCAAACTTGACAACTCTATGACTTGTGGACTTCGACCCCCAGAATTCCCAGCCAGCCAACAGTGGGTGACTTGATATGTATTCCAAAATTTGGGGGAGATTTTGATCATATAATTAACATTTTCATTGCCTAAAACTCTTTGCAATCCTCTCCAGCAGGAAGTTAAGAGACAGTGACTTAGTTAAAGTCATCCCTTTGGCTTGAAATGAAAAGGGTCTTGATTATGCTCCCCCTACCCCCATTTTCTCCTACTATTAAGTAAACACATCAGAAACGAACTTTGTTTCAAAGAAGAAAGGCACTCTTAATAAATCTGCTAAGATTAATTCCCAGTACTGAAGGCAAGAAAGAAGTAAGGAGTAGAAAATAATCAAGGAGAGAAGCAACCTAGAACTATTTCCTGATGGTGAGAACAATTAAGCAGTGAGGCAATTTGCCTCCAGAAATTATGGGTGCACCATTACTATAGGTTTTTAAGAAGAGATTGAACAGCCATTTGTCTGGAATGGTATAGGTTTCCTGCTTGAAAAGGGGGTTGGACTGGAAGACCTCCAAGCTCCCTTCCAACTCTGTCATTCTGTTATGCTTCGCGATAGCCCCCATGTATTTTCGTTATGCAAAATGAATCACTCATTGAGGTCTCATAACGACTGATTATAGCCCAAGATAAATTAGCAGCAAGATTAATTTATTTTAGCTCCTGATATCCGAAGGAAGAACTAAATAGAGCCGGGAAATTCTGTAAGATGCCCTAAGGGAAAGTTTTGCGAAAGCAAAAATCCCATTGCCAAACTTGTGGCCTTCTTCATTCTTAGCAAAATCTCCCCATCAGCCAAGCTTAGTCTTCCAAACCTTCACACCTGCTTGGAAAGGGAATTCAACAAGACACTCCCTTGCATAACTTATCAAATATTTAAGTGTAGAGAATAAATGATTAACCCAACCTGAATACTCAAAGCCACCCAGCTGGGAAAGAAGCTTGGTTTTTTTTTTTTTTATTCTGGGAGTCTTTCTCACATTCAAAATGCTTCCGTTTACGTCTTTCTCTTATTCGTTCTTCGGTAACGAGAAGCCACGATTTAAAAAAACAAAAAAATCCCAACAAGTATTCAGACTAGTTACTGGATTCCTTGGCAATTGCCTAACAAAAACAGCTCACTTCTAAAACCACAAGTCATTTCAAGTGTGTTAACCTGAGTAAATTATAACCTTTTTCCCCAAATTACGGCAATGGTTTCTGAGTGACAGGAAGAAATCGTAGGTAACCACTGACCTGTAAGGTAACAGGATTAACAGCAGAATCAGCAAGAAAAGCTGAGCTGAAGGAAAAAGAGAAGAAGGAGGAAGGGAAAAAAAGAAAGACGGACAGTGTGTTTAAGGTCTTTGTGCATTTTCCACCTACTGAAGAGAAGTGTTCGTTTTCACGACACTGGCAAAATGCGACGCTGGTAAAAATTATCCTTCCAATTCTGCGGGTCTCCAATCATTTGCAGTGCTAAAGTGCTGCTCAAAAAAAGGAAAACGGTGTGTGTGGGGGGGAGAGAAATGGGCTACAGATGCATATTTTACAATTCGAGCTGCGCTTGTAGAGCAAAGACATTTCTTGTAAATATTTTACGGGGAAAACGTGTTCGCACACACGAAGCCATTGGAAGCAGACTGGTCTGCCTGAAGAAGTAAGACGGAGAGGAAAACTTGAAAATGAGGGACCGACAAATTATTGATGGAGCATAAGCTAGAACAGGTTTCCAAGCTCTGTTTTTGGCTACCACGACCTCCTGCAATGCTCTGCCAGTGAAAACGGAGCTAGGGAGGGCCGCATTCACTCCCTTGAGTTCACCTACAAGGCAGGATAAAAATATAATAAAATAAATAAATCTGAGTTAACCTGGACTTCTGCTGAGGTCAGTTGACCAAGGCATCACCCCGTCTAACCAGCAATCTCCAATCTCTACGGGAATTAAGTTCCGGGTGAAATGAATGCCTTATATTTCCCATTCCTGGTAAAATGTCCCATAGGAATAGGGGAATCCCAGGAAGTTTCATTTAAAAACTTAAAACTGAAACAGGAAGCAGTGCTATGCCAATTAAAAAAAAAACCCTACAACATACTTTAAACATGACTACTTAATTCTTATGCTAAGTATGGGTTAAGCAGTTCAAGTGTTGGATTAAGGCAGAACACTTTGGAGCCATCGGTTTCTGAATCTGTAGATCTCCTTCAACAAAATAAAATTATGAGACTAATTGACAGATTAACAGAGTTGGAAGGGACCTTGTCAGTGGTGGGTTGCAGGCGGTACGCCCCGATACGGGTGTACCGGAACCTGCCTGGA
The DNA here is from genome assembly GCF_009769535.1 of Thamnophis elegans. Taxonomy (NCBI): domain Eukaryota; kingdom Metazoa; phylum Chordata; class Lepidosauria; order Squamata; family Natricidae; genus Thamnophis; species Thamnophis elegans. The sequence continues at coordinate 15,702,455 of NC_045555.1, read as the reverse complement.
GCACTGGGTACCATTCCGGTATGGTGCTCTGGAGGGCCCACCTGCCCGCCCGCACTCCTTACCTGTCTTTAAAGTCTTCGGTGCTTCTGCACACGCACATGACACGTACAGTGCCTGCGCGATGCTCCGCAGAGCAGCTGGAGTGTCACGGAGGCTCATGGAGGTGTCGCTGAATGTTAAGATGCATACGCGCGCTGCATGCGTCCATGTGGACAACGACGGGCTCGTTCCAACCTACTGGTTGGAACGGGATCCGGAATCCACCACTGGACCTTGTAGTCATCTAGTCCAACCCCCTCCCAAGCAGGAGACCCTACACCATTTCTGACAGATGGCAGTCCAGGCGCTTCTTGAAAGCCTCCAGTGATGAAGCTCCTCCTGGCCCACCTCTTGCAAGACTGTCAATCATGCAAGATTTTATGGAAAGATTATCCACAAGATTCAGCAATCTCAGATCTCAGCCATATTTTGACTGAGTTAATTTTCATTTTGGTTTACTGCTAATGCACCGAAAGCAAAACATATATGGTGACCGTAACCCAGGCCTGGAAAATTTGCCCGTGCTGATCTGAAGAAGTACAGGTAGTCCTTGACTTACAGCAGTTTGTTTAGTGACCGTTCAAAGTTACAACAGCACTGGAAAAAGTGACTTATAACCATTTGTCACACTTATGACTGTTGCAGCCTCCCCACAGTCAAAATTCAGGCACTTGTCAACTGACTCATATTTATGACGGCTTCAAGGCCCCAGGGTCCTGTGATCCCATTTTGTGACCTCTGAGCAATCAATGTCAATGGAGAAGCCAGGTTCACACTTAACAACCATGTCACTACTGCAGTGATTCCAGGGTGGATAAAAATCAATGATTTTTTTTTAAATTAAAAAAATCAGTTTTTTAAATTTAAATTAGATTTTTTTAAATTTAAATTAGATTTTTTAAATTTAAATTAGATTTTTTAAAATTTAAATTAGATTTTTTTAATTTAAATTATTTTTTAAATTTTAAATTGGATTTTTTTTATTTTTATCAAATTTATTTTAATAAAATGCTTTTGGAGTAAAAATCAATCTAAAGATAGCTTTCTATTTAAGATGCATTCATAATTTAGTTTATTCAGCATGAAATGGTGCTTGGTTATGTAGCATGAAGCTGTACTATATTCTGCAATATTGGGACTATCGGTGAGTCAACAGAGGGTCAGAAGAGGAGCTGACAGAGATGACAGTTGCTCTTTAAAAATTATGATCTACATATTTTTCGGACTATAGCACTGGGGTATAAGACGCACCAAGATTTTGAAGAGGTACATTTTTTAAAAAAGATTTTGTCCTTCCTGGCCCCCAGGAGCACTCTGCAGGCCTCCCAAACTCTCTGCAGGCCTCGTTTTCTGTGAAAAAGGGCCCGTTTTTCACTTGTTTTTACCTTCCCCAGCCCCCCCCCCCCGGAGCACTTTACAGGCCTCCCAAACACTTGGCAAAAAACGGGATGTGTGGGGCAAGGTTTTGAAAGGGCAAAAAAGGCTGTATTCAGTGTATAAGATGCACCCAGATTTTCACCCTCTTTTGGGGGGAAGAAAGGTATGCCTTATACTCTGAAAAATATAGTAAATCAAGTCGATTTAAATCAAGCCTTTTTACTAGTGATTTAAATCATGATTTAAATCGACAATTTAAGTCAAATCCACCCTGAGTGATTCGAACGGTTGTAAAATGGAGCCAAACCCACTTAACAACCATCTTGTTTAGTAACAGAAATTTTGGGTTAGTGGTCGTAAGTCAAGGACTATCTCGACAAGCAGATCTGGCCAATTTCTCCCTTGAATGCTGTCACCATGCAGATTATAATTCAAGAGGAACCGTTCAGTTCTCTGGCGTGTTTGTTTTTCAATTCAGTCCTTTGTGTGTTCGCTTTGCAGCTCGACAAAGACAAAAACACAGCTACCTGAAATATAATCATACAGGATCAGGAAAGTGTAAACTTTAGAACTTGGAATGATCCATCAAAACTGATGAGTAGGGTGTTCCAAGAAAAACAGAAAGAAAAAGCCTGCATAATTACACAGTAACATAATTAACATATGGGATTTATTACCAGAGGATGCAACGGTGGTCATTAGCTTAAATAGCTTTACGGCAGCATTAGACAGAAAACATGGAAGACAGGTCTATGTCAGTGCCCATTAAGCTTTAAGAAATAAATTGTAATTTCTGTCTTCCTGATCTGTGCCGATATCTTGGCACTGTGGAACCCGGAAGAAATCAGTTATCTTTAGGCCAGCTGGCTTCAATCTCCAAAGACGTGAGACATAGAACCAGACTTCAAAGTAATCTGACGCAAAACCGTGAGCCGAGATGAAAATATATTTTTTTCCCTTCCTGCTCCACTATACGGTCAGATTAAACAGTGTAGGCAACGTCAATCATTACTGCTGCAGACAGGAAGGCACTACAGAGAGTAATCAATTCGGCACAAGAAACCATTGGTTGCCCTCTAACACCACTGGTTGACATCGCCAGGTCTCGCTGCTTTAGCAGAGTAAGGAAGAGACTCAGAGATGATTCCCACCTTGGTCAGTGTCTCTTCGCACTTCTACCATTGGGCAGAAGATATTGAAGCATAGCCAGCTGAACAAATAGGTTTAAAAATAGTTTCTATTCTTGGGCTGTCGGACTCTTAAACACAACCACAATCGCTCCACTCACACGCAGAAATATATGACTAGTTTTTCTTTTTCTTTCTTTCCCTCCCCTAATTACTTGCATTGGGATTATTCTTTATACTATTTATGTTGTTTGTATATTTTGTCATGGATTACACCAATGAGGCTTAAACCAATATATACACAATGTACAATGACAATAAAGGCTATACTAGTGATGGCTAACCTTTTTCTCCTTGCATGCCAAAGGAACATGCGCGTGCCCACAGCCACAATGCAATGCGTGAGTGACATCCCCCATGTGCGCCCCTTGCCCTTCTGCACATGTGCGCCCCTCCCGGTGCCCCATTTTAGGCCTAGCAGGCCTTCCTAAAACCTCCCGGGACCAAAGAGGGGGCATGGGTGGTCACGCTGCATCCCCCACAACTCATTTTGGGCCTAGCAGACCTCCCTGAAGCCTCCTGGGAGCAAAAACTGGGCATGGGATGCACACACACCGCTCTCCCGCATGCGTGCACCTATTCCGCTTGCGTGGCACAGACAGGAAAATCAGCTGGTAGGCGGGAAGCATATGCGCATGCGCGGTGGCAATGAGCTGATTGATGGCTTACATGTCCACAGACTACAGTCTGCACTAATCTGCCACTATATTACAGACTAGAGCAGTGTTTCTCAACTTTGGCAACTTGAAGATGACTGGACCTCAACTCCCAGAATTCCCCAGCCAGCAAATGCTGGCTGGGGAATTCTGGGAGTTGAGGTCCAGTCATCTTCAAGTTGCCAAGGTTGAGAAACACTGGACTAGAGTCTTTTTTCCAATTTGAAAGGAGGAGGAGGAGCATTTCCCTTGAACCAACAGCACATTGTCTTGCCTTTTCAGCAACCCAGTTTGAAGACCTTGCAGAAACAGAACAGAACAGAATAACAGAGTTGGAAGGAACTTGGAGGTCTTCTAGTCCAATCCCCTGCATAGGCAGGAAACCCTAGACGATTTCTGACAAATGATTATCCAGTCTCTTCGTAAAAATCTGTAGTGTTGGAGCATTCACAACTTCTGGAAACAAGTCGTTCCACTGGTTAATTGTTCTTAGGCTGGATAAAAATGGATGATTTTTATAAAAGGTTTTTTAAAAAAATCAGATTTTTAAAATTTAAATCAGATTTTTAAAATTGTTATCAAATTAATTTTAATAAAATGCTTTTGGAGTAAAAAAAAATCTATCTAAAGATAGATTTCTATTTAAGATACATTAACAATTTATTCAGCATGAAAAGGAACTTAATTATATGGCATGAGGCTGTATATTCTGCAATATTGGGACTGGTGATTCAACAGCTGGTCAGAGGAGGAGCTGCTGTGGGACAGAGATGACAGTTGCCCTTTAAAAATTATGCTTTAAATCAAGTATTTTTTACTATTTAAATCACAATTGAAATCGACTTGATTTTAATCAAATCCACTGATTGTTCTCATAAATAGGAAATTTCTCCTTATTTCCAGGATGCTTCTCCCCTTCATTAGCTTCCACCCATTGCTTTTTTAAACAGTTAAAAAAGTTTAACTCTTAATCATCGCTATTTTAAATAATGACTTTTTAAAAGAGAAAAAAGAATGAAAATCGTATAAACATACAATGCCTGATTTAATGTATACATTTTTTCCTAACCTGCAGTAGTCTATGTATACATTATGTGCATAATAATCTAAACAAACCTACTGTATACATTTTTTAAAAAACTCCAATTATTGTAGCTCGGCATAATGGTACCTCTGCTTCTGTAGAATCAAATGGGCCCATTAAGGGGGAAAAAACATTTTGAAGGTTTATTCATGGACACATTTAACAGAGTAATTTCCATCTCTGTCTTCATCGACATTGTGAAGAAGTTTGCTTGCAAAGTCTAGATTTTTAACTTTCCATCTCTTCTGCCAGCCTTCTCACCATAATAACGTTAACAGTGATGGTTCAAATTTGTCAGTACCAATTCACATCTGGCCTAAAGCTATGTTTGACGATCTTTGTACATGGTGTACCTTTCTGCTAATAACAGCCAATGAATAAGAACTGGGAATATGCTTCTCACCACAAATCATTTTCACCTCATGCTCAAAATTAACATTGGGCCATATATCGTTCCATGCAAATTTATGGAAGACATTGTTTTAATTCTGGATATTCGCTTAACGTTGGTAGAATCCTTACTTCGGATGCACACCAAATTCCGTATCTTATTTCCAAATTCAGGGGCTGTGATTGGCACAGGTAGTGACAGATTTTATTTTCCTCGGCTCCAAGATCACTGCAGATGGGGACTGCAGCCAAGAAATTAAGAGACCCTTGCTCCTGGGGAGGAAAGCGATGGCAAATCTAGACAGCATGCTAAAAAGACATCACCCTGCTATACACAAACTGTGTATAGTCAAGGCTATGGTTTTCCCAGTTGCAATGTATGGCTGTGAAAGTTGGATCATAAGGAAGGCTGCGCACCAAAGAATGGAGGCCTTTGAACTATGGTGCTGGAGAAGACTCCTGCAAGTCCCTTGGACTGCAAGGCAATCGAACCAGTCAGTCCTAGAGGAGATCAACCCTGACTGCTCTTTAGAAGGCCAGATCCTGAAGAAGAGACTCAAATACTTTGGCCACCTAATGAGAAGGAAGGACTCACTGGAGAAAAGCCTCATGCTGGGAACGATTGAGGGCAAAAGAAGAAGGGGACAGAGAATGAGGTGGCTGGATGGAATCACCAAAGCAGTCGGCGTGAGCTTAAATGGACTCCAGAGGATGGTAGAGGACAAGAAGGCCTGGAGGAACGTTGTCCATGGGGTCACGATGGGCCAGACATAATTTCACAACCAACAACAAGATTGGAACAAATCAGGAAATATTTTGAAGGGACTCATTATTCTACAACAAAGCCTCATCCAGAAAACTCTTCACCACATTAAAAACAAAACCTATGCAGATATATAAAGGCATTATTACAATCAGCTAGTCATCTTTAAGAGTTTCTGAAATTAAGCGCTCTCTTCTGACCAAAAGAAACGAGTGCTCTTAGATCAGTTATCAAAAGAGAAGTAATGCTATATTACTTGCACATAAATTATAGTCCTTCCGTCAGAGAGGAAAAAGACAAGTTCCTTTAATTTGATTGAGCTTATTCAGTTTTTTTAACAGACACGCCAACCATTACCGAAAATTATTGTAAGATAAAGATATCTGCCAAAATACACCCATCCATCTCTCTCCTCTCCCTCTCTCTCTCTCTTTTGCAGGGTGAACTAAAATAAACATTGCCAAGCTCTTTGTATTTTGCAGCGCATTGCAACAGATCCAACTACGGTTGTAGGTTAGGCTTCTCCTGCTGTGGGGAACAGGCAAAACTAGGCAAAAAGAATCTTTTTTTCTTGTGGAAACTAAAGAACATATTTCTGTTGGAAATATCTCTGGTGAAAATAGAGTTACTTGCTTGGATGTCTTTCAATTTCTTTGTTGACCAACACATGGATGAACAGCCCCTAGTTAACTTTTCTATGCTAAGCAGGGTTGGACTGAATAACAAAATAATAGAGTTGGAAGGGACCTTGGAGGTCTTCTAGTCCAGCCCCCTTCTTGAGCAGGAGACTCCAAACCAGTGATGGCGAATCTTTTCAGCACCACGAGTGCTTATCGGCGCCACAACCTGGAAGAGGAGCTGCCCAGGGGTTAGGGTAGCGCACACTGGAAAACAAACTTCAGGTTTCAGTTGAATGCATGTGCACTGGCCAGCTAACCTCCCTTTTTCTGGCATGCATGCACATGTGATGATCAGCTTGCCAGTGTACCTGCTCATGCCGGAAAATAGAAGACCAGCTCTTCCAGTTTCTGGCACTGCCGCACGCAGGAAGGCCAGCTGATCAAAACGTGTGCATGTGCGCCAGGAATCCGGAAGAGGAATGGGCGATGCTGCAGATGCCATGGGACATGGCTCCGCATGCCACTTTGGGCATGCATGCCATAGATTCACCATCATGGCTCTATACCATTTCAAGGAAGAAAGCAGAAGAGGAAAGTGTCCAAGGAAAACTAGAATTAATAAATGATAATATTGGTAGCTTGGGGCCAAAATGAGGATCCTTGGTGCTCTCTGGGCATGCTTGTTTTCTTACAGACATTTCATTACTCAAACTAGGCACTGGTGTTGTTACCTAGTTTATGTAACGAAACATCTCCCAGAAAACAGTCCAGTTCAGAGAGCACCAAGGCCCCCACAGAATGCAAGTAAGTGAATTGGTAGATAGGTATAGAGGTAAAAGGAGAGATAGAAACAGATGTGTTTCTCTCTTAAGAAGGACTTTAAAATTGTAGGAAGAGAGGACAACTATCCCAATAAGGCTAAGAAATACACAATTGAAAGGATCTAATATATTAGAAACTAGCTGGATACCCATGCTTCATGACAAAACTATGTGATCAGGCAATGCAGGAAAAATCCAGTTCACTCCAGTTCAATCCACTGGCTCAGCGGTGGTCGGTGATTGAAACACATAAGGGAATATCACTCCCACCGCCTTGAATCTGGAAGCAATTTGATTGGTGGAAGCTGTAGACATGAGGTACTGACGTTTAATACTGTAAGGAGCCCCAGACCGCTCCTGAGTGAAGGAGTGGAACGTCTGCCAGTTTGAACTGAGGTAACAGAATGTGAGGCAACTGGCAGTTGGAACAGAGTTCTTTTCAGGTGAGGAGGGGGAGTAGAATGTCTAACTCCTTAGAATCAGAGCATGTTAATATAAGGCAACCGGCAGTTGTCTTTGTTATATATTTAACAAAGTTATATATTTGGGGAAAGGGTTTTAATGACCTTCCCTTTATTCAGAGTTCCAAGGATTTGGGGGAAGGGAGGGAGCCTGCTAGCAAGACTCTGCATATTAACTACACAAGTAGATCAGCTCTGAAAGATGCATATTGTTTATCTGTGTTGACTGAAGCATCCACTCGGAAACATCTGCAGGGAAAGCTGCATTTCTTATTTGCTTTATGTGCTTATAAAACTTATTATACCGCTCACCACCAAAGGCTCTTAATCTCCACCTGGGAGCTTTAGTAACATTTCATTAGCTCAATTCTCTATGTATATTTGGGAGGGGGGAGGGGTTTGCTACAATACAAACAAAACTCATCGGGAAATTTTATAAGAAACAGCAGATTATGAGCTAGTTCAGATTTAAGATGATTTCTCCCTGTTAAGGAATCGCAATGGATCTTAAAGTTGTTGTCCCCCCCCCTCCTTTAAGTTAAGGTAAGGTTTAGGTTTAGGGTTAGGTTTAGGGTTAGGGTTACAGTGCGCTTCTGTTGGCGCACTGTTGTCGGCACGCTTCAGCGCTCATTTATCGGCGCGCTTTAGAACTCGCGGTTTTGTCACCGCAATTTAGTCAGGCGCGCTTTTGTCGTTCACGCAATTGTGGGTGAACCGGACCGGTTCACCCACAAGCTGGTCTTCATGCACGCTGGAATGCGGGAAACCCAAAGACCAATTGGCTGGTGCGCATGCATGCACCAGAAACCTGAAGAAACCTGTCAACTAGTCTTTGGGTTTTCGGGAATCTGGCATGTGCAATTTCCAGTTTGGGCACTTTGTGCTGAAAAGGTTTGCCATCACTGGTATAGGGTCTCCTGCTTGGGTGTAGGGTTGGACTGGAAGACCTCTGAGGTCCCTTCCAACTCTATTATACTGTTCTGTTATTCTTTCTATGACCATGTGAATCTGTTCCATCAAATCCAAAGAAAGTCCTCTATGTAGGGTCTCCTGCTTTTGGGGTGTGTGTGTGTGGACTAGATGACGTATAAGGTCCCTTCCAACCCTGTGACTCTTTTATTCTGTTACTTATACATATAAGAAGTCCACCATGTTTTCCCAAGCTAAGAAGTGTATCTTAATCTGCATTTTGGCATGTCCGAATGATAATTGAGGTTATTATTATTTTTTCCTTGTCTTCAGCTGGCTCATTTCCCGGCCACAATTATATCGAGACCTCAAATGCAGAGTTTTAAAAATAAATCTGCTTGGATGGCTAATACGTCTGCGGTGAGTCTGCTCTCCTCGCCTTACATTCCAGGCAGCCCTCAACCTAACCACAGTTCATTTAGTGACTGTTACGGCACTGAAAAAAAGTGACTTGTGACCATTTTTCACACTTTCGAACCTTTGTAGCATCCCCGCCTGGTCACGTGATCAACATTCAGATTCTTGGCAACTGATTCATAGTTATGACGGTTGCAGCATCTGGGGGAAAGTCACACGATCTCCCTTTTGCGACCTTCTGACCAGCGAAGTCAACGGGGAAGCCCGACTCGCTTAACAACAGTGTTACAAATTTAACAACTGTAGGGATTCACTTAAAAACTGTGGCAAGAAAGGTTGTAAAATGGGGCACAACTCGCTTAACAAATGCCTCGTTTTAACAACAGAAATTTTGGGTACAATTGTGTCGTAAGTCGAGGGTTACCTGTACTCTTCTTTGGCTTTGATGAGGCCGGAAATGCCATAGAAATAGCACAAATATCACACACACACACACCTTTCACCATTCTGAATAAAGAAACCACCTGACAGATTGCCTGCGTTTCCCACAAGACACTTAAGTCAGCTAGAGCTACCTAAATGCTTTCTTAAATCCAGCAAAACAGGCATTGAGCAGAGAGCAATAATTCTGAGCCAGTAATAGGGACCAAGTGGAAAGAAAGCAGAATATTTCCACTGAACTGGGGACGGTGCCAAGAGGAGACCAAATCGCCAAATGGATTGTGTGGGATTTCAGGAGCCCCGACTGTTCTGACCGAGGCTTCCCGAGAGCCTGAAACAAACTCCTTGTCCTGACCCAAAAAAAAAAACAAAAAAAAAACAACCTTTTATTAATTTACTGTGAATTCTGCTAATTCAGCGGTCTTTCCAGGGAGGATTTACAGTCACAGACCTTATCTGGCTTGGAGAGCTGATAGGCCGCTATCTGTAAAATTTGGCAAGGAGTCTCGGAGAGTCACGGACCAATTAAGCGAACTAATTGTCTCCTGCAAACTCCACTTCCCTCTCGCTCCTCTTTTATTTCCTCTGGGAGGGGCCATTCATCGTCCACCTGTGGCCTTATTCCCAAGTCAACCCTTTTTTCCTTAGCTGTTCCCTTCATCTGGCAACTTTGTGCATGCGAAGACTAGGAACAGACTCCAGCTGTCCGTCTGCCTCACTGATGTCTGACACTGAAGGCAGCTGAAAACTGTCAGACGGCACCGGCCCCATCTCTGCCTCCAACACAGAGCCCTCATCAGAGCAGAGCCTTCCCCAGACTCCAGGACTGGCCCATGTTCCTCCCTAACCTTCTCATTGTCCGAATCTGCTGCCAGCTCTGCTGGCCACTGGTGGGTCACAACACCGACATTCAAAAAGACCAGTGAAAGAAAGCCTCGTTTTAAGACACCCTTATTTATTTCTCAAAAATCAACTTTCCATCAGCTGTCATGAAGGGCTTAGAAAGAAGAAAATTAAGTCCCTCGCAGATTAATCTACACTCTTTTGCCCCAGAAAACAAAACAAAATCTTGTGGAAATCTTGCTACTCTATGAGCTTGGCTGGGCTCACAGTTATAGTCCTGGTTCAGACATGAAAGCTGGCTCGATGACATTGTGCCAATCACCAGAGAGACTGTGAGTTCTAGTCCCACCTTAGGCTTGAAAACTGGCTCCATGACATCGGGCCATGAGTTCTAGTCTCATTGTACATGCAAAGGCCAGCTGAGTAACTCTGGGTCCGTCATTCTCTCTCATCCCAACTCACCTCACAGGGTTGTTGTTATTGTTGTGGGAAAATTAGGAAGATGAATTAGGGGATATTTACCACCTTAAGTAACTTACAAAGTAATAAAAGCAGGGTAAAACAATCTTAAAAAGATCTCAACAATTCAACTGTCGGCAAGAACAACCCAGAAAAGTAACAATAACAAACCCCTTTCATGCTGGCGCTAAGGAAATTATACAAACCAAGATCAACAAAGTCACCAGGAATCGAGGTTAACCAAAAGGTATCTTTTTCGTCCATCTTTAATCAGAAGAAGCCCAGGGATTTGAACTGCTCCATGCTTTAGGTCCAGAAAAGGAAATTCCTTTTATTTATTTCACCCTCCAATCAAAACCAGCAGAACCCCCAAAAATCCACTTCAAGCCAGGACCCAAAATAAGAGAAAAACAAAATGGTGAAACAAAGAGGTTCTGATCTGATCCTCGCTTCCTATTATCTGATTTTCCTCCTCACAGCCCCCACGTCCCAAGTCGAACATCTGTTGCATGTGCCGATTAAGCTTTTGTCAACACAACTAAGCGGCACTTGCCTCCCAATTTGTTATGACACTCCTCTGTTTGACAACAGGACCATCGCTTTGCTCATGGCTTGCCAAGAAGTTGATCCGTTCTCAGGTCATGCCAATTTCGAGCAAGCAACAACAATAAAAAAAAAAAAAAACACAGAAGATTCTTCCAAGGGGGATTGCTTTTATCCCCAAGCTTTGAAGTGCAACCTTTATTTTTTGCATTGTGACACCATCGCTGGTTGCATTTGTGTACTGTTGTTATTACTACTAGTGCACAGCAGTCGCTTAGGGCTTCGTTTCCCTTCTTGCCAATTAGAACCTAGCAGGGGTTTCCCCCTCCCTCTCCCAAGGAACAAGTTATTTAGAACACCGAAACAACAAACGAAAGTTTCCAAATAGGAGCACAAGAAAAGGGATGGATGGTGATAGGAGTTTGGGTCAAGCCAATTTGCCATTTTACCAGAAACCAATTACCAATTACCTCCACTAGACCGATTAGATCCCACAGATTAGGCCTCCTTCGAATTCCATCCGCTGGCCAGTGTCGACTGGCGACTACCCGGAGGAGAGCCTTCTCTGTGGCTGCTCCGACCCTCTGGAACGAACTCCCCGTGGAGATTCGAACCCTCACCAACCTCCAGGCCTTCCGCAAAGCCCTTAAAACCTGGCTGTTCCGACAGGCCTGGGGCTAAAGAGCTGTTGCCCCCGTCTCGAATGGTATGACTGTTGTGTGTTTTAAATTATGCATTGTTATGTTTCATTTTTTAATTTTTTTGTCTGTATCCCCCTTCCCTGATTTGAATTGTGAGCCGCCCTGAGTCCCCTTCGGGGGAAAAGGGCAGCATATAAATATAATAAACAACAAACAACAACAACAACAACAACAACCTATGCACAAGAGAACTGGATGGTTGTGTATTGAATTAAGGCAGGGGTTCTTCAACTTTGATTCCTTAAAATCATAAATTAACTTGGCTTCACATAATGAGTCATGTCCTTCCTTCCTTCCTTCCTCCCTCCCTCCCTCCCTCCCTCCCTCCACCTCTCTTCCTTCCCTCCACTTTCCTTCATTTCCTTTCCTTTCCTTACTTCCTTCCCTCCCTCCCTCCCTCTGGCTACTTTCCTTTCCTTTCCTTCCTTCCTTCCTTTCCTTCCTTCCTTCCTTCCTTCCATCTACCTACCCAACTACTATCTATCTTCCATCTCCCTCCCTCCTTCCCTTCCTTCCTTCCTCCCTCCCTTCCTAACTACCTTCCTTCCGTCCTTCCTTTCCTCTACCTACCGACCTACCTTCCCTTCCTAGTTTCCTTCCTCCCTTCCCTCCCTCTTTTTCAAGTCTTTGTCTCTTCTTGTCAGAACCATCACGTTTTTAAAAAGGTATACAATTTAAAATATTAAACACAAGATTAAAATATGTACAAGTTTTAAAAGATCTTGCCCAGAAACTAGCAATGTTATTTCTGTTCTGTGTGCTGCCGTGAGGTACACTGATCAGGACACAAGGGACAGGTAGGTGCGTGTGTGCACATGTATGTGAATTGTTGTCTGCATGTCACCACAATCGCAAAAGGCAGAAGTCACCCAGATAGCCCCATCTGTTCAGAGTCTTTCTGTATATTGTTGTAGCCATGGAGTATCAAGAGTATTTCTTTTCTGCTCCCTACCCACCTTCTAATCCTCCCAGAGCTCAGAAATGTGCAAATCTCTTCCAAAATTTCCTTGCATCTCCCACTGGGCCGTGAAAGAACCCTTGGATTTAAGGGATTTCTAATTTTGAGTGTCTGGTGACCACCAAGGGACCTTTCAATTATTATTCAAACTGCAGCAGCTGTCCTCTTTTGTGAAAAGCAGGAGTTTCTTTATTGTTGTTTTTTTGGGGAGTTTGTGCTGGAGAATTCCAGCATTGGAAATCGCTTAAGAAAACAAAATTCAAAGTGTAGAAACCCTGGGAGGACTGGTACAGGTAAAGGTTTCCCTCACACATATGTGCTAGTTGTTCCCGACTCTAGGGGGTGGTGTTCATCTCTGTTTCAAAACCAAAGAGCCAGCACTGTCCGAAGACGTCTCTGTGGTCATGTGGCCGGCATGACTAAATGCCGAAAGCTCACGGAATGCTGTTACCTTCCCACCAAAGGTGCTTCCTATTTTTCTACTTGCATTTTTTACATGCTTTCGAACTGCTAGGTTGGCAGAAGCTGGGACAAGTAACGGGAGCTCACTCCAGTACATGGCACTAGGGATTTGAACTGCCAAACTTTCTGATCAACAAGTTCAGCATCCTAGCCACTGAGCCACTATAGGAGGACTGCTACAGGTAAAATAAATTTGGCAAGAAACATCCTGTTGAGCGAGGTGGTGTCTGATTCGTTCAAATGCTGGCTTGCTCAATTGGGAGTGATTTTATAGCTGCTCCAACTTTACAGATTTTTACAGATTGACAGAGCTGGAAGGGACCTTGTAGATCATCTAGTCCAACCCCCTGCCCAAAAAGGAGACCCTACACCATTTCTCACAAATGGCAGTCCAGTCTCTTTTTGAAAGTCTCCAGTGATGAAGCTCCCACAACTTCCGAAGGCAAAAGCTGTCCCATGGATTGATGGTTCTCACTGTCAAAAAGTTCCTTCTTGTTTCTAGGTTGAATCTCTCCTTGGTCAGTTTCCATCCATTATTCCTTGTCTGGCCTTCAGGTGCCTTGGAAAATAGCTTGACCCCCTCCTCTCTGTGACTGCGCCTCAAACATTGGAACATTGCTATCATGTCTCCCCTGGTCCTTCTCTTCACTAGACTAGCCATGCCCAGTTCCTGCAACCGTTCATCCTATGTTTTAGCCTCCAGTCCCCTAATCATCCTGGTTGCTCCTCTCTGCACTCTTTCTAGAGTCTCAACATTTTTTTTTATAGTGTAATGACCAAAACTGGATGCAATATTCTAGGTGTGGCCTTACTAAGGCTTTTTCTTTCCCATTTTCTCTTCCTCTTTGTTTACTCAGATTATCTATGGCTGGTTTTGAAAGGCAGATGATAGCCTCCTGTAACTCATTGTCCCAAAGGTGCTTTTTTTCAAGAGGCAACTGGATATTTTGGTTTTTCTTGGAAGATGTTTCACTTCGCATCCAAGAAGCTTCTTCAGCTCCGATTGGATGGCGGGGAATGGAAGGACTTATACTCCTTGCAGACAGCTGGTCATTTACATTCTTTTTAGAGAGTCATTGAAGCCACTTGGAGGATTGTCTGTGTCCTCAGGGTTACCAGAGTGGTGCAAATGGGTGTGGAGCCTTCTTGGAATTGCTGACACCACAGCTCCTTTCAGCAGTTCCAAGAAGGTTCCACACCCATTTGCAACACTCCAGTGACCCTGAGGACATAGACAATCCTCTGAGTGGCCTCAATGACTCTCTAAGAGAATGCAAATAATCAGCTGTCTGCAATGAGTAGAAGTCCTTCTATTCCCAGCTCCGAGCTCCATTTCCGCTGACATAGATTGCAGGAGGCCATCCCAACCGAAAATGGAGCTTGGAAGCCCATTTTCTCTAGCAAAGGCACCACAGGCCACCACAGGCACTCCTGACATGAGTGAGGTCAAGCTGGCCATGCCCACCCCGGACCCCTGAGGTCAAACGCAACCCTGATACGCAAACCCTCAATGTAATCGAGTTTGACACCCCTGCCTAAGACTCTTGGTATTAGAATCCAAAACTTTGCTCCAAACAATCAATTAAAAAGTACATTAGTATGTGAATTAGGCAATTCCAATTAATAACAATTATTTAAAAAAAAAAACTAAGGTAGTTCACCCAAAATGACTTTTCAAGCATATTTGAAAAGGCAATCCATGTTTTAAGAATCACGGAAAATACATCTAGGACCTAGGAAACTATGATGCTATTGATCACATGTTAGAAAGCAACATTTTCCTGAAAGAATTCAAGAAGAGCTCCCATTTGAACAAACACGTTGGATAAGCAGTTCAACCTGAAGATGTTTTTACAGTGAAATTGCTAGAAAAATTAGGCAGAGACATCACACTACCAACAAAAGTGTGTATAGTTAAGGCTATGGTTTTCCCAGTTGCAATGTGTGGCTGTGAAAGTTGGACCATAAGGAAGGCTGTGCGCCAAAGAATTGAGGCCTTTGAACTCTGGTGCTGGAGAAGACTCCTGCGAGTCCCTTGGACTGCAAGGCCATCAAACCGGTCAGTCCTAGAGGAGATCAACCCTGACTGTTCTTTAGAAGGCCAGATCCTGAACATGAAACTTATATACTTTTGACCACCTAATGAGAAGGAAGGACTCACTGGAGAAGAGCCTAATGTTGGGAAAGATTGAAAGCAAAAGAAGAAGGGGATGACAGAGAATGAGGTCGCTGGATGGAGTTATGAAGCAGTAGGCTTGTGCTTAAATGGACTCCAGAGAATGGTAGAGGACAAGGGGGCCTGGAGGAACATTGTCCATGGGTCAGACATGACTTTGCAACTAACAACAAAAAAACAAAGAAGTGAGCTTTTTTTTCAGTTGGCAGAGGGTATCAAAGGCTAAAATGCTGATCTAGGAAGGGCTTAAGGACTGGGATGGTAAGTCTTCCAGAGGCTCCCAGGATCATCATATTCTTCCCAAACTTGAAAGTTCTCCAGCACTGGGATTCTGATCTTGTCCACTTAAAAGCTCTTGCTGAAAATCTTGGTGTGGCCCTCAAAACAGATCCAGATTCCATACCTGGAGTCTCAGTAGACCAAGGGTGTCCAAACTTGGGACTTCAACTCCCAGCATGGCTGGTTGGGGAATTCTGGGAGTTGAAGTCCACAAGTCTTAAAGTTCCCAAGTTTGGACACTGCTGCAGTAGATGATCACTTGAATATGAGCCAGCCATGTGCGGCGGCAGCTAAACAAGCTAATACAATCTTTGTATAAACCGAGGCATAGAATCAAGATCCTGTGATGTATTAGTACCACTTTATAAAGCCTTAATAAGGCCACACCTGGAATACTGGATCCGGTTTTGGCCACCATGTTACAAAAAAGATGTTGAGACTTTGAAAAATGTTCAGCAACTAAGATGATCAAAGGCCTGGAGACTAAAACATAGGACGAATGGCTGCAGGTTTTGGGGTCTGGCTAGTCTGGAGAAAAGAAGAATTAAGGGTGGCATGATAACAGTATCCCAGTATTTGAGGGATTGCTACAAAGAAGAGCGGGACAAATTATTCTCCAAAACATCAGAGGGCAGGACAAGAAACAATGGTTGGAAACTAATCAAGGAGACAAGCAACCTGGAATTAAGGAGAAACTTCTAACAGTGAGGACAATTAACCAGTGGAACAGCTTGCCACCAGAAATCATGGCGCTCCATCACTGGAGGTTTTTAAGAAGAGTCTAGACAGTCACTTATCTGAAATGGTATAAGTTCTCCTGCTTGAGCCGGGGGCTGGACTAGAAGACCTCCAAGGTCCCTTCCAGCTCATTCATTCTATTCTAAACCTATCTCAGCCTAGCCATTTCTGAATCAAATATGAAACCTTCCTAAGATATTGGTTCTCCTTCTTCCAGTATAGATAATCTTACGTTTAGTTCATTTAGTGACTGTTCAAAGCTACAACAGCACTGGGGGGAAAAAGTGACTTATGGCTGTTTTTCACATTTCTGACGATTGCAGCCTCCCCATGGTCACGCAATCAAAATTCAAAAGCTTGGCAACTGACTCATATTTACGACGGTCACAATGTCCTGCGCTTCCCCTTTTGCAACCATCTGACAAAAGTGAATAGGAAAGCCAGATAGGCTTAAAAGCCGTGTTACTAACTTAACAACTGCAGGGATTCATTTAGCAACTATGGCAAAAAAAGTCGTAAAATGGGGCAAAACTCCCTCAACCTATGCCTCACTTAGCAACAGACAGGAGAGAATATTTGCAGCTCAGGGTTCAACGGTTGCGGTCCTTGGAGCTCTCTGAGGTTGCTTGTTTTCTTGCAGACATTTCGTGACCCAACTAACATCATCAGTGCCAGAACCTTGTGGTCAGAAAAATACCAATAGAATTCATAGAAACAATGAAGCGTTTCCATCTGTAGACCCTTCCGTGCCTCTGGATTGGCATTCCACAATGTTACTATTTGTTTTTGTTCTGATATTTACTTCCTAAAAAGTAAGCTGTGTTTAATTTCACTCAATTATAACACCTCCTTCATCGCCAAAACTGCCACAGCATTGTTCCAAAGCAACTCTTTCACAAAGGATGCCGCAAATTATCATTATTAATCTTTTCTTTCCCACAGCATCCTGCTCAAAGTTTAGGGGGGTCACACAAATACTATCTAACTTTGAACCATCATTCTGAGTTTTTTTTCAAGCAAGTGTGGAAGCTAAAATTCTGTTTCTCAAAAACAGCAAGCCCATCTTTGGATTCCAAAACCATTAAAAAAAAAACTTTGTTTTTAAAAGAGAAATCCAGATTTGAAAGGCAAAGTGTAAAACCCTACAGAGCTGAGAGACAGAGACAGAGACATATGAGAAAGAGAGAGAGAGAGAGAGACAGAGAGAGAGACAGAGAGAGACAGAGAGAGAGGGGGGCAGGCAGGCAGGCAGGCAGAGAGAGGTAGAGACAGAAAAAGACAGTCAGATGGGGTGGGGGGAGAGTCAGAGACAGGGAGAGTCAGACAGAGAGAGCCAGAGCCAGAGAGATGAAGAGAGGGAGAGTGGGAGAGAGAGAGACAGAGAGAGAGAGAGAGAGGAATAGAGGGAAGGAGAGAGAGAGAGAGGAAGTGAGAGAGAGGGAGACACAGAGAGCGAGACAGAGAGAGTAAGAGAGGGAGAAACACCACAGAGAGAGAAAGAGAGGGAGAGGGAGAGAGACAAAGAGAGAGAAAGAGAAAGAGAGAGAGAGGGAGAGAGGGAGACACAGAGAGAGACAGAGACATAGAGAGAGAGAAAGGGAGAGGGAGAAAGGGAGAGAGGGACAGAGAGAGAGAGAAAGAGAGGGAGGGAGAGAAGGACACAGAGAGAGAGAGATGCAGAGAGAGAGAGACAGACAGACAGACAGATAGAAAGACAGACAGTCAGAAAAGTCAACTTCTACATTTCAAGTCCTTTAATGATCCACCGTATTTCACAACCAGGGCTGAAAAGCAACACTTTAAAAGCTTTATTAGTGGCAGAAAATTAGCCAGAAAACTTTCTGAAAGCTACCTTTTGAAAATATATCAATTCTTCTCAAAACACGCCAGCAGAAAACTTTTTGAAAGCTGCCGCTTGAAAATGGATTACCAATTTACTCTCAAGGTACATACAGAGAGTCTTCGACTGACAACCCAAATTTCTGTTGTTCAGAGAGACACTTCAAGTGAGCTTTGCCCCAATTTACAATCTTTCTTGAGAGACCGCCTGCTGCCAATTACCTCCCAAAGACCCATTAGATCACACAGGGTTGGCCTCCTCCGGGTTCCGTCTACTAGCCAATGTCATCTGGCTACTACCTGGGGGAGGGCCTTCTTTGTGGCGGCTCCGGCCCTTTGGAACGAACTCCCCACAGAGATTCAGACCCTCACCTCTCTCCAGGCCTTCCGAAAAGCCGTTAAAACCTGGCTGTGTCGGCAGGCCTGGGGTCGATGAGTTCCCTTCCCCTCTCGTTTGTGTGTCTGATGGTTATTTTAAAGGCTTGTATCTGTAGTTCTTGTGTTTCCCTTCCCCTCTTGGGTTTGTGAGCCGCCCTGAGTCCCGTTGGGAATAGGGCGGCATATAAATAAAACGAAACCTGAAACCTGAAACCTTTCCCGCCACACTTGTTAAGCGAATCACTGCAGTTGTAAAGTTAGTCACATGGCCTGTTAAGTGAACCTTACTTAACTTAACAGGGACTTTGCTTGTCGGAAGGTCACAAAAGGGGATCACGTGACCCCAGGACACTGCAACCGTCATAAATACAAGTCAGTTGCCAAGCGTCTGAATTTTGACCATGTGACCACAGGGGGAGGGGGAGGGGAATGTTACAACCGTTGTAATTGTGAAAAACAGTTGTAAGTTGCTTTTTTAAAAGTGCCGTTGTAACATTGAATGATCCTCAAACAAACTGTTTTCAAGTCGGAGGCTAAAAGGTAAAGGTTCCCCTCGCACATATGTGCTAATCGTTCCCGACTCTAGGGGGCGGTGCTCATCTCTGTTTCAAAGCCGAAGAGCCAGCACTGTCTGAAGACGTCTCCCTGGTCATGTGGCCAGCATGACTGAACGCCGAAGGTGCATGGAGCGCTGTTACCTTCCCGCCAAAGGTGGTTCCTATTTTTTCTACTTGCATTTTTACGTGCTTTCAAACTGCTAGGTTGGCAGAAGCTGGGACAAGTAATGGGAGCTCACTCCATTACCCAGCACTAGGGATTCGAACCACTGAATTGCCGACCTTTCTGATCGACAAGCTCAGTGTCAGCCTCTGAGCCACCGTGTCCCTCTAGTTGGGGGCTACCTGTGTACAAATTATTTTGCAAGCGACAAAATCCTCCACTTCTCTTAATTTTCCATATCACTTAGGTCTTTGGAAGAGACGTGCATTTGCAAGCCTGCTTTTAAAAATTAGCTCCTAGAACCGCCTTTTCTCTTACATTCTCTGCATGTAGTAATCCTTCACAGTCCCCAAAATGAGGGGGAAGGCAGCTTTAGCCAAGTCCATGGAACCACCTACGTGTTCCATTGCAAGACCTTGCTTTCAATGAGCCTTTGTTTGACAGCTGGCGTTTCACCATCTTCAAGTTGAACAGGAAAAAGGTCATCCCTCATCCTCCTGGCTTCCATAAATCTGAATCGGGCCCTAACAGAAGAGAGATCAACCCTAACAGAATAACAAAATAAAATAATAATAAAATAATAATAAATGATATGTAAATTGCGAGCATTACTTGGATCAGTTTTGGGGATTATGTAGAAAAGGCTCCAAATTCTCCCAGATTGTAAAATTGGCAAGGGATCAGCTTCTAGACAATTAATTTAACAGATTAACAGAGTTGGAAGGGACCTTGTAGGTCTTCTAGCCAACCCACACTCCCAACCCAAGCAGGAGACCCTACACTATTTCTGACACATAGCAGTCCAATCTCTTCTTGAAAGCCTCCAGGGATGAAGCTCCCACAACTTCTGAAGGCAATTTCTGTTCCATTGGTTGATTGTTCTCCTTATTTCTAGGTTGAATCTCTCCTTGTTCAGTTTCCATCCATTATTCCTTGTCTGGCCTTCAGGTGGCTTGGAAAATAGTTTGACCCCTCTACTCTGTGGCAACCCCTCAAATATTGGGAGACTGCTATCATGTCTCCCCTGGTCCTTCTCTTCACTAGACTAGCCCTGCCTGTTGCTTTATCCCCTGCTGATTGGCATGGCACAATTTATTTCAAAGATTTGCACCGCCATCCATCTTAGAACACAATTCTGGGCAACTCATAACAGCAATAAAACCCCAAAAAGAATAATAGCACTGTAGGACTTTCATGTATCTGTTTAAAATCATAATTTTCTTTAAATATTGGCTACCTATTCCAAGTTCTCTTTGTGGACCTAAGGGTTTTAAAGGTCTTAAGATTTAATTCAATTTAAGTTTATCTGTGTTGAAGGATGAGATTTTAGAATAGAGTATAAGTAGAGTAGGAGTAAAGTAAGAAATAGAATAGAATAGAATAGAACAGAGCTGGAAGGGACATTGGAGGTCTTCTAGTCCAGCCTTCCCTGCTCAAGTAGGAGAACCTATACCATTTCAAATAAGTGACTATCTAGTCCAGCGATGGCAACCTTTTTTGGCTCGCGTGCCATAAGGAGGGGAAAGCAGGGGGGGTCATGTGTGGGCATGCTGCACCCATAATGCAATGTGTGGCACGCCCCCAGTGTGCATGCGCGCATGAGAGGCATTCCCCCCCATTTTTTGAATTCTATTCTATTCTACTCTACTCCCATTCCCATACTCTACTGTACTCTATTGTACTGTACTGTACTTTATTCTGTGTTACTAATTGAATAACTGCAGGGATTCCCCTAACAATGGCAGTGAGAAAGGTTGTAAAACGGGGCAAAGCTCACTTAGCAACAGCAATTCAGGCTTCACAGTGGCTGTAAATCGAGGAATTCCCTGTATGCGAGCACGGATTTGGAGTTGTGTTTGGGAGTTTGAAGTTTCTGCTCTTCCAGGCGCTCCTTACCAAGTCCTACAAGGCTTATCGGAGGTCTTTTAAGACATGACACCAATGTTATAATAACCAGATGCAGCTTCTTTCCCACCCACCCCACCCCAAAAATAGGGAAAGGGGCTGCATTTTCATCACACAACCTTTTCTTTCCATCAAATGCTGCATTTTTAAAACCGGTCACCCTTCCAGCCACCTTGTTGGGTGGTCTGTCGGTGGAATCCCCCCCCCCCCCGACGTCCAGGCCTTTTGCACTGAAAAGACCTCCCTGTGGGAATTTTTTTTACAAGCCTGCATTCCCTTCCTCTGCCGTCCCTAAGCCAAGATCTGACTTTGGCTTAATTTATTACACTATCCAGCTTCGATTCCAGGCCACGGCCCCCAATATCGCTTCTATCTGGTTAGGCTCCTTGGGTGAGAAAAAGAAGAGCATTTTTTTTGCAGATGGACAAAATGCCAGGAAAAAAAAAAGTCATCTAATCTAGGGAGTGAGTGGCTGGGCCCTTGAGCCCTCGGTCTGACTCTGACCCTTTTAGAGATGACACCCAAGGGAGCCCACCCATCCTAATCTGCTCTTGCAACCCCCCCTTTTCCCCTTTGTTGTTGTTATTTGCCAAGTCGTGTCTGACCCATCACAACCTCATGGACAACGTTCCTCCAGGCCTTCCTGTCCTCTACCATCCACTGGAGCCCCTTCCCCCTAATGCATATAATCATTCCCATCATTAACCTTCTTTCCAGTTTCTAAAGCCAAGAGCCCATATTGCAAATCCAAGCATCCCTCTCCCACCCTCACATTTCCGCCTCCCCCCCCTTCCTCATCTAGCCAGGCAGCCTTGGGACTCAAAAGCCTTTTGCCCCTTTCAGGGAGTCTCTTGGTCCCACAGGGACTGCCCTGCCGAGAGGCATCCAGTGGCTATTCAAGGTTTCTTTTTTTAAAGCCATTTAATCTCTTCCCCCCCCCCCCATCAAAAAAAAAGAAAGAAAGAAAGCTCAGTCCATTCGCAGGCATTCATGTGCCTTTCAATCCCATCCCTGCTTTCTTACTGTCTCTTAGGAAACCTTTCTGAGGGCATTTGTTCAACCTGCCAAGTTAAATCCTTCACTCTCATGTCAAGGGGGAGGGGGGAGAGAAAGGAGGGGAAGGGGAGGGAGGGAGAGAGAGAGAGAGGGAGGGAGGGATTGCTCAGAACACCCAGTGTCACATCTGAGCCAATTATTCTGGCCCCAGAACATCCTTTAAGACAGGGGTCTCCAACCTTGGCCACTTTAAGCCCTGGGGGACTTCAACTCCCAGCTGGCTGGGGAATTCTGGGAGTTGAAGTCCCCCAGGCTTAAAGTGGCCAAGGTTGGAGACGCCTGCTTTAAGAGTTCAGATCAGTAATTCCACTTTTGCCTGTCTGTCTGTCTGTCTTGTCTGTCTGGGGAATTCTGGGAAGTCCCCCAGGGCTTAAAGTTGCCAAGGCGGGAGACCCGTTTTAAGAGATCAGCTCAGTAATTCCGGTTCTGTCTGTCTGTGTCTCTGCATATATGTTTGTAGGGAACATGTGCATACCCCAAACACACACAACTCCCAGTGGGGATAGGGGACTCGACCCCTCAAATCCTACCTCTCTGTTGACTGTAGGGGCCAAGCCAAAAACGTCCTACCCCGTGGGCCAAGCTGTGCTTCACTGCTCCCTCCCCCCACCCCCGTTTCTTAGGGCCACGTTTGATCGCATTTAAGAGGAAGAGGGGGTCGTCTTTGGGAATGGGAGGGGGGAAAGTTCCCAAATGGAAGCCCCCTCCTTTTCCTTCCCATGAGGGTGCTTCCAAGCAAGGACACCACATCTCCCAAAACAAAACAAAGTTTGCAGGACAGAAGGAAAAAAAAATCTTGGGATTCTCCGTTTCCTTCCCCCCCCACACACACACTCCCCTCCCCCTTTCCCGCCGCCCCCTCCCCTCCCCCTGTTTCTAAATCAGACTTTCTCCGGGGTTAAGGCAGGAACTCCAGCCTCCCGTTCGAACCGCTGGCATTGCTGGCGTCCCTTCTGTTTGTTCTTTTTTTAATTTTACCGGCTAGCCTTACAG
This sequence comes from Thamnophis elegans, assembly GCF_009769535.1. Taxonomy (NCBI): domain Eukaryota; kingdom Metazoa; phylum Chordata; class Lepidosauria; order Squamata; family Natricidae; genus Thamnophis; species Thamnophis elegans. The sequence continues at coordinate 15,679,240 of NC_045555.1, read as the reverse complement.
CCCGAGACCCCCCCCCCCACCTCCAATTTTAAGAAGGCAGGCACGCACAGAGAGAGGGAGCGAGAGCGAAAGAGAGGGAGCTTTCCCAGCTCTCTCCCCCTTCTCTTGGCCTTCCTGGACAGATGTACGAAGCGAGGGGGGGCGGCTATTCCAAGCCCACCCACCCCCACTCCCCCATTCCTCCAGCCTAGCTCCAGAGGCCTCAATTCCCAAGCCCCGCGAGCGGAGGAGGGGGAGAGTCTTCCTTCCTTCCTTCCATCCATTCCCCGCCGCTCGCAACATCCCTTTCCACGCGCGGCGTCCCACTCTCCCTTCCCTTCGCGGCCACCGATCCAGAAAGGCGTCGCTTTTTAGGAAAAGCGCTTTGGCCGGAGTGGAAAAGCCGGGTCAGGAGACACGGGGGTGGAGGCAGTGAAGAATAGGGATGAGGGGAAAGAAAGCCAGGAAAAAGCAAAGGGGAAAAAAAAAACACACGCTTGCAATGCAATCCCCCCAAACTCCCGCCAGCCAAACCAGCAGCTTATTTTTAAACCTTTGCTTTTGTGTGTTTTAATGCCACAACCGAGCCCCGCTCTATTTTTGTTGTTTTTAAGCTTCCCTTGCCGCGGCAACATTGTTGCGGCTCCTCAAAACTTCGGATACACAAACACAACCGGGAGAGAGAAACACACACACACACACACACACACACACAAAAGAAACACCTCCGGCGGATCCATCCACATCGAACCCAGATTTATTCTTTGCTCCCTTCTTTTTTCTTTCTTTTTCCTTGCAACGCTTCCGCTGTTCCCCACCCCCGTGCCCCCCAAATAATATTTTTTAAAAATATTTATTTAAAATAAAACACCCGAATTCTCTTTCCCGGGCGCCCTTCTTGCCATCCCACCCACCCACCCACCTCTTGCCCAAGAAAAAAAAAGCAACTTATTTAATCTCGCAGGCCAATTAATTAAGCGCATCCCCCTTTCTCCACCACCACCCCCGGGGAGCTCCCAGGCTTCCAATAGCTCTCCCCCCCCCCCCAGCGCCCAATGATTCCCGAAAAAGCACCCCGGCCCCTTTAAGAAGTCTTCCCACTCTTCTGCTTGGCAAGACACAGTCGCTGGGAAGAGTCCCCGGTTTTTTGCAATCTCGCCACCCAAAGCTCCATCCAACCCTCGCCGCCTGCCCTCCGCTTCTCTCTCGCTTCCCCCCGGACTTTCCATTGTTTTCTGCAAGCCCCCCCAGGCGCGGAGGGGAACCCAACCCACCCACCCCTCCACCCCTCCACGGAAAGAGCCCCCCGCGCACCGAAGACCGCGGGCACCAGGACGCAAAACTTACCTTAAGGCTCGGCGCTGGAGAAGCCGAGCAGCTGGGGCGGCCGGCGGGCGAAACGCACAGGGAAGCCGGCGGGCAAAGCAACCATCCAAAAGGCCAAAAGGAGAAGCGGCATGGAAAGAAATCAAAAAGACCCCCAATACTCTCGGTTTTGTCGTCCCCCCACCACCCTTTCTCTCTCTCTCTCTCTCTCTCCCACTCTCCTCGCCCTGCGGATTGCAGGTCCGGCGGCTCGGGGGGGGGGGGGAAGGTGAAGTTGTGTGTGTGTGTGTGTGTGTGTCTGTGTGTTTGTGAGTGTGTGTGTGTGTGTCTCTCTTCAATCGCGCTTATTCCCTTGCTTTTTCCGGGGGAGGGGGGGCGGTGGGCGGCGAAGAGAGAAAATAATAATAATAAAAAAAATAAGGATCACCCAAGGATTTTTTTAAGGAGAAAAAAATAACCACCCCAACCTTCACCCAGCCATAGGAGGGGGCGGGTGGGGGGGGGAAGAGCACCGTGTTAGTAGAAAGAATAAAAGTGAATCAACTCGCAGAGAAGCCCAGCAAGTTGAAGTGTCAAATTACATGGGCTATTTTATTACCAAAGGGCCCCGCGCTTCTGGCTGTTGGCAAAATCTGTCCCAGATTCCTATCTTCTGAAAGGGAGCTTCGAGTTAGACGCCTTCCGCTGGCTGGCTGGCTTGGCTTGGCTGGCTGGCTCCTTCCCTCCCACCCCCAGTCTCCTCCGCCGCCCCCCCCCCCTCCCCAAGCTCCCTTCGCTTCCACTCCACCTTCTGACCATCGAAAGTTACAATCTTGAAAAGCCAAGTTGAACAACGCAAATAATTGTCTTTCGATCCCTTCCCCCCCCTCTCTCTTCTCCCTTCCTCCCCCCCCCCAGCATCAAAGGGGAGAACTTCCTGTCTGGGGAAGCCAGCTGAATGGCAATCGGACCCGCTGATTGATAAAAAAAAATACACCGGGGGGGGGGGAGAAGGGGAGAGGGAGAGAAGGAGAGACAGAGAAGGGCAGAGAGAGAAGTGGAAGGGGGGGAAGGGGGATCCCCACCCTGCGAAGCCTTTGGCACTTTCTTCGCCGTTCTCCGCAGGGGGAAACCTCCCCGCTTTCCTTGACACACACACACACACACACACACACACACTCAGGGCTCGCTCGCGTGCAAAACCAGCCGCCTTTCGCTTTGCACGCTTATTGTTTGGCGTTCGGGGGAGAACGAGGAGCTCCGGGAAAATGGGGGGTTCGGAGACGAGGGGGGTTTCCTACGAGACTGGACCGCCCCACCCCCACAGACAGACAGACCGACCGACCCCTGCTTGGGTCTCCTTTGAGCGCAGCCGGATCCGCGCAAAACCCAGATGTGCTGCCCGATGTGGGAGAGGCAACCCTCTCTGTCCACTCCGTGATTCCGAGGGGATTGGGGAGGGGGGTTGCTCTTCAGGTAAGCGGCGCGTTCTCCCCCCCCCCTCAAACCTCTCTACCTGTTTGGGGGAAGAAACCGCGCCGGAGCCTCTCCGCGGGCGACTTACGTTCGGAGTAAAAGCCGGTGGTCCCCCTTTCGCTTAAGCGCCTTTATGGAAGTGTGCAAGACGGCAAGACCAAAAAAAGGCCGCCGCATCTTAGATTCCCCTCTTTTTGCCCCTCTTTTAGTTTATTAGCTGGGTCTTATTTAATTTTTATTTATTTACTTATTTACTTCCTTATTTAATTTTTTAATATCTATCTATCTATGTATCTATCATCTATCCATCGTTTAATTTATTTCCTTGTTTGTTTATTATTTTTTTTACACGCCAGGTGCACGGAGTCCTAAAGATGCCCCAGAGGGAAGTCCCAATCCTGGTTTATAGCGCCCAGAGATTCTCGGGGCGGGGGGAGGGGAGGAGAAGGGACGGGCCAAAATTGGAGGGAGGGTATTCTGCTCCAGGGAAGGAGGGGCGTGGATTTTTCAAACGCCCACCTCCCTCGGGGGGGGAGGGAGGGGGAAGAGACCGCTTCTCGGCTTCCACCGAGAACGCCTTTTTGCAAAGGTTTCTTCACTTTCCCCCCATCCCCAATAGAAGGGAGCCCTTGCAGTCCCCACCTCCTTTTTGGTCCGCCTTCTCACGACCCGGGGAAGCCAAGTCGGGTTTGGCGCCGCGGAAGTGCGATCCCCGGGCCTTCTTTACTCCTTGCCAGGATCACGGAAGCTCATTTTGAGACAACCCTCCCCAATCGTTTAATTCTCCGATCGAACTCACCAGACCCCCCCCCCCAAAAAAAAGGGGGAGGTCGGGCGGGGAGGCAAGAGTCGGGAGCCCCCCTCCCCCAAAAAAAGTCAAGAGTAAGTGAACGGGACCCGCGCTTTGAAAATGTTGGCGATCCTAATATCTTTTTTTCCTTAAAAAAAAAAAAAACAGCAGCACGGGATGCCTCCAAAGGCTTCTCTTCCCCCTCAACTCCACCCCAACTCTTCCCTCGCTACCCCAAATATTTCCAGGCCCCCCTCCCTCCGGTTGCTGGAAAGGGGGCCGGGGATCATGGCATTCAATTCCAAGCGCTTTCTCAGCCTTCCTTGTTTTGTGTGGGTACCCGGGAGAGGAAGGAAGGAAGAGGGAGGAAAGGAAAGAAGGGAGGAAGGAAAGGAGGAAGAGAGGGAGGGAAGAAAGAAGAAGGAAGGAATAGGGAGCGAGGAAAGGAGGAAGGAAAGGAGAGGGAGGAAAGGAGGGAGGGAGAAGGAGAAAGGAAGAGGGAGAAAGGAAAGAAGGGAGGAAGGAAAGGAGGAAGAGAGGGAGGGAGGAAAGAAGGAAGGAAGGAAGAGGAAGGGAGAAAGGAAAGGAAGGAATAGGGAGGGAGGAAAGGAAAGAAGGAAGGAAGAGGGAGAAAAGGAAAGGAGGAAGAAAGGAAGATAGCAGTTGATTTTCCATCTTAAAAAAAGAAGGTGGGAAGCAGGGAAGAAAACCTTTCCGGATAAGGAAAACCTCTTTCCGAGGTCTCCTGCAAAAGGCTTCCTAGGTTACTTTCTGCCCAGCTTCACCCAGATCAGACAACAGATGCCCGGTATCCTAAGAGGCACAGGATGGGGGGAGGGATCTTCAAGCGCCGGGAGGCCAGTCCAAGTGATTCACTTAACAACAGTGGCAAGAAATGTCGTAAAATTGGTCAAAGTTCACTTAACAAATACCAGATTCACTAAACAGCTGAATTGATTAAGCTTTACAACTTCAGCCATTCACTTAACAACAGTGGCAAGAAATGTCATAAAATGGGTCCAACTCACTTAACAAACACCTCACTTAACAACAATAAAATCTGGGGGGGGGGGCATAAATCGAGAATTACTTGTATTTTCCCCTTCGTTGCCTGGGGGAGTAGGACTTGGAAGTTAATTTGGGTTTATTTCGAAGGAGAAGAGGACAAAGGTGTGATAAGAGTGCTGACTTTCATCCCTGGGTTCAAGGGGGAGGAAGCATTCATCCTGAATGTCCAGACTCTCCTTCCTTTTCTAAAAAAATGCAGATTTTGGGAAAAAAGCAGAGAAAATCAGCCACAGGCTCAAGTTTAAAGGCTGCCAGAGCTCAGTTTGTGACTGGCACTGGAAGCCATAACCAATTCAACTCACAGGGGGGTCTGGAGCTCACAGGGCCCTCATTCAGTCTGGAAAGACTTTGCAAAAGGCCTTGTGAAGAGGAACCCACCCTCCCCAACCCTGCCAGGGATTGCTGACCAGGACAGTCAGAAATAACCACACAGGTGATTTCTGGCTGTCTTCTCTCCCCCCACCCCCCAAGAAAGAGGCGTTGTGGGTTTAAACCAGTGGTTCCCAACCTTTTTTTGGCCCTGTCCCACCTAAGCATCTTTAAAAACCTGACCCCCTCCCATATAATTCTTACTTTACTCAAAAAGTGAACTCATCTCACGCGGAGGAAGCCTAAAAGGCCATTAACTTGATTTAAACAAGGTTCAAATCGCCTCCATTAAAAATCAAATCGCCCCTCCCCCTCCCGCGGGGAGTACGCCCCACGTTTAAACGCCCAGACCGCCCCACACATCCCCGTCCCCACTCTTTTGCGTCTCAAAGGCTTTGCTTTCCAAGCAGGAAGCCTTGGGAACTCCTTGCCACTGGATTTGCAAAAAAAAAAAAAAAAAGCAGCTCCCTGCTTAAAAAAAAAGCTGCCTTCGGTCTCTGGGTTCCGACTAGCAGAGGATGCCGGAGCGCCTCCTTCGCAAACGCGAAGCCCCCTCCCTCTTTTTTTCCCTTCATTTTTCCTCGCAAGAGATTCTTCCTTCCTTTGGCTTAGGCGCCGAAGCTCCGCTCCGGACTTTGGGGCTATTCCGGCTTCCGCGTTTTGCAGCCAGCCGCCGTGTCAGATGGAGAGCTGAATAACAAAGGCAAGTTTTGAGAGCAGCAGCAGAAGCGGCAGCAGCAGCGTTGGGCTGAGTGACGTCAGGGAACAATGCCCGTGCCAGCAGCTTCCCCCCCCACCTCTCCGAGATGCGCGCGCATCGCCCCGATGCTGCGGCTTCTCCTTCCGAAGCCGGACTCCGTTCTCGGACATTGAGCTCCTTAAAGGGACACGCACCTTTTATGGACTACCCAAAAAAGAGTGGAGTGAAAAAAAACCACCGTTTGATGCAGCCTTTCCTTGCCTATTCCTTACTTCATTCTGCAAAAAGCCCTTTTCACTGAAAAAGGCCTGGAGGCTAAAACATATGAAGAAGAGCTTGCGGGAATTGAGCCCAAAATTTATATTGCTGAGTGAGAAATTTCTTTTTTTTCTTCCTTTTTTAAGTTTTTAAATTTTTTTAAAAAATATGAACATTTGCTTAAACAAAAATATTTGTCATATGTGTACAAATATCTCTGTGCAATAACCATCAAATTTACAACATCATTTACCTTGATATTAATTCTCTAATCTTAGAATGATCAAAAGGAACGCGGTGGCTCAGTGGCTAAGACACTGAGCTGGTCGATCGGAAAGGTTGGCAGTTTGAATCCCTAGCGCCGCACAATGGAATCAGCTCCTGTTACTTGTCCCAGCTTCTGCCAACCTAGCAGTTCAGAAGCATGTAAAAATGCAAGTAGGAAAATAGGAACCACCTTTGGTGGGAAGGTAACAGTGTTCTGTGCACCCTCGGCGTTTAGTCATGCCAGCCACATGACCACGAAGACATCTTCAGACAATGCTGGCTCGTTGGCTTCGAAACGGAGATGAGCACCGCCCCCTAGAGTTGGGAATGATTAGCACATTTGTGCGAGGGGAACCTTTACCTTAGAATTATAGTATATTAAACAGTTGAATACCGTTGAAATTTCTTGTCAAATTTTGTCCCATTTTACCACCTTTCTTGCCACCGGTGTTAAGTGAATCGCTGAAGTTGGTAAATTAGTTACATATTTGTTAAGTGAATCTGGCTCACCACATTCCCCATTTGACTTGGCTTGTCAGAAGGTCGCAAAAATGAGATCCTGTGAACCCCCCCCCTCCCCCGGACACTGCAGCCATAATAAATGTGAGTCATTGCCAAGCATCCAAAGGTAAATCACGTGACCCTGGGGATGCTGCAATGGTCGTAAGTGTGAAAAATGGTCCTAATTCACTTTTTTCAGTGCTGTTGTAACTCTGAACGGTCATAATAAGCGAACTGTTGTAAGTCCAGGACTAGCTGTCGTGGCCACCGAAATATCCCCAACCCAAAGGAGCTTTTTCCAAATGAGAACTGGACTTTCTTTTCTTTTTGGAAAACGTTTCGCTTCTCAGCCAAGAAGCTTCCTCAGTTCTTCAGTTAGAACCGAAGAAGCTTCTTGGATGAGAAGCGAAACATTTGCAGAGGGGAAAAAAAACCCACACCACCTTTTGTTTGGAAAAAGCACCTTTGGGTTTGGATCTTTCGGTGGCCACCAAAGGTCCTTTCAGAAGCTACCTTGAATAATAGCTTGTGAGGGTTTTGCAAAGAAAAAAAAGAGGGAAACTTGCAATTTCTCCCCAACCCACCAACCCCATTTAGAATGAGTCCATTGGATGGACCGACTCTGGAAAATCATGAGGGAGAGAGAGGGGGGAGGGAGGGAGGGGGGAGAGAGGGAGGGAGAATGAGAGAGAGAGAGAGAGAAAGAGAGAGAGAGAGACTCTGGAAACAAATACTATGGGGGTAAGACACCCCTACACCTATCAAGGGGGTGTTTTGTTAAGATACAGCCTGTTGTGCCTTTAAATGGCTTCTACCATACAGCACAGTGGAGTTGCCATGGTAACGGCTTCACAGTAGTCCACAAGGGATCCCACCGGTAAGGGGGAAAATCCAACATTAGAAATCAGGTTTGGTCTGGACATTTCCCCCCTATAAATAAATACCTGGGCAATGCCAGGTTATCAACTAGTGTGTGTATATATATGACTCTATGCATGAAGTCATCCTGAGTTAAGTCTCACCTGAAAGAGATTTCACCCAACAAAATCACTTAACGCAACCCACCAAGAGATTATGAGTGTCCTGGGCACGAAATCCTCTCTGGGTGCCAGGGATGTGTCATTAAGTGTTACGGAGTGGTGGGGAGGTTGAAAAAAAACTGTAACCAACAATATGCAAATAAATAAATAAATATGCAAATTTCCACCACCCTCATGGCTTATAAATGTAAAACAGCTTCTTCTCTTAACAGGGACTTTCATTTCAAAATGATTTCCCCGTTAAAAATATGCAACAGCATGCAGGACTCACAACTGCACACATTTTATACACACAAGCTTAGGTGTCCAAATAGAAAAGTCCCCTGTTAAAGAAAACAAGTGGGGGAGATGATTTGCTACTTCCTTCCTGATGCTTCTTGACAAGCTACGCAAACAAGGTTACATAAACTGTGGTTAAATCAATCACAGGTTCCTATGCCATGTTTTTTCTTGGTGGCTTCCTTTCAAGACATCCCAAGTCCCAAGTTTTGGGGTTGACCCCAACTCTCGGTGAGACCTCTCCAGCACTCCTTTGTCAATACACAGCTGCTTACCCAAGTTTCAGAATAGAACAGAATAACAGAGTTGGAAAGGACCTTGGAGGTCTTCTAGTCCAACTCACTGCTCAAGTAGGAGACCTTATACCATTTGAGACACATGGCTGTCCAGTCTCTCCTTGAAAGCCTCCAGTGATGGAACACCCACAACTTTTGAAAGCAAGCTGTTAAACAATGCTGGGAGGGTTCTTGGAGGTCTTCTAGTCCAACCCCCTGCTCAAGCAGGAGACCCTATACCAGGAAAACCTTTTCAGCACCGAGTGCTGAAACGGGAGCACGCATGTGCACCAGCCACCTGGTCTTTCGATTTCTGCATGCACCAGGAAGATGCTCTTCCAGTGGCTCTTCACATGTGGTTAGGGTGCAGTACTGCAGACCACTTCAGCTGACTGTGATCTGCAGTTCAGTGGTTCAAATCTCACTGGCTCAAGGTCGACTCAGCCTTCCATCCTTCCGAGGTGGGTGAAATGAGGACCTAGACTGTGGGGGCAAGTTGCTGACTCAATTTGCTAAAAAAATATATCTGTAAACCGCTTAGAGAGGGCTGAAAACCCTATGAAGCTGTATATAAGTCTAATTAATAAAATAAATAAAATAAAATAAATAATAAACCAGAAGACCATGTGGCCAGTGCACATGCACGCTCCGGAAACTAGAAGAGCAGCCGCCCAGCACGTACATGCATACCAGATGTCTGCTCTTATGGTTTCCGGTGCTCCTACGCACGTGAAGATCAGTTGGGCGGTGCACCAGAACCTGGAAGAGCAATGGGCAACAGCTCACATGCCCGGAGAGAAGGCTCTGTGTGACGCTTCCAGCATGCCTGCTATAGGTTCGCCATCACAGCCCTACACTATTTCAGACAAGTGGCTGTTCAATCTTCTCTTAAAAGCCTCCAGTGATGGAGCACCCACACAATTAAACATTTAAGCCATTAAACAATGCTAACTATAATAAATGCAGCCAATATAAAGTCAACAGTCATTACATCCTATCATACTATGGCATCCAGAGCCACCCGATTCTTGCTAAACCCTTAAACCAAACATAGTTTGCCAGTTTGTAAAGACATCCGCACAATCTTGGGAGAAGACATGGCTGCTTTAAGCAGTGGTGGGATCCTGCCGGTTGAACAACCTGTTCGGTGATTGCGTGTTGTGCAAAGCTGTGTACGTGTGCGCAGTTTTACCAAAAGTTACTTTCCACGTTACTTCTTGGGGAGCAACACAGCTGAGGCACGGCAATTCGCTCTCCCATGCTAATCGGCTGAGAGGATATAGGTAAGTAAAGTGCAAAGGAGGGAGGGAGGGCCCACCTGATCGTCGGATTGAACTGGTTCGCTCTCAGCTGATTGTCGAAGCTAACGGTTCACCTGAACCGCTCTGAACCAGCTGAATCCCACCCAGAGAGGTGAAATCTAAATTTTTTTACTACCAGTTCTGTGGATGTGGCTTGGTGGGGTCATGTGACTGGATGGGTGTGGCTATGTAGTCATGTAACTGGGGGATCCAAAGACAGAAACTCACTAACAATGTCCTGCTGGAGCAGGGTTGGACTAGATGACCTCCAAATCCCTTCCAGCCCTGGATTATCCTCTGAAGCTGCGTCTAATGCCAGGTTTGTAGTCCTTCCTTCCTCTCCTTTTTCCCCCCCTCTCTCTCTCTCTCTCTCTCTCTCTCTCTTAGCACCCCAACCCCTCGTTTTTGGCTAGCAGGCTTCACGGAAGCCTGCTGGGAGCAAAAATGGACTCTCCACCCCCGCATTTCCAGAGAAAAACTTTTTTTAAAAAAAAAAAGTTCCGAAGATCAGCTGTGTGACGTGCGATCATTGGAACTTTTTTTAGTATTCTTTACTACCGGTTCTGCGAACCAGTAGCATTTTTTACTACTGGTTCGGATGAACTGGTAGCATTTCCCCCCTGATCCCACCCCTGGTTTAAGGAGTTCCAGAAACTGCAGCAATTCAAGCTCGCTCTGTGCTCTGAAGCACCTTTTCACAACTGTGTCCGCTCTGTAGTCTTCAGGCCTTCTTGCTCCCTTTGCTGATTGAGATTGGGCCCTGCCAAGCCCTGAGGTCACACAAGTACAGGAGATGAAAGAGTGACACACGGTGTTCGTAGTCCCTGGTTCATGGCTAGAAATCCCCAGTGGAGGATGAACTGCTTGGGAGAAATCTCCACGGCTGATGAAATTGATCCTGCCTCAATTCTTGTTTTCCATCCATCCGGCTTCTGACCACAGAGTGACTTCGCTTCTCTATCTCTAGAATCAGCTTTAATCCCAGTAAAATGAAAACAAGACCTCCTTCCTTACTGTCAAGGCCGCCCCTTGCTAATTAGTTCCACTCCTAACTCCTCCTTATAGAAATCTCTTGCTGACATTTTAGAGTTAAGGCGTGGCCAACCACTCAAGCAATCTCTTTCCAAACCAGATAGCCATTTTGGTCTATTGGTAAAGATACCAGGCTAGAAGCTTGAAGACCATGAGTTCTAGTCCCACCTTAGCCATGAAATCCAGCTAGGTGTCTTTGGGCCAATGGCCCGGAGATGGTGAGTTCTAGTTCTGCCTTAACCATGAAAGCCGGCTTGGTGACTTTGGGCCAATGATCAGGAGATGGTGATTTCTAGTCCCACCTTAGCCACGAAAGCTGGATGACTTTGAGCCTGTTACTCTTTCTCAGCAACCAAAGCAAAAAAATTCCTGACAGTGAAAACAATTAAGCAGTGGAACAGCTTGTCTTCAGAAGAGGTGGGTGCTCCGTCATTGGAGGCTTCCAAGAAGAGATTGGACAGTCACTTGTCTGAAATGATATAGGGCCATGATGGTGAATCTATGGCACATATGCCAGAGGTGGCATGCAGAGCCCTCTCTGTGGGCATGCACACCGTTGCCAGCTGCTCTCCTGGTTTCTGGCATGCATGCTGGTCTTCGCGGGTGCTGAAACACTGGATAATGGCTTGGAAAATGGCCTGGAAAATGGCCAAAAATGAGCTGTTTTTCAACCATTTTCCAGCCGTTTTCCAGCCATTTTTGAGCCGAAAACAGCCTAAAAACAGCCCCAAAATGGCCTGAAAACAGCCCAAAAGTGAAAACGGCCCCCCAAATGGCCAAAAAAACAAACATGTGCACCCCAGCCAGCTGGTCTTCAGGTTTGTAGCGCTTCGGCATGCACCCATGTATGTGCATGCATGTGCATTCCAGTTTGGGCACTCAGTGTTGAAAAGGTTTGCCATCACTGATATAGGGTCTCCTGCTTGAGCATGGGGTTGGACTAGAAGACCTCTAAGGTCCTTTCGAAGCTTATTATGTATTACGTTCGCATCCTCGTTATATCCATTCTGTTACACCACTCTTCTATTTTATAAATGGGAAACTGAGTTTTCATCAAAACAGACAATTAGAACCCGTTAGGCAAAATGTTTATTGTTGTTACACTGGATATCCCAAAGGTCCTTATTTTTTTCAAAAGGCAACTGGACTTCCTCTGTTTTTCCTTGAAGATGTTTCGCTTCTCCTCCAAGAAGCTTCCTCAGAGCTGAAGGAGCTCGTTGGATGAGAAGTGAAACGCCTTCAAGGGAAAACCAAAAAGTCCAGTTGCCTTTTGAAAAAAGCAGCACTTTTGGGACAACCATGACCTGGATGGCTGAGAATCTCCATAGACATTAATACTGGACAAATGTGCAAAAACATAACCAACAATCATGTCATAGGTTACTTTTCATGCCGATGAATGGGACGCTTGATGCATTTAATGGGCAGGCTTTATTACAGTCATATGTCATCATCCAAATCTCAACCAACAAATGCTCTGTCTTACACATTGGCAAAAAAATAATAATCAAAACACCAAATACAAGCTGGGCAGATAAGATCTCGTAGACGACCCCCACTCTGTCAAGGAGAATTCATCCCAAACAATCTAAGCCCCAGAGTCCACTGTAACAGCATTGCCAAAAAGGCATTAAGGGTTGTCAACCTAATTTTGCAAAGCTTCTTCTTTGGTAACATTGTACTGCTAACTAGGGCATACAAAACCTTTGCCAGACCAATTCTCGAATACAGCTTGTCTGCCTGGAATCCACACTGTATATTGGACCTTAGTACAATTGAGGGGATCCAGAGGTATTTCACAAGAAGAGTCCTCCACTCCTCTGCTCACAACAGAATACCTTATGCCACCAGGCTCAAAAGTTTGGGCTTGGACAACCTAGAATTACGCCACCTACGGTCTGATCTAAGTGAAGGACACAAAATTGTCTGCTACAATGTCCTACCTGTCAACGACTACTTCAGCTTCAACCACAATAATACACAAGCAGACAATAGATACAAACTCAAGGTAAACCGCTCCAAACTCAATTGCAGAAAATACGACTTCAGCAACAGAGGGGTCAATGCCTGGAATGCATTACCTGACTCTGTTGTTACATCCTCAAACCCCCATAACTTTAACCTTAAACTGCCTACAGTGGACCTCACCCCATTTCTAAGAATTTCTAAAATAAATGTGTAGGACTGCCTGTCTTAATGGTAAATAGTCATTAATTATCTGATATCACTGGTTTTGTATGATAAAAACATGTCGTATTATGTGCTATATTAGCATTCTCCCCCTCCCAAAAAATAAAATTGCTCACCCTTAACTTTGCAAGGCAATTACCTAACAAATGTCATGTTTACTAACACATCCTGGCTTAAGAAAATGGCTGATATTGGAGCTTCTTTTTCTCTATTTTACACCTAAGAGAAACATTTTCTTCACCAGCTCCAGCAGAAGAATCATACTGCAATGGTAGTAAAGTCATATTCAAGTTGAATTGCTGGTGGTTTCACATGGATGCATCCATGTACCGTATTTTTGGGAGTATAAGATGCTCCGGAGTATAAGACACACATTAGTTTTTGGGAAGGAAAACAAGAAAAATAAGTCTGCCTCTGCCTACCAGCATCCATCGGTATTCAACTGGCTAGCACCCATGCAGCGAACAGCAAACAGCCTGGTCAGCTTCATCACGCTATCGCAGCCTGATTCAGCATGAGCAGCTGATTGGTGGGTGGATCAGCCTCACGGAATACCACCGCAGCTGTTCCAGGCTGCAAGGATTGCCAAAGCCCATGCCACCTATGTGCATCACATTTTTGGCCTCCGTGTGTCGCATTTTTGGCCTCCGTGTCTCATTTTCAGCCTCCGCACCAGTGGTGGGTTCCTATCGTTTGGGACATGTTCACCTGAACTGGTAGTGGTATGGTGGCCTGGCTCACTGGAACCGGCAGTGACCAAGGCCTACCACGCCCACGAACCAGTTCCCTGGTCTCTTCTTCCATCACCGAATAGTTTTCAGTCAACTGCGCATGCGTAGCGATGCGTGGTGCGCGGGTGCGAGAGAGAAACGAGCAGCACGTGTGCAAAATGCCCTCTTAGCGAATAGGTAGTAAACCGGTTAGGAACCCACCACTGCTCCACATGCCCTGTTTTTGGCTTCCACGCATTGTGGTTTTGGCCTGTTCGAGGCAGCAGGGATCGCTGCCAATCCCTGCCACCTAGAACAGCCCCAAAATGCAACACATGCAGGCCAAAAATGCCATGCATGGAAGTGGCAATTGGCGAATGTGCTGTGACGATCCTTGCAGCCTGGAACGGGTGTAAAATGGAGCATACAGAGGCCAAAAAGGTGATGCACGGAGGCCAAAAACGGACAAAGGGTGGGAGCTGGTGGGTGGGGCACAGACATTTCCACCCAGTTTTTTTGGGGGGAGTGCGTCGTATACTCCGAACAATGTGGTAATTTTGTGAGTATGCTACAGAAAGTGTTCCTCCCTGCTTTCTTCTATAATTCTTTTTTTACCCCCTGATCCATAAACTAGCACAGAATTCAAAATTTCTCAAGCAGTTCCTCATTCCCAAACAAACAGGAATGAGGCCTGGTTTAGTTCTCTAAATAAGGTCATCTCTTGTTGAACCTCAACAAGAACCTCACCTCTAAATCTTGAATCTCAAGATGATTCACCCTCTAAAGCAAGGATGACCAACCTTCCAACTTGAAGACTTGGGGACTTCAACTCCCAGAATTCCCCAGCCAGCATGGCTGCCTGCCTGGGGAATTTTGGAAGTTGAAGTCCACAAGCCTTAAAATTGGCCATGTTTGGACACTCCTGCTGATACTGATATCTGTAAAAGGCAGCCCTCACTTAATGACCATTCAAAGTTCTGATGGATCTCCCCAGAACTATTCAGGACCTGTTTTTTTTTCTTTGAAATTCTGATGTCTGCTGCCTCTCCCTCATGATCATGTGATCGTATTCGGGGTGGTTAACAATGGTCTTGCATTTATGGCCATTGGCAGTTTGCCAAGGTCCTGTCACTATGATCGTTGGCAGCTTTTGCTGGTTTTCAGGATTAGTTCCAATTCCTGGCAAAACAATAACAACCACCACTGGGAATATGAATTCACTTAACAATGATAGCCATAGCACTTAGACTTATATAACGCTTTACAGTGCTTTTACAGCCCTCTCTAAGCAGTTTACAGAGTCAGCATATTGCCTTTAACAATCTGGGTCCTCATTTTACCCACCTCAAAAGGATGGAAGGCTGAGTCAGTTAGCAACAGTACTTAGACTTATATACCGCTTTACAATCCTTTCATGATCATGTGATCTTTTTAGCGGTTTACAGAATCAGCATATCTCCCCCAACAATCTGGGTCCTCATTTTACCCACCTCAAAAGGATGGAAGGCTGAGTCAATAGCAACAGTACTTAGACTTATATACCGCTTTACAATCCTTTTACAGCCCCCTCTAAGCGGTTTACAGAATCAGCCTGTTGCCCCCAACAATCTGGATCCCCATTTTACCCACCTTGGAAGGATGGAAGGCTGAGTTAACCTTGAGCCGGTGAGAATTGAACTCCCAAAGTGCAGCTAGCAGTCAGTTGAAGTAGCCTGTAATACTGCCCTCTAACCACTGCGCCACCTCGGCTTAATGGTGTTCACTTACTAACTTCCAGAAATGGTCATAACATCAGGCATGTTCATATGGTAACTCACATAATTACGGTCATAATTCATGGACCGCCTGTAGCAGGATTTCTAAAGCAATTTTATTTATTTTTATTTATCTTTTGTCAACTACAAGGAAACAAGTATCAGTACAGATCATAGACGTGGACAAATGAAAAAATGGCACAAATAAGTGGATAAAAATAAGCAAATCATAGCCATAAACACATAAAATGAGTACAGATGAATGGGCATAATAGGACAGGGACTGGTGCACTTATCCATGCCCCCTTGGGGATCTCTTAAGAAATGTGGCTGGAAATGTAGCCAGGCACACGGAACTTTTTATCATATGTGGTGGACGTGTACAACAACTAAAAAAATATTGGATAAAAATAAAACTGGCTGGAAGAGATAATTACACAACCAATAGAATTAAAGCCAGAATTATTTTTATTAGGAATAATTACAGGGAACTGTGAGAAAAAAAATCAAATACTACAGGTAATAACGGCAGCAAGAATCATACACACACAGAACTGGAAAAACAAAAATACACCAATAGAAGAAAATGTGATAAAAAAAGTACTAGAATGCGCTGAAATGGACAAACTCACAAAGGAAATAAAAGACAAAGAAGAATCTGAATACTATTCAGTATGGAATTTATGGTACAAATGGCTAGAGAAAAGATGCAAAGAATAAGAAAGCAATCAAGAAAGGAAAAAAGATTGCGAAATCAGAAAATAATCATAAAACTGCAGAATTAATATATAAAGGTATATATGTATAGATAAAAGGAGTATAATGAATACTTAACAATGTAGAAATGTTACAAAGATGATATTTATGTATAATAATAATAATAATAATAATAATAATAATAATACACCAGACATCACACTGTTTGAGAAAAATAAGGTCACAATCATAGACATCGCAATACCAGGTGATAGCAGCGTTGCTGAGAAAGAACATGAAAAAATCGCAAAATACCAGGACTTAAAAATCGAAGTTCAACGACTATGGCACAAACCAGCAGTGGTAATTCCAGTGGTAATTGGCACACTGGGTGCTATTCCAAAATAGCACACTGGAATTACATTTAAAACAGTTAAAAATTGACAAAATCACCATCAGTCAAATGCAAAAAGCCGCACTGCTTGGATCTGCATGCATATTACGAAAATACGTTACGACGTCCTAGGCCCCTGGGTGGGGCCCGACTAGTAATCAATGCCAAATCCGGCAAAACAACTGGCCGCTGTGATACAATTGTATAATAATAACAATAACAATAATATGTAAGATACACAAATCCACCCAAACTGCCAACTTTGCAATAACAAAGTCGAAATTGTTTCATATTTAATAAGTGAATGCAGCAAAATCGCACAAACTGATTACAAAGCTAGACATGACCGAGTTGCTAAATTAAACCACTGGTCATTATGTAAAAAATATGATTTACCCCCTATCCAGAAAGTCATGGGAACATAAAGTAGAAAAAGTTATCGAAAATGAGAAGGTGAAGATCTTGTGGGACTTTCGAATACAAACGGATTGTCATTTGGAGCACAACATGCCAGATATCATGGTTGTAGAAGGCCAAAGTGTACAGTTTATTGATATCGCTGCTCCTGGAGATGCCAGAGTTGAAGTAAAAGAACTAGAATAATAATGAAATATTGCGACCTGGCCATCGAAACTACATGGCTATGGATGAAGCATATAACAGTGATACCCTTCATCATCAGGATACTTGGCACCATGTCCAAGAATTTTACAAGATACATCAACAAATTGCAACTTCCTGCAATAACACCAGCGGAACTGCAAAAAAACTGCGCTACTCAGAACATCTTACATTTTAAGAAGGTACTTGGTTGATACCTAGGATGCTGGCAGCAAACCGTATCAACCATTAGAACCAGTCACTGGTATTTGTAATGCATTTTTGAATGTGCAGTTGGCTGAGTTTCATGTTTAATGAATAAAGTATATAATAATATGTAATGTCCACGGTAGACAGTTTAAGGCAAAAGGTAAAATGGCATAGCTCTTTAATTCTCTATTATGTTTCTCATACAAAACTATTCGTGTATTAAATTTATAAGGCTGCCCACCTTCACGACAGTTCTGGCTAATGTACAACGACCAAATCATTACTAAAAAGATAAAGTAATTTATGCATTGGCTTCAACAAATGTTCAGCTTTATTTTTCAAAACCAAAACGAAGAGGAGAAATTTGATGGCCTCAAGGTCCATCCGGTTGAAATGCTTTCTTTGATGGCACTTATGCCACTGTGTCTGTGTGTGTATTCACACACCACTTAATAATATTAAAAAATTGATTTTAAGCAGATCAATAAATTTTTTAGGGACGTGACCTGTTTGTATACCTTGTCAGCATTCATAAGTGCTACATTAGGCAGAAGTGGTGGGTTTTTTTTGTTAAAAATATTCTTTGTAAGTCTTAAGAATATAAATGCAAAAAGCTAGCTGTCAGGCAGACTAACCAAGTTCAAACTGAGTTCTCTCATCTGCCATTTTAACCAGCTAATTTGTTCAAATCAATTTGCATTTTGAGGAGAGGAAAAATTCAATATAAGCATTCCTTCCAGATGTTGGGAGGAAGAGTGAATTAACTTGTAATTGAAGAAACTAATTGTTGAGAAGTAAATGTTTTCTTACTCACCTCCCTTTTTCACTCAGATCGCAGAACCGAAGTTGCCTCAGAAGGGCACAGAAGTCTGAAACGCCATTGATTAAAATATCTCTTTTCGCTTAGAATTCAGCCCCATATTCACCAACATGGCATAAGTGGCTTTCTTTGCTTGGATAATAACATACAAAGGCATCCTGTAAGAATCACCAAAGTTCTCCGCTTTATTTTGGTCACCACGTTACAAAAAAGACATTGAGAGAGTGAGAAATAGCCAAACATATTCTATTCTTCATACTGTTTCCATCTGCCCTTTAAAATATAAACAGAATCCACAATGGTTTGAGAAGCACTGTCTCCACTAGATAATTCACAGTCAATCTGAAACTAAGTTCATTAACTAAAATTGGCAAATCCCAAATAAGTTACCCAGACTTAATCCCCATATCAAAGGATAAGGTCTGCAAACACAACCTGGATTAATTAAACGAGGTCTCCCAGAGGAGCGGCATGTTCACAAAAATAAACATACCTACACACACATGCACACATGCCCTTCAAGTGTCACTCTAAAATCAGCACCTAGACACTTCACCCCGACAAACTCCCGCTATAAAACTCTGCTGCTGTACTTTGGAAAAAGTGCAAAGAAGAGCATCTAAGATAATTAAAGGCCTGGAGACTAAAACATATGAAGAACGGTTGCAGGAATTGAGTACGGCCAGTCTAGAGAAAGGAAAAACTAGGGGTGACATGATAGCAGTGTTCCAGAATTTGAGGGGCTGCCACAAAGAAAAGGGAGACAACTTACTGTATTTTTCCGAGTATAAGATGCACCTTTTTCCTTCAGAAAAGAGACCGAAAATCTGGGTGTGTCTTATACACTGAATACAACATTTTTGGCCTCCCGAAGCCAAGCCCCCTTCACCAAAATGGCCGTGCAGAGCCTATAGAAGGCTTTCAGAGAGCTCTTGGGGGCTAGGGTAAGGTGACCAGATTTTTAGATTGGAAAAGAGGGACGCCCTTGACCGGGGGGGGGGGGGGGCTTGATTAAAAAAAATTTTTTTTGTCAAAAGGTCACCCCAGGACACTGAAACCAGCATAAATACGAATCTGTTGCCAAACAAAATTTTGATCACGTGACCATGAGGATGCTGCAACGGTCGCTAAGTGTGAAAAATGGTCGCAACGGTCGCTAAGTGTGAAAAATGGTCATCAGTCACTTTTTTCAATGCCATTGTATCTTCCTGATTATTAAAAGTGCAAATTCACTCAGTGTCAATCATGACTCCTGAGTCCATTTCAAAGTATTGTGCATAGAAATTTTAAAAATGGCTTGTTTCAATTTATTTTGGATAGAATCTTTTTTTAAATAGTTTAAGACAATTTAAAAAAAGAATCAACACAGAATAACACTATTTTTAAAAATCATATGCACAATAAATAAAATATTATTTTAAAATACATTAAAAAAATAAAAGAAAAAACCCAGCTCACTTACCAGCAGGCAGGCAGAGTCAGCAGATCTTCGTAGGGATGGATGGAAGCACACAGGGAGCCTATATATACGCAACTGCAGTAACAATGACAATGATGAAGGATTGGATTGAGTTAAAGAATAAAAGAATTCTGATCTTAGAAGGCCATGACCTGCAGGCAGGCTGGCATAATTTCTTATGGAATGAATGACAAACATAAAACGCACAAATACTTTCAAAATCATTTAATTAGAACTTTACTGCAACAATGGCTCAAAATCAAAAAAATCCACTATGTGAAAACCCCAAATTGGCTATCACCAACAGAAAGAACGACACACCCAAATTTTACAGATTGGAACAAAATTCTAAGATACAGAGATCTAATTGACAGACAGGGAAATTTAAAAACAATTGAAGAATTGGCAGATCAGAATATGAAAGGTGACTGGCTAACCTACCTCCAAATTAAAACTAAATACAATAAAGACACTAAAATATATGGTATTGAAACAGAACCACACAAATTGAATAAAATTATTCAAAGCCTGGACAGAAAGATGATAGGGAAAATATACAAATTCCTCTTGAAGTATCAAATGGAAGAGGAAATTGGAAACTGTAAAAGAACCAATGATAAAATGGGCACAGAACTTTGGCTATAACATTGAACTAGACAAATGGGAAAAATTTTGGGGAATAAATTTAAGAATGACACTATCAATCCCATACAAGGAAAACCTTGTTCTTTCAATCCTTCCAATATTTTTTTCCTTCATTCCCTTGTCTGTTTCAATATTAAGTACATTTCTTCCTTTCTTCCTATAATTTTTTCCATTTTCTTCCTTATATTCTTTTCCATTTCAACATTGTCTTCCTTTTTTCCTTCCTTCCTTCCTATACGTCTTTCCATTTTCTTCCTTATATTATCTTTTCTGTTTCAACAGTCTTTGTTTCTTCCTTCCTTCCTTCCCTTCCTTCCTATACTTCTTCTTTCATTCATTATATTTTCTTTTCCATTTCAATATTAAGTGTAATTCTTTGTTCCTCCTTCCTTCTTTCAATCCTTCCAATACTTTTTCCTTCATTCTCTTTTCCTTCAATATTAAGTGCAATTCCTTCCTTCCTTCCTTCCTTCCTTCCTTCCTTCCTTCCTTCCTTCCTTCCTTCCTTCCTTCCTTCCTAAGTTATTTCCATTTTCTTCCTTATATAATATTTTCTGTTTCAACATAAACTGCCTTCCTTCCTTCCCTCCCTCCCATCCCTTTCTTTATGTTTTCTTCATGCTTTCTTTTCTTTTTCCTCTGCTCTTTTTAAACCCCCCCTTCTTCTCCTCCTCTACATTTAGGTTGGATTAGTTTGTTTATTAGTTAAGTCAAACGTTTTAATAAAAGTTTCATCTTTTAAGATTCGTCCAACACATCCAATTGTAACCTTAACAGAATCCCATTGATCCACAGACAGCAGCGGGGAGCCCCAGAAGCCAGAGGACGTTCTCGGCTGGCATCCGCCGCTCCCCCGATATCTCTTCCTTCCGCGGCGAATCCCATGGATTCACGAACGGACTCCACGGAAGGAAGAGAGATCGGGACAGCAGCGGGGAGGCCCAGAAGCGAGGGGACGTTCTCTGCTGGCGGCGCCGCTCCCCCGATATCTCTTCCTTCCGCGGCGAATCCCATGGATTCACGAACGGACTCCACGGAAGGAAGAGAGATCGGGACAGCAGCGGGGAGGCCCAGAAGCGAGGGGACGTTCTCTGCTGGCGGCGCTGCTCCCCCGACCTCTCTTCCTTCCGCGGCGAATCCCATTGATTCACGAACGGACTCCACGGAAGGAAGAGAGATCGGGACAGCAGCGGGGAGGCCCAGAAGCGAGGGGACGTTCTCTGCTGGCGGCGCCGCTCCCCCGATATCTCTTCCTTCCGCGGCGAATCCCATGGATTCACGAACGGACTCCACGGAAGGAAGAGAGGTCGGGACAGCAGCGGGGAGGCCCAGAAGCGAGGGGACGTTCTCTGCTGGCGTCTGCCGCTGCCACGACCTCTCTTCCTTCCGCGGCGAATCCCATGGATTCACGAACGGACTCCACGGAAGGAAGAGAGGTCTGGTCTGGGCAGCACGCACAGAGCGGGAAAGGCAGCACCAAAGCCTGGCCGCGAGCGAGGGAGCGCGCAGCGAGCAGCGACGCCGGGCTGCTTCCTCCTCCGCCGC
The DNA here is from genome assembly GCF_009769535.1 of Thamnophis elegans. NCBI lineage: Eukaryota > Metazoa > Chordata > Lepidosauria > Squamata > Natricidae > Thamnophis > Thamnophis elegans. The sequence continues at coordinate 15,657,577 of NC_045555.1, read as the reverse complement.
CGGCGGCGGCTGCTCCCTCCGGGGCAGGAGAGCTGGGAGCAGCCGCCCGAGAACTTCTACGTGGTTCCAAAGGTTTTGCCGCCCGTTCCAGCGCAGCACAGGGGCTGGCTGCGAACTCCGCAAGGGGGCTGTCTCCTTCCCCCAGCCCAGCGCCTCCCGATTCCCACGGTACCAAATTTAATACAAAACATGATTTACTCACCACCAGTGAGTAAGCGCAGCTGCCCAAAACAAAGACGAAATAAAATGGAGACTCGCGCATGCGTCCTCAGCTAAGGAGTCCAGCCAATCAGTGAGCTGGTTGGCCAGCTCACTGATTGGCTGAAGTCCAGCCAATCAAATCAGTGAGCGGCAGGCTGGGCTGGCTTAAATTTGTAGGTGGTAGCATAGAACAGAACGATGAGCCAGCCCAGCAGCTGATGGGCGGGAGCTGCAAGCGCCAAAAAAAGCGTGCCTTTTTAAAAAGCGGGCGGGACGCGGGAAAATGCATCAAAAAGCGGGGGTGTCCCGCCAAAAGCGGGACGTCTGGTCACCTTAGGCTAGGGAGGACAGAAATGAGTGGAAAACGGGCCATGTTTTGCTCAATTTTGATCCCCCACCTCAGCCCCCAGGAGTACTCACAAGCCTTCTAAAGGCAATGCATGCATTTTTTTTGACAAAAAATGGGCCTGTTTTTGCAAAAAATGGACTGTTTTTTGCTCGTTTTGGGGGGCCAACCCCAGGAGCACTCTGCAAGCCCCCTAAAGGCAATTCATGCCTTTTTTGGGGGGGGGACCGGCCCTTTTTAGCAAAAAATAGGCTGGTTTTGGGAGGTTTTCAGAGTGCAAACCCTCCCCCCTTTTAATTTGCCTCTTCAAAACCTTGGTGCGTCTTATACTCTGTTGCCTCATACTCTGAAAAATATGGTAATTTTCAAAACACCAGAAGGCATGATAAGAAACAACGGATGGAAACTAATCAAGGAGAGAAACAACCTGGAATAAAGGAGAAACTTCTTGACAGTGAGGACAATTAACTAATGCAGTGGTTCCCAAACTTGGCAACTTTAAGACTTGTGGACTTGCAGAGCTGGCTGGAGAATTCTGGGAGTTGAAGTCCACAAGTCTTAAAGTTGCCAAGTTTGGGAACCACTGAACTAGTGGAACAGCTTCGGAAATTGTGGGCGCTTCATCACTGGAGGTTTATAAGAAGAGACTGGACAGCCACTTGTCTGAAGTGGTATAGGTTCTCCTGCTTGAGCAGGGGGTTGGACTAGAAGATCTTCAAGGTCCCTTCCAGCTTCTATTCTATTCTATTCTATTCTATTTCTAATCCATATTCTATTCTATTCCAGTCGACCATTTGATCAGTAGGTGCAGCAAAATTTCACACACTGACTACCTACAATGCCATGATCGAGTTGCTAAGATCATTCACTGGAAATTGTGCCAGAAGTTTGGATTGGAGTACAGCAAAAACCACTGGGACCATCAGGTTGAGAAGTTTTTAGAGAATGAGAAAGTCAAGATCTTGTGGGACTTCAGAATCCAGACTGACAGGCACTTGGCCTACATCACACCTGACATAACAATAGTTGAAAAGAAAAAAAGTATGGTTCATTGACATTGCAATACCTGGAGATGCATGAATTGAAGATAAACAGCAAGAAAAAAATCACAAAGTACCGGGACTTGCAAATTGAAGTTGAGCAACTGTGGAAAAAGAAATCGTGTGTTGTCCCAATTGTAATTGGAGCCCTTGGAGCAATACTCAAAGGGCCACCTTGTTATTTGGAAATTCTAAATTTATCGGACTTGAACATTCTGATTCTACAAAAAACCACCCTACTTGGAACAGCTTATATCCTCCGATGTTACCTTAACAGTTCCTAGGTCCTTGGTTAGGACTTGAGCTGTTGAGCTACCAACCAGCCCCAAAGGCTGTGAATCTCACCAAAGGTTAACCACATAATAATAATAATAATACCACCACCATCTTGGGGTTTATTTGTTTGGGGTGGGGTGCTTTTGCACACAACCTAGCACTGGATATTGTGGAAATTAATAACTCTTGGCATATCTCTGCTGTCTTTATTAAAGAGCGCCTGGCAGCTTGAAAGAGAGTTTGGTATCATGTTGCTTGGTATGCGTTCTTTTTAATGTTACATTTTTAACTCTGTTTGCTTGAGCTAATTATAAAGCTTAAATCCCTTGACTTACTGGGGTATTCATTGTTTCCAGATCCAAAAGAACCAATTGCCTGGGTGTATGATCACACACACTTGGCAAATCCTGCCCAATGAGCTTACTCTCATGCCATGTATACCCTCTCCCCCCACATCCCCCCTGCCCCCAGGAAAATGACTGGTACCACATGATGAAATAGGGGAAAAGGGAAGGAAGGAGGGAAGGAAGGAGAGAAGGAGAGAAGAAAGGAGGGAAGGAAGGAGGGAATGTAGGAGAGAAGGAAGGGGGGAAGGAAGGAGGAAAGGAAGGGGGAAAGGAAGGAGAGAAGGAGAAAAGAAAGGAGGGAAGGAAGGAAGGAAGGAGGGAAGGAAGGAGGAAAGGAGAGAAGGAGGGAAGGGGAAGGAGGGAGGGAAGGAAGGGGAGTAGGAGAGAAGAAACGAGGGAAGGAAAGAGGGAGGGATGGAAGAAGAAGTAGGACCGTTGTAAGATAAGATGGATCTATGGGATGTTAAAAAGCAATCTTCAAGTATATTGTCAACAGTAGGGAAAAATTGTTATAAGTACTTATTATTAATAACAGTTATGAGATCATATACTTGTGAATGTATATATGAAATTGATAAAATTAAAATAATTAATTTAAAAAATAAATAAAATAAAAACATCTTCCTGTGATGTTAAAAAAAAAAAAGAAATAGGGGAAAACCTGCCTTTGAACAGGCAACTAATATCCTGGCAGGGAGAACTGCCAGGCTCCTCCTAATTAGAACACAGAATAACAGAGTTGGAAGGGAACTTGGAGGTCTTCTGGTCCAATCCCCCACCCCCCATCCCACAAGGAGGAAACCCTAGACCGGGGTCAACAACCTTTCAGACCTAAGGGACCACTGAATTCATAATTCTAAATTCTGTGGACCACTAATATGATCTGCCTAATGACCGGCTGGGTGGGCGTGGCAGGGTGGGCATGTGACTGGGTGGTCGTGGCCAACTCAATGTCACTCATGTTGAGGAGTGCCTCACCAGCCTCTCTTCGCCCCTCCCCTCCCCAGCCACTCCTTGCCTACCCTCCTGAGCTCCTTAGGGCCCCAACAGGAAGCAGCTGCTGGAGCTAAGCAGCCACTGGGAGAAAGAGTTGGCAAAACAGCTGGCTCAGCTCAAATTGGATCTGACCGAGAAGGAGGCTCAGCAGAAGCATCTCACTGAGGACTATGAGCATAGGCTTTCCAAGCAGAGGGAAGACCTACAGGAGTGCAAGGCCAGGTAGCAATACCTGGAGGCTCAGCAGGCTGAGATGGTCAGCCAGTTCCAGGCCATGATGCAGTCCCACTGGAATGAGGCCCTCCAGCTCTTCGCCTGCAGTGATGCTTCCCTCCTGCCTTTGCCCAAAGCCCTGCACCAGGAGGCTGAAGCAGACCCCAAGTCGGAATTCCTGCCCCCCCTCTGACCTGCACAACAAGACCCCGAAGGGGAAGACTCTCTGCAGCAACACAAGGATTCATTGCACGTATCCGGCCCAGGGACCATAATTTGAGGACCTCTGATTTAGTGCAATATGAAAAATGCAAATAATTTTTCTGCGCACCACCAAAATTTTGTTCCTGACCACTAGTGGTCCATGGACCACAAGTTGGTGATCACTGCCCTGGATCATTTCAGATGAATTGTTGCCTAATCTCTTCTTTAAAACCTCCAGTGTTGGAACACCCACAATTCCTGGAGGTGAACCCTTCAGAACAATAGAACAAGAGAGCTGGAAGAGACCTTGGATGTCACCTAATACAACTCCCTGCACGAGCAGGAGAGTCTACACCATTTCAGACAAGGGACTATCCAGTCTCCTCCAGTGATGGGCTCTTGGTGGTATTAGTTGTTCGTTGTTTGTTCATATTAGTCTGAGAGTGTCTCATTCTGAAACCCAGCCTCCCCCCTCATCTCACTTCCACCAAAGCCCATCATCCCCAACCAACATAGCCTCGGGAATCAAGCTGGAAACCTCCAAGAGAAGATGCTCTATTGCCTTTAATTTCTTCCAGTTAGAGGATGGTAGGCAGAAACTATGATGGGGTGGGCTGCTGAGGGGTTTGCACGGGTTCAGGCGATCCTCTAGTGAAGGTTCTACGTGGTTTGGCGAATCCCCAAATCCCACTCCTGTCTGTCCCTGCCCATCCCTCCCAGGAGTCTCCAAGTGGCCCGTTCATCATGCCAGGTAAGTGCAGGGCCTGCGGGGAGACTTGGATAGGGACAGGGGTGGCTTCAGCTGCTGCTACTGCCGGTTCGCTCAGGGATGCGCCGCACCCACTTTCCGTGCGCACACACTTGATTTGTGCTATGCGCACATGCACAGTAGGTGGTGCCTATGGTACCACGGAGAGAACCAGCTTAGGGGCATGGCAGGCTGAGTTACTACCTACTCGTCCGAACCAGTCCGAATCAGTCCGAATTGGGAGGAACCCACCTCGGAGTAGGTGGGTTCCCTCCCTCCCTCCCTTCCTTCCTCCTTCCTCCCTTCCTTCCTCCCTCCCCTGTTTCCCTTCCTTTCTTCCTTCCGTTATTCTGTATTCTATTCCTTCTCCTCTCCTTCTCCTTCTCCTTCCTTTCCTTCCTCCTTCTCTCCCTTCCTCTCTCCCCCCCTTTCTTTTTCTTTCTTTCTTTCTTTCTTTTACTTTCTTTCTCCTTCTCTTCTTCTCCTCCCTCCTTCTTTCTTTCTTTCTTTCTTTCTTTCTTTTTTTCTTTCTAGTCCTAGTGAACAACCATTTAAATTACTTTTTTTCTTTCTCCTCCTTCTCTTCTTCTCCTTCTCCTGCTTCTCCTTCTTCTCCTTCCTCCCTCCCTCCCTCCCTCCCTCTTTCTTTCTTTCTTTCTTTCTTTCTTTCTTTTCTTTCTTTCTTTTTTTCTTTCTAGTCCTAGTGAACAACCATTTAAATTACTTTCTTTCTTTCTCCTCCTTCTCTTCTTCTCCTTCTCCTGCTTCTCCTCCCTCCCTCCCTCTTTCTTTCTTTCTTTCTTTCTTTCTTTCTTTCTTTCTTTCTTTCTTTTTTTGTTTCTAGTCCTAGTGGACAACCATTTAAATATGAGCCAGCCGCGTGTAGCATCTGCCAAAAAAGCCAACACAGTTCTAGGCTGCATTAACAGAGGGATAGAATCAAGATCACGTGAAGAGTTAATACCACTTTATACTGCTTTGGTAAGACCAGACTTGGAATATTGCACCCAGTTTTGAATTGCCATGATATTAAAAAAAAGATGTTGAGACTCTAAGAAAAAGTGCAGAGAAAAGCAGCAAAGTTGATTAGGGAACTGGAGGATCAAACATGAAGAATAGTTGCCGGAATTGGTTGTGTCTAATTTAATGAAAAGAAGGACTTGGGGGGACATGATAGCAATCTTCCAATATCTTGGGGATTGCCACAAAGAAGAGGGAGTCAAGCTATTCTCCAAAGCACCTGAAGGCAGGACAAGAAGCAATGAATAGAAAATGAAGAAAGAGAGATGCAACCTAGAACTTAGGAGAAACTTCCTGATAGTGAGAACAATTAATCAGTGGAACGGCTTGCCTCGAAAGTTGTGGGTGCTTCATCACTAGGGATTTTTGAGATAGGACAGCCATTCATCTGAAATGATATAGGGTTCAGGGGGTTGGACTAGAAGACCTCCAAGGTCCCTTTCAACTCTGTCATTCCATTATATCCTGCTGTAGCAGTGGATTTTCTTAGTCAAGAAGAAAAATTGAATAAGTTAAATAAGTAGGTCATAATCCCCAGGATTTATGATGCATTGATCGGTTTCCCTTCCATTTTCCTTTAAGATATTGGTAAGTCCACACTAGGCTCTTTTTTATCATCGTCTATCGAGGTCTACAATCCGGCCTATCAATATTATTTAGAAGCAGCCCAGCTTGATGGATCTTGGATAAAACAAACCCCTGCTATTAAATCAAGGCCCCGCCGCAAATGACATCGCTTCTGTCAATTACGTAATTACACAGATGCCACTCATCAATGCAGGTAGCATAAATCTAGCTTTATATGTACATTGGGATGAACTGACACCCCCTTCCTTTTTTCCAACAGCCCTTTAAATTAAGGATTTATTATAATGCAGATGAGATTTGGCATTGGTGAGGATGACACACACTCCCTTGCTGTGATTGGTTTGTTCCCAAGTTGCACCTGGGAACTGGTCAAACGGGAGAAATTTTGGATATGTTTTGCATTTTTAGCCACACCTTGCTGATTCAGCACAACAGGAGACAAAAGGCAGAGCTGGAACCTAAAGCATATGATGAATGGTTGTGGGATCTGGGTGTGTCGTTGTTAGTCACAAAGTCACGTCTGACCCCATGGACAACATTCCTCCAGGCCTTCCTCTCCTCTACCATTCTCTGGAGTTCATTTAAGCTCACACTGACTGCTTCAGTGACTCCATCCAGCCACCTCATTCTCTGTTGTCCCCTTCTTCTTTTGCCCTCAGTTATTCCCAACATTAGGCTCTTCTCCAGTGAGTCCTTCCTTCTCAGTAGGTGGCCAAAGTATTTGAGTATGTCTAGTCTAATGAAAACAAAAAGGGATGCATAATAGAAGTGTTGCAGTATCTCAGGGGATGCCACAAAGAAGAGGGAGTCAAGCAGTGGTGGGTTCCGGATCTCGTTCCAACTGGTAGGGTTGGAACGGGCCTGGCATTGGCCACATGGATGTGTGCGGTGCACACTTGCGTTATAGCTGCAAATGATGCTTCTGCAAGCCTCTGTGATGCTCCAGCTGCTCTGGGGAGCATCACGCAGGCCAGGGGTGGGTTCCTGCCAGTTCTAATCGCTTCTATAGAAGCGGTTCCACAAATCTACGGTGCTGTTTAGAATTGGTTCCAGCTCCCTCTCCCCGCTCATCCGAACATCAACAAGATGAAGAGTGAGAGGAGGAATTCTGGGAGTTGAAGTCCACAAGTCTTAAAGCTGTATAGTTTGAACACTCCTGGGGGTGGTGGTTCCTAAAGGGTTAGGGATGCAAGGGTCTTGTAACTTGACAGCTTTAAGACTTGCATTCTTGAATGCCAGAGTTTCTGAGCCAACATTTTGGTTGCTAAGCAAGAGCATTGTTAAGTGAGTTTCACCACATTTTACAAGTTGGCCACTCCTACCCAGTCACATGGCTGGCGAGCCACTGCCACAAAACAGGTCACACCTACAGAAGAGGTTCTAAAAAAATTTGAAACCCACCACTGGAGCAGAAATGCTAAAAGCTTTAAAACACATTAAGGAGCTCAGGCAGGTGGGTGGGCCTTCTGGAGCACCTTACCAGAACTTTACCTGGTGCGCTGGGCAGGCTCTGTTATGCCTGTACCTGAGTGTATCGCCTGCAACCCACCACTGGAGTCAAGCTGTTCTCCAAAGCACCTGAGGGTAGGGCAAGAAGCAGTGGATGGGAACTAAGCAAGGATCCATCAATTTTTCTCTTTTTCTTCTTCTATACCTTGAAATCTGGGGGTAGAGCTCCTGTCCATCTATCTCCCCTTTCCATATTCCCCTCTTTCTATTTCCAACCACGCTCAGTTCACTGTTGGTATCAACAATTATCTTGTCTCTTTGTTCATTTTTCCCTTCAGTTTTTAGCACTCTAACCTCCACTTTTGAACATCTTCAATTTTTCCATCAAATTTTATTGTTTTACAGTCTGTGTTTTCCAATCTCTTCTCAATTTTCTCTGTTACTTCTAATAATTTTTGAATTTCAAACATAATCTTTTGCAATGTTAAGGTTTCTTTTTGATGTTGTGCCATTCTTCCAATTGGTAAACACTGCCACTCTAGCATTCAAAACTTTTTTTATTAGATTTGACGCACGCTAATTTATAATCTTTCAAAACAAGGCTTTGTTTTCACTTCTCTCCAGCTGCCAATGAAACTCCCAAAGAGCACCTGTATAAACAACCCATGCTTTTCTCCTTATCACTCACTATAAACAAGCTGAAGAACTTTGAAGTGCAAAGTCAAAATGATCAAAGTGAAAAAAGAAAGAGCAATGTTTCCAGGACTCAAGCCTCCAGCCTCCAAGTGGCAGTGTTACTTCCTTTCCCTCTGATATTACAACACTCTTTGTATTCCTTTTATATCTTCTTTATATTCCAGGCTTAAAAGAAAGAAAATTCTTAAGTGAAGCAAAATAGAAAGAAAACCCCCATCCAAACCAGTATTATAAAAATAAAGAAAAAGATTTTAATCCATAGGTAAAAAAGAAGTAGTAGAAGAAAAACTAATCCATTCACATTAAAAAATAGGAAATATTTGCAAAAATTTCATCCATAAAAGAAAGTTAAAAAAAGATAACATACTGTCCAATGTAGCTTAATCTCGCCACTTATTTTCTTCTGTTTTCAATTTAATTTAGCTTTAATTTTTTTTTGGGGGGACAGTCTTTTTTATAACAATAAGATTTCCTCACCAGATGGACACACTTTCTCTTTCCACTTTCCTCCCGTTCTGGAGCTGTCCCAACTTCAGCAGCTTTTGGCTGCGCTTCTGTCACCAGCAAGAAGAGATTCTCTTGGATCAATCAGGGACCTTGCGATGTCCCTGAGATCAGCAAGATGTACTCTTCCCTGTCACCATCTCTTCAGGATGGTTTAGGTCCAAAAGGTCCATCCAGCGGCAAAAGTATCGACTGCGATCTCGGACCTCCGAGATCGCACATAGTGTCGTTGTGACATCAACTCCCTGTCTCTCCGGTCCAGTAAAATCTTGTTTAACCTGGATCCCTTAACAGTGGCTGCAGGCTAGAGGTCAAGATGAGATTCCCAATCTTGGCAATTTTGAAAGCATATTGGAATTTCATAATGTGGTTTCTTCTATCATAATGTTGGCTCATCTCAATCCCCATTATTACCATCTTATTTAAAATTACAATAATTGGGCCCCATTCTTTTCAATTTTCTAAGAAGCCCTGTAAGATAATGCAGAGTTCAGGTTACAGGTAGGCCTCGATTTACAACAGTTCATTTAGTGACCATTCCAAGTTCTAACAGCACTGGAAAAATAGTGACTCATGACCATGTTTCACATTCACGATCTTTGAGCCCCCTCCCCATGGTCATGTGATTTACATTTGTATGCTCAACAGCCTGACTTGCATTTATGACGGTGACAGTGTCCCCTTCTGAAAAGGAAAGTCAACAGGGAAGTTCGATTCACTTAGTAATCTGGTTAGTAATTTAAGAACTGCATCGATTCATTTAATAAACATGGTGAGAAAAGTCGTAAAATAGAGACAACTTGCTTAACAAATTTCCTTCACTTAACCACATACATTTTGGGCTCAGTTTTATGCGTGCCGAACTGGCAGTAATGCTGGCAGCAACCCACCCCTGCTCCTCTTTGTTCTTCTCTGAACTCTGTCCATGGGTCTTAGCATTTTGTTAACTAATTCTAATGTGAATTTTTGTTTTATTTTTAAGATCTAGGAAGAGCTGTAGGAGACAAAACTCAGAACGATGGTAGTGCTCAATGAACTTAGCTCTGATGCTCATGAAAATAGGTAGCTACAACAGCCACAAAAGGTGTTCCAGAAAGCAAACCCTGCAGAAAACAAGAAAGTAGGAATGCTTCAGTGAAAAGTGGCAGTATAGAAACTCAGCATATGACATGATCCTTGGTGGAGGAACAGAGACACGATGTCCCTATTTTATTTTATTTTTTTTGCCAGTTGAACGTGGGAGGGTTGACAACAACAGTATTAAGCAACAGCTTGGGAGAGAAAGTCTAGGCAAGCTACATTACATTTTTCAGGAGAACTAATCTCTTCTGAAGATGCTAACAAAGGTATCCTCACACGTGTGCATGTATGCATCCACAACTAAATCGAAGGAATTATAGTGACCTCAGGTGTTAGAAAGTTCCTATGGATTTCATCCCGATTTGGCAATCATCAAATGCTACTTGTGACACCTGAATATCAGAATGGAATAGAGCTGGAAGGGACCTTGGAGGTCTTCTAGTCCAGCCCCCTGCTCAAAAAAGAGAACCTATGCCATTTCGGACAAGTGGCTGTCTTGTCTCTTCTTAAAAACCTCCAGTGATGGAGCACCGACAACTTCTGATGGCAAGCGGTTCCACTGGTTAAGTGTCCTCACTGTTAGGAAGTTTCTCCTTAATTTCAGGTAGCTTCTCTCCTTGATGAGTTTCCAACCATTGTTTCTTGTCCCTTGTTATAGTTATTAAGTGAATCACTGAAGTGTTTAAGGAACATGTGTCAGGGTTCCAAATAGCATCCAAAAGTAAATCAGAATCCAAAGCAAAGTATTGCTCAAAGTTCCAATTTATTAAGAGAGTCATGTTGGCACATCTGGGAAAACATAAATCTGAAAGCTTCCCGGTTTTCCCCATCCAGCTGAAAGTTGAAGATCTTGCCTCCGCACCCACAAGTCCATCACATGGTCTAATCTCCCACTGCCATGTTGGCAGTTCCAACCATCCAGTTCCGGTCAGGTGCAGAGGTGTAGAGACAAAGGATGACCTTGGCTTTCTAGAAAGGAATTTTATTTTGACAACATCACATTCTACTCCTTACTATTCCCCCTCTGAATTCCCCACTAATGAAACAGCATAGTAGGATAGAATATTAGTGTGGCAGGCCAAAAATCCCAAAAGGAGCTATCTGTAAAGTTTTCCAAAGATGCCGTAACTAACACATAATAAGAGCCAATGTTTCAATATAGAAACTAAAGATTTATTAACAGCTTCATTAGATAAGATTTATTCCCAGGCCTGACAACATGGTTGTTAAGTGAATCTGGATTCCCCCTTGACGTTACTTGTCAGAAGGTCACAAAAGGGGATCACACAAGCTCAATATTTTCACATATTTTTTTTTCCAACAGAGAGTTAAACAAAACCAATCTTTAAAAAAAGGTCAGCTTATATATATGGTCATCCACCTGCCAGCCAATCACGTCTTTGGGCCTCCATTGAAGTTTCAAGATAGTAATATTAAGACTGGGTTTCAGAAAGCTACCTAAACAGAGCAGCATGGAGTCAGTAATAAAACAGCTGTCCATGTCAGGGCCCAGCGCCAATTCCAAAGAATTGACATGAATAGGCTCAAGCCACAAAATTTTTAGAAGAGGACAACTTTCAGCCCTTTGTCCTCCGGACATCGGCTTCTAGTTCTACAAAACTCAACTTTTCTCAAGGAAGGTGAAGCTAATCAAGCCCTGAATTGCTGAAGTCTAATCCTGCAAAGACTTTGCTCCCGTTGGATGCAAGCAGGGGTGGGATTCAGCTGGTTCGGACTAGTTCAGGCAAACCGGATGCTAATTTTACATCTGGTTTGCCAAACCGTTAGTTACAAGGACTGGCTGGCCCCTCCCACCCCACCCTGCCTCTCCCAGGAGTCTCCAAGCAGCCTGTTTTAGATGCCAGGTAAGTGCAGGGCCTGTGCCGAGGCTATGGGAGGGCAAAAAATGAGCCTCCCAGAAGTTCCGGAAGTGGGCCCTTGAAATGAGCCCTTTTCCGGCTTCCGGAAGGCCTCCGGAGGCAGGGGGAGGCCGTTTTCACTCTCCCAGAGGCTCGAGAAAAGTCTCCGGAGCCTGGGCAGGGCAAAAATCGGGCTTCCTGGGAGTTCTGGAAGTTTATTGTCTCTCAAAGAGACTCAGGGCGGCTTACAAGTAAAAAAGGGGAAGGGAAGGACATACAAAAACAAGACAACATTAAAAGATCACAACATTCATAACTTAGGATGGGGCTGGACAAATTCAACAGCCCCAGGCCTGCCGGAACAGCCAGGTCTTGGTCGCTTTGCGGAAGGCCGGAAGGGTAGTAAGGGTCCGGATCTCCACGGGGAGATCGTTCCATAGGGCCGGAGCAGCTACAGAGAAGGCCCTCCCCCGGGGGGCCGCCAGCCGACATTGACCGGCAGATGGAATCCGGAGGAGGCCTAATCTGTGCGATTTTATAGGCCTCAGGGAGGTAATTGGCAGGAGGCGGTCTCTCAAGAAATCTGGAAATGGGCATGTTTCCAGCCTCCAGAGGGCCTCTGGAGCCATGGGGAGGCCATTTTTGCCCTCCCAGAGGCTTGAGGAAAACCTCTGGATCCTGGAGAGGGTGAAAACTCCCCCCCCCCCAGTGCAAGAGGCTGAGTAGGCCATGCCCACTATGGCCACGCCCACCCAGCAACTGGGCAGCCAACCATTTGCTAACATTTTTGAATCCCACCACTGGATGCAATCCATCTTCTTATGACTTCTTATGACCCTCAAAGGCATTATTAATTTTGCCCCAAAGGCCCCAAATGACCGTAATTGAGCCCAAATTTTTGGCTGCTCAGTGAGGCAGGTTGTGAATTGAATTTTTGCCCCATTTTACGACCTTTTTTGCCACCGCTGTTAAGCGAATCCCTGCAGTTGATAAGTTAGTAACGGGGTTGTTAAGTGAATCCAGGCTTCCCCGTTGATTTTGGTTGTCAGGTGGTCACAAAATGATGTTAGGACGCAGCAACGGTCATAAGTATGAACCGGTTGCCAAGTACCTGAATTTTGATCACGTGATCATGGAGATGCTACAAAGGTCATAAGTGTGAAAAATGGTCATAACTCCCTTTTTTCAGTGCTGTTGTAACTTTGAACACTCACTAAGTGAACTGTCGTAAGTCGAGGTCTGTCTGTACTTCTTCCTTCCTCTATTTTGCCCACCACAACAGCCCTGTGGTGTGGTGAGCTAGAGGTGGACCTGTCGCCTCACAATCAGGAGGCTGTGAGTTCAATCCTAGGTAGCGGCAGATATTTCTCTCTCTGGGCACACTGAGGACATATCTGCATTAGTGACAGGAAGGGCATCTGGCCAGTAAACACTTGGCTCCATTTAGTTACCCCGACTCCACCCCAAGGGATTATACAAGGGATTATAGGGTCATTAAAAGACCAACCAATCGCGCCCCCCCCCCCCAAATAAACCCAGCCCCGTGAGGTGGGTTGGACCGAGAGAGAAAAAATAGCCCAAAGTCACCTAGTCATTACATCTAAGGTAAGACTAGATCCGTGATGGCGAACCTATGTCATGTGTGCCAGAGGTGACATACAGAGCCTTCTCTGTGGGCACGTGTGATGTCACCAGCTGCTCTTCTGGTTTCCAGCTGGTCTTCGCGGGCGTCAGAGCACCAGAAAACAGCCCCCCAAAGACCCGAAAAACAGCTTGTTTTTTTGGGCTATTTTGAGGCCGTTTTTGGCCCGAAAAAACAGCCTGAAAACAACTCAAAAAGTAGCTTGAAAAATGGCAAAAAAGAGGCATGCATATGCCAGCCAGCTGGTTTTCTGGTGCTCCAGCATGCGCGCATGCACACACATTGCGGCTTGGGCACTCGGTGCCGAAAAGGTTCACCATCACTGGACTAGAACTTGCGATCTTCTGGGTCCTTGGCTAGTACCTTAACCACTAGACCAATTTGGCTCCTAGGTATGTTCTAATGAAAATCAGTGATAAATAGCAATAGCACTTAGACTTGTATACCATTTCACAGTGCTTTTACAGCCCTCTCTAAGCGGTTTACAGAGTCAGCCTATTTGCCCCCAACAATCTGGGTCCTCATTTTACCCACCTCAGAAGGACGGAAGGGTGAGTCAATCTTGAGCCTGGTGGGATTTGAACTGCCAAATTGCAGGCAGCCAGTAGTCGGCTGAAGTAGCCTGCAGTACTGCACTCTAACCACTGCGCCACTGTGGCGCATAAATAAAGACTATGTCCAGCCTTCAACATTATAAGAATGACATATCGCCTTATTATATGGTACAACAGTGGGTATAACTCAGCTGCAGAATTATAGTTTTCAAATGAGCGTAGTTACAACTTCTCTGACTTCATGTATGGTTTGTGCCCATGAACGCATCCTAAATCCCTGAATGGGGGCCAAATTATAGGTAAAGAATTAAGGTTACAATGTACTTGACACCCCACTCCTAACTGATTACCTCCTCCCATTATTACTTGGGAGACTAATGTGCGCAGGCAACAGGAAGATTGGAGAGGTTTTAAATATTATTTATACCTCGACATGCTTATCCCCTCCCTCTCCATTAAAGTTTGCTAAAGGATTGTTGGGACCCCATTGTAGCCGGTAATTGTGTAGCAACCCGTGATAATTGCATGAATTTGCACTGATTACGTAAATGCACAATAATTATAACTTAAGCGGCTTTTGGTGGTCAAGCTTTGAAATATATATGGTTTGTCACGAGAAGAAAAAAACCCAGCATTGTAGGGAAATGTGGGGTGGAGCTTTTAAGGTGTGATAGCATTTCAAAACCCTGGTTTGCTTTTATTTTGAACATTTGGATCTGAAGCCACAGTGAATGATTTCTTGCCTATCTCTATCCAACCCTATCAAATGTAAGATAGTTGGTTGCTTTCAAATAAAAACCAAAAGCCTGTAATAAGCACCATCGCATCTGCAGTAACTAAAAAATAATAATTTGCAAGACATTTGGGTCACTTGTTTCAAGTAATTCATAAACCTCAACATACGATTCTCAATTATGGGTACAATAACATATATCTATTTAAAGATGTATTTTAAAAAAAAACAACAATAATTCAGTTCCTTCCCTTCAAATGGTCTAAAGCAGGGGTGTCAAACTCAATTTCATTGAGAGCCGCATCAGGATTGTGTTTGACCTCGTGTGTGGGGTGGGGGGTAGGGGTAGGGGTGTAGGTGGCCAGGTGGGCATGGCTATCTTGACATCACTCGTTTCGGGGTGACCTGTGGTGGCCAAGTGCTAAGACAGGACTTCCCTCAGAACCTCCCTCACTGTCATTATAATATCCTCCCTCCCTCCCTCCCTCCCTCCCTCCCTTCCTTCCTTCCTTCCTTCCTTCCTTCCTTCCTTCCTTCCTTTTCTTCTTTTTCCTTTCCTCTTCATTCTCCTTTCTTCTTCCTTCCCCTCTTTCCTTATTTTTCCTCCCTTCCTTGCTCTCTTCCCATCTTCCCTTCTTCCCGAGTGGTTAAATGCAGCACTGCAGGCTACTTCAGCTGACTGCAGTTCTGCAGTTCGGCTGTTCAAATCTCACTGGCTCAGGGTTGACTCAGCCTTCCATCCTTCCAAGGTGGGTAAAATGAGGACCCGGATTGTTGTTGGGGGCAATATGCTGACTCCGTAAACCGCTTAGAGAGGGCTAAAAGCCCTATGAAGCGGTATATAAGTCGAACTGCTATTGCTATTTTTTATCCTTCCTCTTTACTTTTCTCCTTTCCTGACCCTTCTTGCATGCTCAAATGCAAAAGGCGAAACATTTTCTCCTTTTGTTTTGTTTTTTGTTTGTTTGCTTGCCCTCTGCCAACAAAAATGGAGCTTGGGGAGGGGCATTCGCACACACCCCCGCTCCATTTTTGCTTGGAGAGGCACTGCAGGTCCGTCCTTTTCTATCTCCAGGGTGGCCCCTGGGCCAGATCTAAGTACTCCCTGGGCAAGATTCGGCCGGAGGGCGTTGAGTTTGATATCTCTGATCTAAAGGAACTGCAGATAATAAGAGAGACATCTTAGGATCCAACCTGAGTTGGTCATTGGGACTACAGATTTTGTCTTCCAAAGTTTTGGACTCATGCTGGAGCCCATCTTCATGGAATTTCAGATGCAGGGACTGTTGCAGGAACTGCGTATGTCTAGTCTAGTGGAAAGAAGGACTAGGGAAGACATGATAGCAGTCTTCCAATATCTCAGGGGCTGCCACGAAAAAGAGGGGGTCAAGCTATTCTCCAAAGCACCAGAATGCAGGACAAGAAGCAATGGATGGAAACTCATCAAGGAGAGAAGCAATCTGGAATTAAGGAGAAATTTCCTGACAATGAGAACAATCAAGCAGTGGCATGACTTGCCTTCACAAGTTGTGGGTGCTCCATCACTGGAGGTTTCCAAGAAGAGATTGGACAACCATTTGTCTGAAATGATATAAGATTTCCTGTCTGAGCCGGATGTTGGACTAGAAGACCTCCAAGGTCCCTTCCAACTCTGTTATTTGGAATACCTTCTTTCAAAGATGCTAAGATAAGGGAAGGCCACGGAGAATTATTGAATTCCGAAAATATAGTAAGATTTCTTACTTTTAAACCTGGTTAATTTTAACTTTTCTTCATGTTAGACCCAGTGAATTTTTCCCCCTGCTCTAGAATAATGTGTGATCCCTGCCACTTTTCACAGTTCAATGTACTGCACACTTAATTCATTGTGCTGTCAGTTATTTCAGCAACCACTTGACGTATGTTCTTGCAAAACCAGCCTTTGCTGTAAATATTATTTTCACTTGTAACCTTGTTGTCAAATTGTGTATGTGTGTATGTGTGTGTGTATATGTGTGTGTATCTTTTTTTTGTTTTGTTTTAATCCTGCAAATCTTGATCTAATGGTGCTAAGCATCCCATATTTATGAGTTATTATTGAGTTATTGATATCTGGATGAGAGCAACAGTGAGATGTTCAGATTTTTGTTTTGCTGCCATCTAGTGTTTGGTTGGATTTTTGCAACCTATATACTATACACCGGTATATACAGCCCTATTAAGATTATGTAGCTTTATTTTTTAGTTCACAAAGGAAAAACCCAGGTAGTCCTCCACTGACGACCAAAATTGACCCCCAAATTTCAGTTGCTAAGTGAGACAGTTATCAAGTGAGTTTTGCCCCCATTTTACAACTGGTCCTGCCATAGTCATTAAGTGAATCGTTGCAGTTCTTTAGTTAGTGACACGGTTGTTAAGCGAATCTGGCTTCCCCATTGACTTTTGCTTGTCGGAAGTTTACCGAAGGGATCGCAGGACCCCTGGACACTGTGACCGTCATAAATATGTCAGTTACCAAGCGTCTGAATTTCAAGGACGAGACCATGAGGGAGGCTGCAACAGTCGTAAGTGTGAAGAACGGCCGTAATTTCATTTTTTTGCAGTTTTCCCTCCATGCATTCCCTCTGCTAAACAACTAATTCCCACAACACGATCTTATGCCCTGGGATGTCAAACTGCCTAATAAGGCTGTCTAGCCTATTATCCTTCTCATCTTTCCTATTGTCTACTTCCTTAGCTTCTTATGACTATAACTTTGCTGTTAGAACCTATGATTGATGTTGATTGCTTTTATTTAGTATCCTATTATGATTTATATTGATTGCTTATTTAGTATCCCATGACTATCACTCAGTGTTGTCTCTTATGATTTTATGATGACTGTATTTTATGATCATGATTGATCACTTGCTGCTTATATGTACACTGAGAGCTTCTGCACCGGAGACACATTCCTTGTGCGTCCAAACACACTTGGCCAATAAAGAATTCCATTCTATGCTATTCCATTCCATTCCATTATATTCCCATAATTATTCTATTCTATTCTATTCTATTCCATTCCATTCCATTCCCATATCTATTCTATTCTATTCTATTCTATTCTATTCTACTCTACTCTACTCTATTCCATTCCCTTCCCTTCCCTTCCATTCCATTCCTATATTCTATTCTATTCCATTCCATTCCCATAACTATTCTATTCTATTCTATTTCATTCCATTCCCATATCTATTCTATTCTATTCTATTCTAGTTCATTCTATTCCATTCCATTCCCATATCTATTCTATTCTATTCTATTCTATTTCATTCCATTCCCATATCTATTCTATTCTATTCTATTCTATTCTATTCTAGTTCATTCTATTCCATTCCATTCCCATATCTATTCTATTCTATTCTATTCTATTCTATTCCCTTCCCTTCCTATATTCTATTCTATTCCATTCCATTCCATTCCCATAACTATTCTATTCTATTCTATTCTATTTCGTTCCATTCCCATATCTATTCTATTCTATTCTATTCTATTCTATTCTATTCTATTCTATTCTATTCTATTCTATTCTATTCTATTCTATTCCCTTCCTATATTCTATTCTATTCTATTCCATTCCATTCCCATAACTATTCTATTCTATTCTATTCTATTTCATTCCATTCCCATATCTATTCTATTCTATTCTATTCTATTCTATTCTAGTTCATTCCATTCCATTCCCACATCTATTCTATTCTATTCTATTCTATTCTATTCTAGTTCATTCCATTCCCATATCTATTCTATTCTATTCTATTCTAGTTCATTCTATTCCATTCCATTCCCATATCTATTCTATTCTATTCTATTCTATTCTATTCTATTCTATTCCATTCCCTTCCTATATTCTATTCCATTCCATACCCATAACTATTCTATTCTATTCTATTCTATTTCATTCCATTCCCATATCTATTCTATTCTATTCTATTCTATTCTATTCTAGTTCATTCCATTCCATTCCCATATCTATTCTATTCTATTCTATTCTATTCTATTCTAGTTCATTCCATTCCCATATCTATTCTATTCTATTCTATTCTATTCTATTCTATTCTATTCTATTCTATTCTATTCTATTCTATTCTATTCTAGTTCATTCTATTCCATTCCATTCCCATATCTATTCTATTCTATTCTATTCTATTCTATTCTATTCCATTCCCTTCCTATATTCTATTCTATTCCATTCCATTCCATTCCCATAACTATTCTATTCTATTCTATTTCGTTCCATTCCCATATCTATTCTATTCTATTCTATTCTATTCCCTTCCCTTCCTATATTCTATTCTATTCCATTCCATTCCATTCCCATAACTATTCTATTCTATTCTAGTTCATTCTATTCCATTCCCATATCTATTCTATTCTATTCTATTCTATTCTATTCTATTCTATTCTATTCTATTCTATTCTATTCTATTCTATTCTATTCTATTCCATTCCCTTCCCTTCCATTCCTATGTTCTATTCTATTCTATTCTATTCTATTCCATTCCACTCCACTGCAGTGCAATCCAATCCACTGCATTCCATTCCATTCCATTCCCATATTTATTCTAATCTGTTCCGTTCCATCCCATTCCTTCCCATCCCTTCCCTCCCGTCCCTCCCATCTATTCCATTCCATTCCATTATTTTTCCTTCCTTCCTTCCTTCCTTCCTTCCTTCCTTCCCTCCCTCCTCCCTCCCTCCCTCCCTCCCTCCCTCCCTCTTTCTTCTTTTCTTTTCTGATTCGAGAGGGCTATGATGTACTTAGAAGAGATGCTAAAACATCTGCCTTCAGGTAATGATGCCATTTGTAGGCAAAATCAAGTGCAGCAATGAAAATAACACCACATCTGGAAAGATAATTTGCAGCCGCATCTTCAATGGAAAGTTTTTGGTGTTTAAGGAGCTTCTGGCAAAAGAAGAAGGAGACAGCAGAGAAGGAGGTGGTTGGATGGAGTCACCGAAGCAATCGGCGTGAGCTTAAATAGACTCTGGGGGATGGTAGAAGACAGAAAGGCCTGGGAGAATGTTGTCCATGGGGTCACCATGAGTCAGACATGACTTCGCAACTGACAACAAATGTCTATACTTCAACCTCAAGAGAAGGCCCTTGAAAGAGATGGATTTTCAGAGTGCACGAAAGCACATACCACATGCATAGTGCATATAGTCAAGTGCGCATGGTCAAGGGTATGGTTTTTCCTGTTGCAATGGATGGCTGTGAAATTTGGACTATAATAAAGCTGAGCTCCAAAGAATGGAGGCCTTTGAACTGTGGTGCTGGAGAAGACTCCTGTGAGTCCCTTGGACTGCAAGGAGATCAAACCGGTCAGTCGTAGAGGAGATCAACCCTGACTGCTCTTTAGAAGGCCAGATCCTGAAGATGAAACTCAAATACTTTGGCTACCTAATGAGAAGGAAGGACTCACTGGAGAAGAGCCTCATGTTGGGAAAGACTGAAGACAGAAGAAGGGGGCGGTAGAGAATGAGGTGGCTGGAGGGAGTCACTGAAGCAGTAGGCATGAGCTTAAATGGACTCCAGAGGATGGTGAAGGATAGAAAGGCCTGGAGGACCATTGTCCATGGGGTCGCGATGGGTCAGACATGACTTTGCAATTAACAACAACAAGGAGCTACTATTCTGGATGCAGCATACCTTTCTTATATACGGTCAGACTGAAGTGACATCAAAGACTTCCCAAATAAATAAATTAATCATAGGGCCATGTATCCCAACATAACACTGAAACATTGTGGGCAATGCAGCCTCCAGATGAGTGGTTGCTTGAGTTTTATCGTTTGTGCTTACAGCACGAACACTGAAATTGTAAATTCAGTTGCTCTCTGTCCACCTGCTGCAGAATATGAGTTTAAAAATGTGGATTTGTCCGAGACTGTACACTTGTGAAGGAATGCCATTGAAGTTCTTTTAAAACCTGCATGCTCTTCTCCCTGCAAATTTCTTTTCCCACCTGAGGTCAGCTCTGAACAGAAAGAAACAAATCTGAACTACAGAATGACCTTTTTTTTTTTTTTGAGAACTCTACATAGTTCATTAACCTTTAATGTTCTTTTCATTGTCCTTTTATTTTGCTCCTCCAGGGCAAGAGAGAATATTTCTTTCTTCCTCCCTCCCTCCTTCCTTTCTTGGGAGTTCTTCTGCTCTGCCAGACGTGGAGAGGAAAATAAAGCTGAAGGCTAGCCTTATCCAGTTATGTCAGAGTAGCAATCCCGCAACAATCACATCCAGAAAGCACACACAGGTAACTGATTCAGCAGGATTCATTAACTTCTCTTTATATATAATATAACACATGAGACATATCATATTTTTCGGAGTATAAGATGCACCTTTTTCCCTCAAAAAAGAGGGTGAAAATCTAGGTGAGTTTATACACTGAATACAGCATTTCTGGCCTCCTGAAGTCCCACATCCTTTGCAAAATTGGCTCTGCAGAGCCTTTAGGAGGCTTGCAGAGTGCTCCTGGGGGTTGGGGAGGGCAAAAAAAAACCCTCTACAAGCCTCCTAAATACTATGCATGCCCCTTTTTTTGACAAAAACAAGCCTGTTTTTGCAAAAAAATGGGCCATTTTGGGGAGGTCTGCAGAGTGCAAAAACTTTTTTTTTTAATTTGCCTCTTCAAAATCTTGGTATGTCTTATATTCCGATGCATCTTATATTCTGAAAAATATGGTATATACAATACCAAAAGCTGGCTTTTGGTAGAGAGAAGAGATTATAAGTAGGTACAAACACAGGTAGAGGAGAAACCAGTTTCAGTTTCAGTTCAGAGCAACAGACTAGTATGCAGCTTTTTGTACAGAAGATAAGCTAAGCCACGCCCAGGCTCCTTGCTGTGTATGAATCTGCAAACAGCCCCCATTGGCTGACCTTGTTGCCATGTCTTTTCCAGTCTGGACTGGAATCCACTGACCAGCTATCTATAGCTGGATGGAGGTCCTGAACTGAAACCAGACGACAAAGAAGAAGCAAGGAACAAAACAAATGGAAGAAAGAAGAAGGGGAAAAAAAGAAGAATCCACTAGGGCCCCAAGAGAGGAGAAGAAAACATTCTATGAAATCCAAACACTAAGATGAGCTGGAGAAAACAATTACGTTTGGAAGAGTTAGCTGTAAAAGGAATCTAGGCTGCCAAAGAACAAGATGGCTGGACACCAGAGGTGGTATTCAGCCAGTTCTGACTGGTTCTGGTGAACCGGTAGTGGAAATTTTGAGCAATTTCGAGAACTGGCAAATACCACCTCTGACTGGTCCACTGCTGATCTATTTCCTGCCTGCTGAGTCACAGCTGATTGGCTGGGTCTTTTTTTGTTGCCCTGCACAGGAGAACAGAGAATGGAGCTGGAGAGCAAGTTAGTGGGTGGGGAGCAGGGGTGGGTTGCTGCCGGCATTACTGCCAGTTCGGTGCTCGCATAATAGAATAGAATAGAATAGAATATGCAATGGAATAAGAATAGAATGGAATGGAATGGAATGGAACGGAATGGAATAGAATAGACTGGAATGGAATGGAATAGAGCTGGAATGGACCTTGGAGGTCTTCTAGTCCAGCTCTCTGATCAAGCAGGAGAACCTATACCATTTCAGATAAGTGACTACATATTGCCTTCTTAAAAACCTACAGTGATGGAGCACCACAATTTCTGGAGGCAAGGTGTTCCACTAGTTAATTGTCCTCACTGTTAGGAAGTTTCTCCTTAATTCCAGGTTGCTTCTCTCCTTGATTAGTTTCTATCCATTGCTTCTTGTCCTGCCCTCAGGTTTTTGGGAGAATAATTTGACTCCCTCTTCTTTGTGGCAGCCCCTCAAATACTAGAAGACTGCTATCATGTCACTCCTAGTTCTTCTTTTCATTAAAGTAGACATACCCAGTTCCTACAACTGTTCTTCATATGGTTTTGTCTCCGGGCCTTTGGTCATCTTAGTTGCTCTTCTCTGAACTTTTTCCAAAGTCTCAATATCTTTTTTGTAATGTGGTGACCAAAATTGGTTCTTACTAGGGGTCTTACTAGGATTTATAAAGTGGTACTAATATGGCTTTGTGCCCAAAATGGGACTAGAATGCTGGGTCTCCTGGTTTTTAGCCCGGGTACCCTAACCACTATATCAGACTGGTTCTCATTCCCTCTTAAACAAATAAGAAAGGAAATCATTGCAGCTTCATATTGCCCACCTGATTATTAAACAAAGTCATCTTTTTAAGTGGAATTTTCCAACCTTTCTGAGTTGGTGGCCCAGAGCGGAGGGCAGAGAGGGGAAAGAAGGGATGGTTTTGTGGGAGGGGCAGGCATATGCATGTGAGCGAGCACCTGTTGCTCACACAAGTGGGGCTGAAAGCACCCATGTGCACCAGCTGGCCACTCATGTGGCCCAGTTGCAAATAAGTCATGGACCAGTCGTGGGATGCAGCCCTTATTTTTAAGGAAGGGAGACTTAAAGGTAAAGGTAAAGGTTCCCTTCGCGCATATGTGCTAGTCATTCCCGTCTCTAGGGATCAGTGCTCATCTCTGTTTCAAAGCCAAAGAGCCAGCACTGTCCGAAGACCATGTCTATGTGGTCATGTGGCTGGCATGACTCAATGCCAAAGGTGCACGGAACACTGTTACCTTCCCACCAAAGGTATTTTTCTACTTGCATTTTTACGTGCTTTCGAACTGCTAGGTTGGCAGAAGCTGGGACAAGTAACGGGAGCTCATCCCATTACACGGCACTTGGGATTCAAACCGCTGAACTGCCGACCTTCTGATCGACAAGCTCAGCATCTTAGCCACTGAGCCACCGTGTCCCCATAACCAAGGGAGACTTAGATTTTGGTAATTCCAGTTTCTCAAAGGTCAAAGCAACCAAGTTTATTTTTTTAATAGTAATCTCAGCTAAACTCATCTATGAAATGGAATCACAGTTGCCTATTATTAGACAGTCATTATTGTACTTACTCACAGATAAGTTGAGAATTTTAGGTGCCAAAAATACACCCCCAAAATTGGCTTCGGCTTATATGTGAATGTATAGCATCTATTCCCCCCACCACCACCACAACACTGAGGAATGTGCAAAGCAATTCAGAAAGTGACAAAGTAAAAGCTGCCCTTGCTATTTCCCTTTTTACGTCCATTTAAATCGCGCCCGTGTTGCGAGAATGAAAAAGCTTTAAATGTGGATGCACACCATCTCATTCCTCAACGCTCCAATTTGTTTATTTTGTCAAACTTGCCTCATCCTAGCTGCTAAGGTTTCCCGTTGTCTTATGATAATTGATTTAAATTTAAATACAAATTAAAATCTGCTATGAACTAATTAATCAACTCAAATGTTGATTAATTTACCAATCTTTTATTAATCTTGGCAGTTAATCTTATCCACTCCAATATGTGGCACTGAACAGCTTTCGTTATAATACGAAAACAGGAAGTAGGGCTTTAGAGAAAGGGTGTCACCATATTTTCTTTAAAAAAAACCTGCTTTTGATACGAATTGCATTCTGATATGCTTAATTCATCTGCTCAGCTACAGCTAGGGATCTAGTTTGCCCTATTATTTTAATTACAGTTAGGTGAGCGATGGTTTGTGGAATATATGTATCATATTTGAACTGCTTTGATTAACTCTTTGGTGTGAACTCAGATGAAGAGTTTAACAATATTTAACAAATGGATGGGGAGAACGGGTTTTTTTTAGATATTCCCCAAATTTTGAAAAGGATTGTACAAGATTTTGCCTTGTACAATTTCATGCAAGCTGGAGTAATCCCAGCTAGAGGGATCCAGATCAGATGTGGTATTCAGCAGGTTCTCATCAGTTTTGGAGAACCAGTAGCGGAAATTTTTAGTAGTTCGGAGAACCAGTAAATACCACCTCTGACTGGCCCCACTCCCATCTATTCTTTGCCTCTTGAGTCCCAGCTGATCAGGAGGAAATGGGGATATGCAGTATCTTTCCCCTGGAGTGAGGAGGGAATGGAGATTTTACAGTATCCTTCAGAGGTACCATTCTGGGAAAATGGCAGGCCAATCTCTTCTTAAAAACCTCCAGTGAACCCCTTCTCAATCTATCTTCAATCTTGAAAGCTAACGTTTACCATAACGCAGAGGTGGGTTCCTACCAGTTCGCACCTATTCAGTAGAACCAGTTCATCAAATCTACCGAACCGGTTAGAAGAGGTTCCACCAGTGGACCCGGAAAGCAGGCCACACCTAGAGAAGAGGTTCCAAAATTGTTTGAAACTCACCACTGGTCCTTGGATATGATTATTCTACACTATCATGCTCATATTTATAAAACTCAGTGCCTCTGTGAAAGGTAAGGATGACTACTGTGTTTGTGGTGCAATCAGAACATTGTGTGTGTTGAAGTTGTTTTAACGCAAACCAAAGATGCCTTTTAAAAAACAAGTTTACATCATAGTCTTATGCATCCCAGTGCTGTATGTGAGGTAATTTAAGGTGGTTCTGACAAGTGTCGTCAGCATCTTCATATCCGGTCACATGGGTGGCAAGCCACTCCCATCCGGTCACATGGGTAGCAAGCCACTCCCACAAAGGAGGCCACACCCACAGAGTAGGTTCGAACAATTTTTGAAACCCACCACTGCCATAAAGGCTAATGAAGAGAAAAACAAGGGGTGACATGTTAGCTCTTTTCCAATATTTGAAGGGCTGTCACAGAGAAGAAGGGGTTAACATATTCTTCAAAGCACCTGAAGCAATTAATGGAAACCTATCAAGGAGAGATCCAATCTAGAATTAATGGGAAATTTCCTGACAGTGAGAACTATTAGTCAGAGAACAATTAGACTTGCCTGGAGAGATGGATCATTTTGATGGAGAGGCTGAACATTTCTGAAGAATAGAATAGAATAGGATAGGATAGGATAGGATAGGATAGGATAGGATAACAGAGTTGGAAGAGACCTTGGAGGTCTTCTAGTCCAACCCTCTGCTTAGGCAGGAAACCCTACACCACTTCAGACAAATGGTTACCCAAACTCTTCTTAAAGACTTCCAGTATTGGGGCATTCACAACTTCTGCAGGCAAGTCGTTCCACTGAGTAATTGTTCTGTCAGGAAATTCCTCCTTAGTACTAGCTTGCTTCTCTCCTTCATTAGTTTCCACCCATTGCTTCTTATCCTGCCCTCAAGTGCTTTAGAGAATAGGTTCACTTCCTCTTCTTTGTGGCAACCCCTGAGATATTGGAAGACTGCTATCATGTCTCCCCCAGACTTTCTTTTCATCAAACTAGACATGCCCAGTTCCTGCAACCGTTCTTTATATGTTTTAGCCTTCAGTCCCTTAATCATCTTTGTTGCTATTCTCTGCACTCTTTCTAGAGTCTCAACATCTTTTTTACATCATGGCGACCAAAACTGGATGCAGTATTCCAAGTGTGGCTTTACCAAGGCATTATAAATTAGTCCTAACACTTCATATGATCTTGATTCTATCCCTCTGTTAATGCAGCCTAGAACCGTGTTGGCTTTTTTGGCAGCTGCAGCACATCGCTGGCTCATATTTGATTGTCCACTAGGACTCCAAGATCCCTCTCACAGTTACTACTATTGAGTAAGGTACCACATATATTATACCTGCATGTTTTGTTTTTCTTGCCTAAATGTAGAATTTTACTTTTTTCACCATTGAATTTCATTTCGCTCCCTAACAAAATCCCTGTTAAGCATATCAAAATGTACAATGGAGTATAAAGATATTCCCATCCAATTGTGCAGAAGATGCTAGAGATATGTTTTCTAGAAATAAGAACTGAATTTCCCAGAATATACATAAGTAGGTCATGTAAAACTGTAGCAGATGCCTTTGTACAAGATGTTAAACTTTGTCATTTTTGATCTTGGTTAGGTCTTTCATGGCTTGGGTTAAATAAAACCACCTCCTGTTTGGTTTTTTTCTTGAGTCAATACATTTTTTCCAACCCAGGACATGAGTTAAGTCAACATATAGAGTAGGTCTTCTCCTCTTAATGTCACTTGAATTCTATGCATGCTGTGAACTTGACTGGTTTAGTGTCTCTAGTGTTATTTGATACACCATCTACTTTCTCCCACACAATGAGCAACGAAAGCAGAAGTATTTCTTTAGATAGCTCCTTTGCTTGATAGCATGGAGAGCGATTCTGAAATTCAGCCTCACCTCTGAAATATCTAATTAAGTAAGGCTTTGGTTGGCGTTCCTCTGAACTTTCCATCCTGAAGAGCAAAGTTGAATAAATGTTAAGCTGACAGCAGACTGTCACCGTGGTCTTCAGAAAGGCAACAAACTCAGAAACAAGGCTGTGAAGGATATTGTTCATAATGTGTTCCGTTGTATCAATTGTCTGGCACTCAACATGTATTCTTTGCATTGTGGAAAAGAGAGCTGTTACTATAGAGTGGAAAGATAACTTCTTTATAAATGTCACCTAGCCTTATAATTCTGTAATTGGCCACAAAGCATCTTCTGGTGCTTTGGGGAAGAGGTTGAACCCCACCCCCTCTCCGCCTCTTCTTTGTGGCAACCCCTCAAATATTGGAACACTGTTATCATGTCACCCCACCCCCCCATGTCTTTCTTTTCTCTAGACTGGCCGTACCCAGTTCTTGCAACCGTTCTTTGTGTGTGTAACCTTGAGCTCCTAAATCCGTGATGGAGAACCTATGGCACGGAGCCCTCCCTGCGGGCATGCAAGCCATCACCCCACCTCAACTCCACCGCACATGCGGGCCTGCCTCCTGCCGGCCAAATGATTTTCAGATTGGAAGGGGTGCATGCGGGAGATGCACAGGGGGGTCACAGACACACATGTGGGAGAGCACAGGGGGATGCGGCGCTCCTCCCCTTGCACACTGTTTTTGGTCCAAGGAGTCTTCAGGGAGGCCTGCTAGGCCCAAAACGGGCAGCACAGAGGTGCGGTACCTCCTTGTCTCATTTTTGGTCCCAGGAAGCATCATGGAAGCCTGCTAGGAGCAAAACAGGGTCCAGGGGGTGGGTGAGGCATGCCCCTCCCCGTGGCCTATTTTTTTTTGTCCCAGGAGGCTTCAGGGAGGCCTGCTAAGCTCAAAATGGGGCACGGGGGCAGGGGGAGCACAGGGGAGTTGTACACTGCATGTGCAGGGGGGGGCATGGGGTGGATCAGTCAGCTCCATAGGCTCACCTTTACAAAATCTAGCCAAATTTCTTGCCAAACAACTACAGCCCTATGCAGATTCCATCACCTCACATGTAAAAAACTCTTTCCACTTCATAGAAATCAAAAAACCACACTACTCCTGGAAACACCAAACCTGAAGTAGTCAGCAGCAGCCTGAAGATGACGAATGTGACTTCGTCGAAACGTCGCCAAGACATCTCCAATTCTACGCGGGAGAAAACCCGAACAACTAGAGACCTATATATATATACATATATATATATATATATATATATATATATATATATATATATATATATATATATATATATATATATATATATATATATGCATAGATGGTAGATGAGAGAGAGAGAGAGAGAGAGAGAGAGCTATACATGATAGAGAGAGACAGATAGACAGATAGACAGACAGACAGACAGACACACACACACACACCCTATGATATGTACATATATTATATAGATGATATATGCATGCATGCATACATACATACACACACACACACATACCTTGTTTAAGTAATTCTGCTAGCAGAAATGTTTAAAGCAGATGTAAACAACCCAAAACTCAGAGGTGCCCTCAATCCTTTATCTTGTGAGGTGAAAGGAACCCCGACTCCTCATTGCTTCCTGGCCATTTGACTGCATTAAATTCTCTACATATTACAATGCACTTATTTTACTGCTTTAACATGCCTCCTGCCCAATGGGCTCAACAACACATGCATCGTGTCAATGTGGCCACCAGCTCTGATTCTCCCCAAGCCATAAATAAGCCAACAGTACAAAAGCATTCTCCAACAGAATACAAATTGCCCATTCTGATTTAGACCAACGCAGCTGAGTTTTGGGGTGCCGTTCAGATGGATGTGCTTTGTCCAGGATTGTCATCTAGTTCTTCTAGATGACAATCCTGGACAAATTACCTCCCTTCGACCAATCAGATCCCACAGATTAGGCCTCCTCTGGATACCATCAGCTAGTCAATGTCGACTATCGACCCCCCGGGGGAGGGCCTCTTCTGTGGCTGCTCTGGCCCTCTGGAACGATCTCCCCGTGGAGATTCGGACCCTCACCACCCTTCAGGCTTTCCGCAAAGCCGTCAAGACCTGGCTGTTCCGGCAGGCCTGGGGCTGATGAGTTCCCAGCCCCACTCAAATTGCTGATTGTCGTGTAGTTTTTAATTTGTCTTTGTATCCTGTTTGTCTCATTTGTTTTGTATTGCCCCCTTCCCCATGTGTTTGTTCGCCGCCCTGAGTCCCCCCGGGGAATAGGGCGGCATACAAGTATAATAAATACAAATACAAATACAATTCTCCTCACTCAGTGCTTTTTTGGGTACAATACCCATGTTTGTGACGAGATTGCACTCACGTCCCGACGCTGTAAGGATGTAGCCTTTTCCACCCCCTGCCTCCTTCTCTCTTGTCTGTGTAACCTGAGAATAGAATCATTCAGTTAGTCTCTGACAGCCTTTGATAGATGACATGCGATCACATTAAGCATTTGACAGCCTACAGTTTGTCAGATTTTATATCCACCGCTTGTTGCCAGAGCTAAAGCTTTAAGAAGTGTCAGTCGAAAGTTGGTGGATTTCATTTCAGAGGTAACAGACAAAAGTCATCTGCAGACCCTGAGACTACTGGACATTTTGCCATTCTGATGCTTGAGAGCTTGGAGACATTTGAAGTCTAATTTGAATCCCCATTCCTGATGAATAATTCAGATGACCAGAATATGGGATTGGAGAGAGACTGGAGAAAAGAAATACTACTGGATTTAGAGAAAACCAGTTTATCTGAGGGAGAGGGACTAACTCTTGCTGATCTACCTGACCCTCTAGACCAGTGATGGCTAAACTTTTTGTCATTGCATGCTGAAAGTGTGCCCGACAAATGCAATGCGCATGCGACCCCGCGCATGCACACATGATCCATCCATGCTTCCTCAAATCATGTGACCCCCATGCCCCTTTTGAGCCTAGTATTCCTCCCTGCACCCTCTTGGGGTGCAAGAACGGGCCATGAGGATCCCCCTGCTCCCCATTTTGGGCCTAATCAGCCTTCCAGCAGCTTCCTAGGAGCAAAAATGGGCTGTGAGGGGATGTACCACATCCCTCCATGCCCTATTTTGGGGCTAGTAGGCCTCCCTGCAGCCTCCTGGGAGCAAACATGGGCCACAGGGGGAGTCGTGACACAAACCCATGTTCCCCCCACGCATGAATGTGCGACCCCCGCCCCCTCTCACGCATGTGCGGCATTGACCCAAAAATCAGCTGGCCGGTGGGAAGCGCATGGCCATGCACAGTGGAGCTGAGCTGGGGCAATGGCAGAGAAGGCTTTGTGTGTCATCTGTGGCACACGTGCCATAGATTTGCCATCACGGCACTAGAGTTTATGATCAGAATGTGAGGGGTCTGTAGGCATTTTCACAGTTTATTGCATGTAATGCTAACACGATTTCCTGGCTCAGACATTACAAAACAGGCATTTCCCCATGGCAATATTTCCACTCCTTTCCTTCCTCCAAACAGTTCAGAATATAAAGAACAGGCAAGAAACACCAGGAGTCAATCAGAGCTCTCTTTCTACGTGACCAGTAGCAGAAGGTGAAAACTATTATTCTTTCAACAATCTTGTCTAAGATAACTGTGAATCCCACAGCAACCCAAACTCCCTTAAAAAAATAATGAAATTCCTCCATTCGACATGTGCAGTTGTATGCAACTTTCTGATGATTTGTAATAAAAACAGTGACCAAATTTAAAAAAAGAGACTTTGTATTTAATTCTACACATGATTATGGCGGCTTTCACTCAGAAATGGAAAAACAAAATGATACCAAGCGAAGACCAAATAATAAGAAAGGTTCTGGACTGTGCTGAAATGGACAAGTTAACAAAAGAAATTCAGGGAAAGAAAGAGACAGAATATTACCGGATATGGGAAAAATGGTATCGGTGGTTGGAGGAAAGAAGCAAAGGTTAGTCTATATGAGCTGAGATGGTGCAGTGGTTAGAGTGCAGCACTGCAGGCTACTTCAGCTGACTGCAGTTCTGCAGTTCAGCTGTTCAAATCTCACCGGCTCAAGGTTGACTCAGCCTTCCATCCTTCCGAGGTGGGTGAAATGAGGACCCGGATTGTTGGGGGCAATATGCTGACTCTGTAAACCGCTTAGAGAGGGCTGAAAGCCCTATGAGACGGTATATAAGTCTAACTGCTATTGCTATTGCTAATCAAAGAATCGAATGAAGTCAAAAAGTAGAAGTTCAGGAGGATTATCATATATATATGTACTCAAGAGAAATTAAACTTGCCAGAGGTAATTAGCCAATATATTAGATAGATAAGTAAAAGATAAGAAAATAAGAGGGTTAAAAATAGTGAAACGTAAATGAAATATACTGTATTAGAAGGGGAAATAGCATAAAGAGAATTGTAACGATTTGAAACTGCTGAAGAAGGAACACGGAATTTCAATGTACTGTGTAAATGTAGTCTATGTCTAAGTTTATTGTATTTGTATGTTTGAAAATAAAATAAAAAAAATAGAAGAAAAAAAGCAGCAACTATTGTAAAGGTGTCATGATGTCATGAACTGAGTATGTCTATTCTGACGAAGAGAAGGACTAAGGGTGATATGATAGCAGTCTTCCAGTACTGGAGAAGCTGTCAAAGAGAAGAGGTGGGGCTACCTATTCTCCAAAACGTCTGAAAGTAGGACAAAAAAATAATGGGGGAGAAGATCATTAAAGGAAGCTCCAACTAGAACCGAGGAGAAATTTCTTGGAGGTTAGAACAATTAATCAGTGGAACTGCTTGCTTCCAGATGCTCCTTCACTGAAGGTCATT
This sequence comes from Thamnophis elegans, assembly GCF_009769535.1. Classification (NCBI taxonomy): domain Eukaryota; kingdom Metazoa; phylum Chordata; class Lepidosauria; order Squamata; family Natricidae; genus Thamnophis; species Thamnophis elegans. The sequence continues at coordinate 15,626,050 of NC_045555.1, read as the reverse complement.
AAGAAGAGATTGGATGACCATTTGTCGGTAATGGCATAGGATTGTGATGGTGAACCTATGGCACGTGTGCCACAGGTGGCATGCAGAGCCATATTTGCTGGCACGCCAGTTGTCAGCTCCAGCATGCATACGTGCCCTGGCCAGCAGATTTTTGACCCTCTGGGGGTCAGGGGAGACCATTTTCACCCTCCCCAAGCGATAGCATGCACACGCACACAATTTTGGCATGTCATAAGAAAAAGGTTCCCCATCACTGGCATAGGATCTCCTGCTTGGGAGGTTGGACTAGAAGACCTGCAAGGTCCCTTCCAACTGTGGTATTCTGTATTCTCTAAAAGGAATTCCTATTGCTAGCGGTCACTGTGAAAGGACAACGTGTTGGCAATTTTCCCAGAAACAGAGTGGGAAATACAATCTAATAGACTGGCACCAGGAACAGGATGCAAAGATTAGGAGACAGTCCTGAAACATCAAATATTTTTTTAACTCTCCACTCTCGTGCATTCTAAAGGGAAACAAAAGAAATTACTAGAAGCCTTCATCTACAAACAAATCGGGAAATAACATTCTCAGTGCCAGCCCAGGTTTCACCTATTATGCATTCATAAATAGTTGCAAGGATCTTCAAAGGCTCTTTATTGCTCTGTATACTGGAATTAGCAGAGGTGGATGCATTTGCCAGTAGGGAAGGAAGGAAGGCAGGGAGGGAGGAAGGAAGGAAGGGAGTGAGGGAGGGAGCAGTGGTGGGATTAATTTTTTTACTACAGGTTCTGTGGGCATGGCTTGATGGGCGTGGCATGGCTTAGTGGGTGTGGCAGGGGAAGGATACTGTAAAATCTCCATTCCCTCCCCACTCCAGGGGCAGTATCAGAGGTAGGTTGCTCCCGGTTCGGTCCGGTTTGGCCCAGTTTGAACTGGTAGTGGAATTCAGGCCTGGGTCACAGAACCGGCAGTGATCCAGATCTGCCACACCCTGGAACTGGTTCCCTTGCCACTGCTGGTGTCACCGCCATGTTGTTTTTTAGTGACTGCACATGCGCAGTTCACTGTAAATTGTTCTGCACATGCATGAAGAACAATTTACATTGAACGGGCATGGGGGTTGTGAAATGGTAGCAAAAGCAACAGCAACCCACCCCTGGGAAGGATACTGCAAAATCCCCATTTTCTCCCAATGAACTGGGACTCGGGAGGCAGAGAATAGATGCGGGCAGGGCCAGTCAGAGGTGGTATTTACCCGTTCTCCAAACTACTCAAAATTTTGGCTAGCGATTCTCCAGAACTGGTCAGGACCTGCTGAACGCCACCTCTGGGAGAGGGGGAGAAGGAGGGCAGAGGGAGGAGAGGGGGAGGGAAAGAGAGAGGGAGGGGGGAAGTAAGGAAGGATATTATGCCAGCTCTGCAAGCTGTACACAATTGGAAGTAATTTTGTCTAAAAATCCTGAAGCATAAACTATAGATTGGTTGATATGCAGAAGATCCGGAAGCCGTCTTTCCCCTTTAAGAACCAGAGAATTAAATGCTGCATCATTTAAAACCCAGGAGCCAGAAGTCAAAATCCTGCCAGGGGAGAAACAGACTGCTCGCAAACTCTGCAGAGTTTGGGGGCATAGCAGGTAATATGTTTCAAATACTGTGGAGCTGAGCCCAATATAAATCACTTTAGCCACTGAGCCCAAGTGATGGCTTGAGAACCCAGATGTCTAGAATTGATTTTGAAACTGCGTGAAGTACCTACAGTAGGTAGAGATACTTGCAATGTGATTGCACAATACAACCTGAAACTGTGATGGCCAACCTATCCCCCACGTGCCAGAGATGGCACACAGAACCCTCGTTGTGGACATGTACGCCGTTGCCAGCTGGTCTTCTGGTTTCCAGCATGCACATGCTGGTCTTTTTGGGCACCGGAGTGCCAGAAAATGGCCCGAAAAACAGCAAAAACCAGGCTATTTTTCAGGCCACTTTGAGGCCATTTTTAGGGCATTTTCAGGGCCATTTTCAGGCCATTTTTGACCTGAAAAACAGTCTGAAAATGGCCTTCAAAATGGCCAAAACCGCCCCAAAACCAGGCATGTGCATGCCGGCCAGCTGGTCTTTGGGTTTCTGGTGCTCTGATACACACATATTCCGGTTTGGGCACTCAGTGCCAGAAAGGTTCACCATCACTAACCTAGAATATTCGCCCTGGAAAGAAGTGACAATCTCATTCGAGAATGAGTTCCTACAGGGCACTACTATGGTTTGCTTTTATGGTAGTTTATGGAATAAACTGGTTTTGCAGCCTGCTGCAGAACACAATAATTTGGCGCAATGCAAGAGAATCAAGGCAAGCTCAGGCAAACTTTACCAGCTCTTAGTAGTGAAGTTAACTTACTATTTACTAGTTACTTAGCACTAGAATTTAGGACTAGGGGTAGCAGTGATCCAATATCTCAGGGGCTGCCACCCCTGAGCCAACCTATTCTCCAAAGGACCTGAAGAGAGAACAAGACGCAACGGATGGAAACTAACCAAGGTAAGAAGCAATCTAGAACTTTCCTGACAGTGAGGACAATTCATCAGTGGAATAGATTACCTCCAGAGGTTGTGGGTTCTCACTGGCTGAATTCTCCGGATAGAGAATTCTATCTCTATCAGATTTTGGGATCAAAATCTGAATGAATGGATGTACTTAATAATAGAATTAATTTGCCTGTAATAATCAACATTCAACATTCTGAGAATACTTTACAACAGTTTGAAACAGAAACCATTTTCATGCTTCAACTAAACAGAATAACAGAGTTGGGAGAGATCTTGAAGGTCATCTAGTCCAATCCCCAGATCCAAGCACGAGACCCTTTATACCTTTTCAGAGAAATGCTTGACCAATCTCTTCTTAGAAACTTCTAGGGATGGAGCACCCACAATCTCTGAAGGCAAGCAGTTCTACTGATAACTTGTTCTAACTCTCAGGAAATTCCTCCTTAGTTCTAGGTTGCTTCTCTCCTTATTTAGTTTCCACCCATTGCTTTGTGTTCTGCCTTCAGGTGCTTCGGAGAATAGGTTGACTCTCTCTACTTTGTGGTAGCCACTCAACTATTGGAAGACTCTCTTCACTTCTTGGTGAAGTAGGAAGTGTCCTATGCTATTATTGTTAGCGATCATGCAGCCTTTTAGATTTCATTCAGTCACCTTTTTCTTTCTACCTCTCTGGGTGCATATTGCCATGGGGTGAAGGGGTGGGGAAGAAAGATAACTATTGAAATCTAATAGGAAATAATAAAGACCTGTTGGAAGAAATGTCCATCTGGGTTCATTTCCAAGTGGGGGGAAAGACACTGGATTCATGGAAGTTGCTTGGAAAGAAGGCTTGATGAACAGGATCATCACATGGCTTGAGATCCTGGGCAAAAAATGGGAAGAGAAGCTGAGAATGCTTGGTTTTTTTTGCCCTTTCTGGGCTTTTGAATTTGAGCCTGTATTCTGATTGGTTGTCAGACTCCCATGGGGCCATGCAGGGGTAACGTAGTAGGTTGTCTTTTGAGTCCCAGGATCTGGGGATTGGACTTGAATCTTGCTGGGTGATGTAATCTTCCCAGTTGCCATGTGGTGAGAAGGGTAGAGGGCAGAGGTGGTATTCAGCTACTTCTGACCAGTTCTGGAGAACCAGTAGCGGAAATTTTGAATAGTTCGGAAAACCAGCAAGTAGGATGGCCCTGCCCCCGCTGCTTCCCAGCTGATCTCCTTTTGTTGCCCTGAACAAGAGAATGGAGTTGGAAAGCAGGTTGGTGGGGTGGTGAGGGAATGGGGATTTTGCAGTAATCTTCCTCCAGGAGTGGGAAGGGAATGGGGATTTTGCAATATCCTTCCCCTGCCATTCCCACCAAGCCACACCCACAAAGTCACATCACGTCCACCAGCCACGCCCACAGATTTTGAATCCCACCACTGGTAGAAGGCTACTCCTACCTTTGTTGGATCTTGGCTGAGGGCATTTGCTTATTAATAGACCCAGCTATCTCTTTATCTCTTAAGTGCGGACATCTGCTGTGGGCTATTGAGGAGGGTGCTTAAGAGTGAGTCTGCTTCCTGCCTCCAAAAACATGTTTCTCCATTTCTCATCCAGGGAAATATAATATCCTGCCTTTTTAATATTTCCTAGAATATTTCATTCTTCTAGGAGAGATGGGTGGGTGCTAACTTCCTACAGACCAGAAGTGGTATTCTGCCGGTTTGCACTGGTTCAGGCAAACCGGTAGTAGTGGCGGTGCGAGGCTCCGCCAACCCACCATGATGTCATCACAGACCTTCTGCACATGCTCCCGCTACCAAACTGGTAGTGAAGAAAATAGGACACCATTACTGCTACAGACCCTTTAAATACCTGATTAGCACTCCCATTTCTGCACACAATTGGAAATTGCCAGTGCCCCCCAAAAGAATGAGCTAGCTTCTGCCATATCTGCTTAATTGTCTTAGTTATTTTCGGTGGACGCTGGATGTGTCTGCATGGCTGCCTATTGTTTTGTTGTTAAAAAGGCTGATAGACCTCATGGGGTTCATTGACAAGAAGTTCTGAGAGCTGACAGGGCTCCATTGCTCACGTCCCCTTTAATTACCTTTGTGAGAATTCAACTGACTCCAGAAGGAAATGTTGACTCTAGGCAAGAGTGAAATCTACCCCTTGTTGGAGAAGACGGAAGATTCCACCACGAAAGTTCTCCTCATGATTTTTGTATTTAGGACAGAGAATTTTTCTCCCCCCGTATTGGGATGCTGCCTTATGGAATCACTTTAGGCAGTTGGTAACAAAATGAAAGCACAGAGCACTAACGTCAATCCATCCTGAGCAACTACAATAGCTTCTCTGGCAAATTTACTAATCACCATTGGTCCTCTCTGGAAAAGCACTGGTTTTACTGCTGGATGAAATGAGTGGGAGGAAAGAGGTTATTTTTCTGTAATGCAAATTTTAAAAGCAAATGAGAAAATAATGAATTAATACTAGAATAGAATAAGATTAGAATAAAATAAGAATGGAATAGAATGGAATAGAATAGAATAGAATGCAGAATACAATAGAATAAAATGCAGAATTGGATAGGATATTCTTTATTTACCTGTGATTGGACCCATAAGGTGCTTTGGTGATGTTAGTAACAAAGTTGTTGTGAATTTGCCTTCCCCATTGTCTTTGCTCATCAAAAGGTCACAGAGAAGGTAGTGAAATAGGTGAGAAAGATAATAATAACACTGCAGCCATACTACATGCATAAATGTGCTTAGACATAATACAGTAATATGGGAATTAGGTGTTCAGCAGAGTGGTGGCATGAGGGGGAAAATTTTGTCTTTGTTTCTAATCATTTGGGAAGGAGTTGAAAAAGTTTATGTCCAGGATGTGAGACTGTCCATTAGTTAGATGATCCTTATAAGTATCAGATGGGATCCCTATGTTGACTTTTATATACATATATATGTCCAGCAAATATCAATTCATGCATTTAAACCCAGGCAAAGATTGCTATAATTTCCTTCTATAGCCTTTCATAGCAACTTTGAGTGATTCATTATTTTGTGATATACATCTGTCAGGCCTGCAGCCATCTTTTCTTTTGGATCTCTGGCCTGCCACACTTTCTATTATTCTACTATGCATTTTCTCTTGTGGGAAAATGGGAGGGGGGAATTGTATGGAGTTAGATGCTAGGTAGCTATAATAAAATTCTTTCTAGAAAGCCAAGGTCTTCCTTTGTCTTTGCACTTCTGCACCTGATTGGAACTGGATGGGTGGAATTGCCAGCATGGCAGTGGGAAATTGGACCATGTGATGGACTTATGGGTGTGGAGGCAAGATCTTAAACTTTTAACTGGGTGGGGAAAACCAGGAAGCTTTCAGATTCGGGCTTTCCCAGATGTGCCAACATGGCTCTCTTAATAAATTGGAACTTTGAGCAATACTTTGCCTTGGATTCTGATTTACTTTTGGATGCTATTTGGAACCCTGACAACATCATGTATTTGTTATTGATTAGATAGTTGACCATGTCAAAACAGAAGCCTGCAACTAGACCTCCCCTTCCACCAACACCAACTGGGACTGGGACTGGCCCATAAGGAAGGAGGAAAACCAGCAAAGAACTATCTTTCCCCATACTTGACCCCCTCAGTCAGCCCAAAAGAATACAATGATTGATGGTATCAAAAGCTTTGGAGAAACCAGAAAGAGCCAAGATGGTTATACAAACCCCATCCTGAACCCATCAAATATAAACTACTACAATAGGGGTGGCAAACTTGATTTCATTGAAGGCTGCATCAGGGTTGTGTTTGATCTCAGGGGGCTGGTGTGGGCATCACCAGCTAAGTGTCACTTGTGTTTGGGGGCACCTGTGGTGGCCTGAGCTCCATTTTCAGCTGCGACAGCCTCCTGCAACCCTCTGCCATGAAAACGGAGCTCGGGAGGGCTGCCTGTAGCCCTCCCAAGCTCCATTTTCACGGGCAGAGGCACTGCTGGTCACTATCTCCAGGGTGGCCTTGCAGGCCAGATCTAAGCACCTCATGGGCTGGGTATGGCCCCTAGGCCTTGAGTTGATACACCTGGCCTAAAATAATTTTAACAGAAAAGTGTGAGCGAGCCCTTTCCCCGAAGCAGGCTTTGTGATGGAAAACTTGCTACTCATACCAACATTACAGACCCCTTCACACCCTCAACCCCTGCTCAGCTTTGCCTATAGGTGAGAGGAATGTGACAAGACCTTTCGAAGCATTGTAATGCCAGGAGCACCCTCAAATATTTGACACTTTCAGAAACACCTGATTCAATTTGACACTCCAAATCACATCAGAGTCAATCCGAGCATTTGATTCCAAGGGCTGATTTGATTCAGATCAAATCAACTCTTCACACAGCCGTAAAGCTGCCCTTTCATATGCTCTGTTCTCATTGTTTTTACAAAAGGAACATGTTCGAGGTGTAAAAAGACTATGATATGGCCATTTTTAATTATTTTTCTGTCAGAATAAGCTCTATTTTGAGCATTTCCCCATTTTAGCTGGCTGAGAAATTCTGAAATTCTATGCACCTCAAAGCTTCCCACATTGAGAAACCCTAGCCTAGTCCTAGGCAACCGGAAAAGATAACTTTGAAATTGTAAGAACTTTTAAGGAGTGCTTGTTTTTGCAACGTTGTTTGGTGTTGACTTTCTATGGTTGTGGAAGAAAATAAGTTCTCAACTTGGATTGGACCGCACTAATACTAGAATTGTACATTAGAATCTGGAAATAAAAGAGAAAAAAAAAGGACTGCATGGACTTTAAGATTTAATTAAATGTGATATAACTCAAAAAATTTAAAAATTTGTTAAATTAGTTAAACTGGCATTATGGAACCTTGGATGTATGATGAACTATTTGAGATGCTAAAATATGTATGTGAAACTTTAAATGGTAAGAAAAAGTCAGAAACTTAGATGGAGCACACAGACCAGGAAATGAGAGAGGAGGGGGTAAAAGAAGGAAAAGATGAAGAACAAGAAGAAAAGAAGGAAAAGGAACTGAAAATAAAAAACAGACGATTTCACTGGGATTTACAGTGGCACAAAAAAAGTAGACAAGGGGGAATGTCCCCCCCCCCAAAAGAAAGAAACAATCAAACAGAAAAGAAGGAAATAGTGGGCAGAAACTACTAGAAATAGTGGGGAAAACTACTAGAACAATAAAATTAAAAATGAGAAAAAGGATTTTGAAGAAAAGATACAATAATTATAAAAATAAGAAAAAGAAGTTAGGAGAATGGGAGAAAAAAAGAAAATTAATAAGAAGTAGAATCTTTGAGAGACCAAGAGAAAATGGTTAGAGGAGGAAAAGAGAAAGATGGGATATATTAGTAGATTAAAGGGAATTGTATTAATATTGTTAATGGTATGTACTCAATTAAGATATAAGGGAATTATAGTAACATTGCTAATTGTGGACAATTGATTAAGTTAAATGTTCTCTATGTAAAAACTGAACTTCAGGATGAATGTTACTTATAGTAACATTCCAACCAACAGATGAAATATGAAATGATGATTTGGTTTAACTCTGAAGGGGCAGTTAGTGATATTGTTTATGTATTAAGAAGAAAATAAGTTTTAAGAAGAAAAATATGGAAAGAGAAAAATGTGGCTGAAATTGGAAGCAGAACTATGATGTAAAGTGGATTATGTATATGAGAGGATGTAAAAGAAAAGACACAGACAACACTTTGTTCATAAAATATGTAAAATATATAAATATATAAATTTTGTAATAGAAAAATAAAAACCTTGAGAATAAAAAAGAGAAACTCTAGTCTAGTCCTATTTAACTAGGTAACAATATTTGGACTGGAAAAATCTGAACGATCATTAGATAGAAGAAGAGAGATGCAGAAAGATGCAGATGAATTTTCTGTATGTGTTCTTCTCAGCCTTTATGCAGACTTGACAGCACTTTAAAAAAAATGATTGCCAATTTATATTTAATAAGACAAGATTTGGTGGTAGACTTTAGGAGAAACCCTCCCATATTACCACCGCTCACAATACTAGACAACACAGTATCAATAGTAGAGATTCAAATTTCTAGGTTCTATCATATCGCAAGACCTAAAACGGACACCTAACATCAAAAATGTCATCAAAAAAGCACAAAAAAGAATGTTCTTTATGTGCCAACTCAGAAAGCTCAAACTGCCCAAAGAGCTGCTGATTCTGTTCTACAGAGAAATTATTGAGTCTGTCATCTGCACCTCTATAACTGTCTGGTTTGGCTCTGCAACCAAACAAGACAGACACAGACTTCAGAGGAGAATTAGAACTGCAGAAAAAACAATTGCTTACCAACCTGCCTTCCATTGAGGACCTGTATACTGCAAGAATCCAAAAGAGGGTTGTGAAAATAACTACAGACCCCTCACATCCTGGACATAAATTGTTTCAACTCCTACTCTCAAAACGATGCTATAGAACAGTGATGGCAAAACCCTTTTGGCTCGCGTTCCATAAGTGGGGGGAGTGCAGGGGGGTCATGCGTGGGTGTGCCGTACCCAAAATGCAACATGTGACCCCCTCAGTGGGCATGCACGCATGAGAGGTGCTCCCCACATTTTTTGCATGCTTTTTTTGCCCTCCCCAGGCTCCAGAGGCTTTATAGGAGCTTGAGGAGGGCGAAAACAGCCTCCCTCGCCCCCCCAGAGGCTCTCCAGAGGCTTCAGGGACCTTCAGGAGGCTTCCCTGAAGCCTCCGGAGGACTAAAAATGACCCTATGAGCAAACCAGAAGCGACCCTATGAGCAAACCAGAAGTCACTTCCGGCTTGCTTGTAGGGGAAGCCTCCTGAAGGTCCCTGAAGCCTCTGAAGAGCTTATACCGACCCTACGAGCAAACCGGAAGTCCATTTCTGAACTTCTGGTTTGCCAATAGGGCCATTTTTTCATGTTCTGGAGGCTTCAGGGAAGCTCCTGAAGCCTCCGGAGGGCCTCCGGGTGGAGGGGAGCAGGGGAGGCTCTTTTCGCCCTCCTCAGGCTCCTATAAAGCCTCTGGAGCCTGAGGAGGGTGAAAAATGGCTTTAAAAAAGGCTGAACTCAGCTGGCCAGTGCACACATGAGGGCTGGCCAGTTGACAGGGCAATGCCTCGCATGCCCTGACAAATGGCTCCGTGTGCCACCTGTGGCACGCATGCCATAGGTTCGCCATCCTGGCTATAGAACACTGCACATCAGAACAACTAGATACAAGAACAGTTTTTTCTTGAACACCATCATTCTAAACAAATAATTCCCTCACCACTGTCAAACCATTTACTAAGGCTGCATTACTATTAATCTTCTCATCGTTCCTATCACCCATCTCCTCCCACTTATGGATGTATGACTGTAACTTTGTTGTTTGTATCCTTACGGTTTATATTGATTGTTTCGGAGTATGATTTGATTGCTTATTTGTATCCTATGACTATCATTAAGTGTTGTACCTTATGATTCTTGACGAATGGATCTTTTCTTTTACGTACACTGAGAGCCTATGCACCAAAGACAAATTCCTTGTGTATCCAATCACACTTGGCCAATAAAGAATTCTATTCTATTCTATTCTACTCTATTCTATTCTAGTCTATTCTAGTCTATTCTACTCTATTCTGTTTCCCCACAATTGCTGTGTTATATTTTAATGCCCCTTTACACTGGAGATAATGCCCAAAAGATGAATATGCGCCATATCCATGTTTTAATAATCTCAAGGTGTTTGGCGTTTAACACCTAGATCCTTATCAGAAATCAAATGTGTTGTTATAAATGCAGTTTAAAGAATCATGCTCTGCCTTTTCCAAAAGAATATCTGCCATTGATTACCTGGGTCATGTGACAAGAACCAATCATTCTTCCTCTATTGTGTTAACATTGAATAAAATAACTAATTGTTTCAGTGAGTGCAAAGGCCAGCATTTTTTAAATTGTTTTCTTGATTATAAAGAGATGAAACAGAGTCTGTGGCTGCATCTATACTTTGTCGGTATATATAAAAGGAGCTTTCTGGGCTTCATTGGGTTTACAGCATATCAATTGACTTCTATTGATCTTTAATAAAAAATATGTTGAAAGTGTTTTCCCAAACAGTATAAATTAATTGCTCCTCCACCAGAGAAAAAAGAAAACGGCACTGCAGTCATTAACATTTCCTGGCACCAAATCGGAAAGAGTGTGTTTCAGTAATCGACCTCAAGATGTTGGGGAAGTTTCACAGCGATGCCAATATTAACATGATCCAGTTCATCATTGATGATCCAGGGTCCTGCCAATTTCTGACTATTACAATGGAATCAAAGATGTTAATAGGCTGGGCAATCCAGGTTGGAGATCGGCATCCTGCTTAGCCAGACCAACAGGTTCATCCATGGTTTTCAGCTCTTAAAAATAGTTAACAGGAGCTTTCCACCTGTTGCGGCCTGCCAGAGGCCAGCAGAGCTGGCAGCAGATTCGGACAGTGGGGAGGTTGGGGAGGAACATGGGCCAGTCCTGGAGTCTGGGGAAGGCTCTGACGAGTGCTCTGTGTCAGAGGCAGAGAGGGGGCCAGCGTATGCCAGTTATCAGCTGCCTTCAGAGTCAGACATCAGTGAGGCAGATGAACAGCTGGAGCCTGTTCCCAGTGTGCACATGTGCAGAGTTGCCAGACGAAGGGAACAGCTAAAGATAAGGGGTTGACTTGGAAGTAAGGCAACAGGTGGATGATGAATGGCCCCTCCCATAAGAAATAAAAGAGGAGTGAAAGGAGTGGAGTTTGCAGGAGACAATTAGTTCACTTAATTAGTTCGTGACTCTCCGAGACTCCTTGCCAGGTTTTACAGATATCAGTCTGGCAGTTCTCCAAGCCAGATAAAGTCTGTGACTGTAAATCCTCCCTTGAAAGACTTTGCTGGATGTGAATGAGCAGAATTCAAAGTAAATTAATAAAAGGTTTTTTTTGTCGGGACAAGCAGTTTGCTTCATGCTCTTGGGAAGCCTAGGTCAGTACACCACCATGTCATAGATGGCCTCAGGAAGCGGTGTGCTTTCTTAAGAGGATTAGGGGACTGGAGCAGGGCGGTGTGCTGCCAGTTTTACTACCGGTTCGCAACTAGCATGCAATACTCACGCTTGCGCTGTTCAATGTAAATTGTTCCTCATGCATGCGCAGAACAATTTATAGTGAACTGCACATGCGCAGTCACTAAAAACCAAAATGGTGGTGGCCCGGCGGCGGCGACGAACCGATTCAAGGGTATGGCAGGCCTGGGTCAAAAACTTATATACCGCTTCACAGTGCTTTATAGCCCTCTCTAAACAGTTTACAGAGTCAGCATATTGTCCCCAACAATCTGGGTCCGCATTTTACTGACCTTGGAAGGATGGAAGACTGAGTCAACTTCAAACCAGTCAGGATTGAACTCCTGGCAGTGAGCTGAATTAGCCTGCAATACCGCATTCCAACGACTGCGCCACCATGGCTCATATGAAGAATGGTTGCAGGAATTGGGTATATCTAATCAAATGAAAAGAAGGACTAGCGGTAACATGATAGCAGTCTTCCAATATCTAAGAGACTGCCATGAAGAAGAGGAGGTCAACCTATTTTCCAAAGCACCTGAAGGCAGAATAAGACACGATGGATTGAAACTAATTAAGGAAAGAACCAACCTAGAATTAAGGATAAATTTCTTGACAGAACAATTAACCAGTGGAACGGCTTGCCTCCAGAAGTTGTGGGTGCTCCATCACTGCAGGTTTTAAAGAAGAGATTGGATAGCCATTTGTCTGAAATGGTATAGGGTCTCCTGCTTAAGCAGAGGGTTGGACTAGAAGACCTCCAAAGTCCCTTCCAACTCTTTTTATTCTACTATCCATCACTGGAGGCATTTAACCAGTAGATAGCAGCCATCTGACATAGAACCTCTTGCATCAAATAGCATTGCAGGTTTTTCAAGATTGAACTAGAAGATTTATCCCCAAACTTATGTCCTCAAGATTTCCTTAAGATCCTACAGCATATGTAATCATGTAACACGGAGAGAAAAGTAGTAAGGGAATGAGATGTGGACTGTGCACTGTGTGGCTGGTTAAACTTGAAGTATATTGTTCTGCCCCAGGACTATTGTGGCCCGCCAGTGGAGCTGGCTGCAGATTGAGACAGTGAGGAGGTTGGGGAGGAACATGGGCCAGGCCTGGATTCTGGGGAAGGTTCTGATGAGTGATCTGCATTGGAGACAGAGATGGAGCCAGGGCTGTCCAACAGTTATTAGCTGCCTTTGGCAGTGAGGCAGATGAACAACTGGAGCCTGTTCCCAGTGTGCACATGTGCAGTGTTGCCAGACAAAGGGAACAGCTAAGGAATAAGGGTCGACTTGGGAGTAAGGACACAGGTAGGCAATGAATGGCCCCTCCCATTGGGAATAAAAGAGGAGTGGAGTTTGCAGGAGACAATTAGTTCATTCCTGCATTCTTGCCAAGTATTGCGGTGTCTGAAAGATATCTGCCTGGCTATTCTCCAAGTCTGATAAAGGTCAGTAATTGTGAACTCTCTTGAAAGACTGTGGGAGAGGAAAGTCTTTGCTGAGGAGGAATTCACTGTAAATTAATTAAAAGGGGTTTATCGGAACAAGGACTCGGCTTCGGGCTGCTGGGGAAGCCTAGATCAGAACAGGGACATGACATAAGAACTATACCCATTTGCCCCAGTCATGATCCAAACACATCTCGAATGGAATCTGTTCTGTCTCCCATGATGTTGTCGTCCTAACCCAACCCATGACTGAGACAGACCTAAGTCATGCTTAGCTGAGCTTCTGCTAAAGTAATCTTATACATTTTTTTCTCCTTCCAGCTTGATCCAAGGACAACCTCAAAGTATGTAAAAATTGTCTGGTTTTGTTACTTGAAGGCAAGAGATTGGGAGTGACTGTAAATGGGAGGCAATAGAAACCACAGAGGGATCACTGATGAGAGTCGAACATTTTACCCCAGTGTAGTTTTTGGCTCATTCAGAGATGGGTGGAGATCAATTCCACTCAGCATTGTATGTGTCAATCCATTGTGGTTGACCAAATCAGGAAACAGATTCCACAACTATACTATACTTTATTGACATAGGCTACTGTAGGCGAGGCTTACAAGCCTGACTGTAATTTTCCCTTCCCTCCCATTTATAAATCAGGAAGTCAGGGAGGAACCAATCTCTTCCTAATGCTTTCTCTGCTTCCTGGAGTCAATGCACATTTCTATACATGCTGGAACTGTCTTTGAACAATGTCTCCAAATTCAATGGCTGCCTACAGTATGAATCTGCTATGTTCATAGTTCATAAGGGCTGTTGCAATAATACCAGTTCCAGTGTCTCTCTTTTTACATTTATACATGGCCTGACCATAGTATATACACATAGAATAGCAGTTAGCAGCAGTTAGACTTATATACCGCTTCATAGGGCTTTCAGCCCTCTCTAAGCGGTTACAGAATCAGCATATTGCCCCCAACAACAATCCGGGTCCTCATTTTACCCACCTCGGAAGGATGGAAGGCTGAGTCAACCCTGAGCCGGTGAAATTTGAACAGCCGAACTGCAGAATTGCAGTCAGCTGAAGTAACCTGCAGTGCTGCATTTAACCACTGCGCCACCTCGGCTCTTCAAGAGGAAGAGTCATCTACATATGTAGCTCTTGATAACAAGCTTTTATCACAACTATGATTATGATTTATCTCTTATAGCTTTTATGCACACTGAGATCATATATACCAAAGGCAAATTCCTTTGTCCAATCACACTTGGCCAATAAAGAATTCTGTTCCATTCCATTCCAATTTGGTGACCAGCTTTGCAAACCACACCAAACCCTAAACTACATTAACTTTAGGGTTTGGATGAATAAGGTCCCAGTCAGGGGTGGGCTGCTCCCGGAATTACTGTTGGTTTGGGCACGCATGAACATTTGCACAAAAATAGGTCTGTGCATGCAACAAAATGTTAAAAAAAAGAAAAAAATATATTTGTGCAATTACAATTGTTCTACGCATGCGCAGAATTGAAAATCAAGATGGAGGCCATGTAGGAGAACCGGTTCAGGGGCACAGCAGGCCTGGGTCAGTGACCCAGGCCACCAAACCACTACTGTTTCGGCCAAACTGGTCCAAACCAGTAGGAACCCACTGGCCCCAGTTCAATTTTCCTGCAACCTAGAACTATTTTTAGCCTCTTGCTACCTCGCCCCATGAACACCAAACTGTTGTGTTATTCCCCTACCTCATGCTTCTTTTATATCATTAACCAAGTGCAAACTTTAAGGGTTGGAGCGCCCTCACAAAGACTTTATTTGAATGTATAACAGAATAACACAATCCGATCCGAATCCGAGATTTCATCTTCCAAGCTTTGGGACTCATGCTGGAGCCTATTCTCAGGGAACCTCTCTCTCTATGGTGCATTGGGCTCTTCTGTGCATAGTATTTATGTGGTGGCTGGTTGTGTGTGGCTTTCAGTTAATTGGAGTGTTGACGACTGACTATTAAAATTCAAAACATTCTTAAAGATCCATCTCATCTTGGACACCCCCTTTTTTTTTTGAACTATTACCATCTGGCAGACGGTACAGGACAACAAAAACAAGGACAAACAGTCTGAAAAACAGCTTCTATCCCAGGGCAGTAACTATATTGAATTCTACAGTTATAGTGCAGTATTAATGCAATATCGGGTTTTCAATTTCAATTTTATAGGATGTAGTGAAGGATGTGTGTTTGTGTTTTTATTTTTATAGTTATAATGTACACTGAAGATGGCATTTAATTTCGTTGGATGATGTGCAATGACAATAAGGTATAGTAAAGCAAACTCTTGAGTTGTTGGTTGTTATTTCCTTGTGTTGCTATACCCTTGGGCACCTACGTAAGATCAGCACTTCTTTTGACTGACAAGGGCCCGATTTCCAGGCTTCAGTTGTTTCCCTGGGTATTTTTCTCCCTGCTCAGCTAACAAGTGTAGTAGCTGCGAAATTGAATGGGTGTCCTTGTTCATTGCAATGTGAGGCTAATGAGAGAATAACAGAATAACAGAGTTGGAAGAGATCTTGGAGGTCTTCTACTCCAACCTCCTGCTCAAGCCAGAGACTTTATACTGGACAAATGGCTCTCCAATCTATTCTTAAAAACCTCCAGTGATGGAGCACCCATGACTTTTGAAGGCAAGCCATTCCACTGACTAATTGGTCTCACTGTCTGGTTTTATTCTATGCTTTTTTGCACAGGCCCCACTTTAGTTTAATGGCGTGCTGGACGATGGCACAAATTTACTGCTTAAGATTTACATTGCAGACAGCTTGAATGAATAACAATAAATTAATTTAAAGGGCTGGAAAAGTGCTCCCTGAAGTATATGGTGCCTTTGCACTCCAGCCCAATAATTTATAGATTGTGTGTCCTTTTTAATCCTCAGCTAACATCTTGAAAGCTGCTAGTTAAAAACCAGTCACATGACATAAATTATTTTTATTAATATTTCAAGTCAAGTGATAACAGTAGCTCCTTAGTCATTAACCTGCGATGGGTTTCATTTATGATCAAAAGACCTAGGTAGCTTGTAACCAAATCCATTACCTTGCAGTGTAATGCAATGATATGACAGACAACTTTTTGAAATGTAAGCTCCCTTAGTTAACAAAGAGCACAGAAAGAATATAAAATTATGTTAACTGTACAATCTTGAACTATGGGTTTTGTTTTTTTAGTTTATTTATACAGATATATCAATATTGCCAGGCAATTAAGTATTGCTAACAAAGTTGTTAGAGTGTCCCATAATTCATGGTCCAATTCTCTTTTTAAGAATCTGCAGTTTCCCTGGCTTTTACATACAACTAATTGATAACTTGGCATTGCCCGGGCCGGGTATTTATTTATAGGGGGGAAATGTCCAGACCAAATGTTGGATTTTCCACCTTATCAGAGGGAGCCCCCTTGTGGAGTACTGTGAAGCTGTCACCGTGGCAACTCCACTGCACTGTACAGTAGAAGCCATTTTAAGGCACAACAGGCTGTATCTTAACAGAACACCCCTCCCCCCAACGGGTGTTAGGGGTATCTTACCCCCATAGTATTTTTTTCCAGGGAGTAAATCATATTTGTACCAAGTTTGGTTGAAATTGCTTGAGGTGTTTCACAGTTATGCTGGATGCTGGAATGTACACACACACACACACAGACACACACACACACACAATCACACAGAGCCATTTTTATATATGTAGATCCCAAGGGAAGCAGCAATAATGGCATTAGGCAAGGGTGGTCAAACTCAATTTCACTGAGGGCCGCATCAGGGCTGTGGTTGACCTTGGGAGGCTGGGCATGTGTGGCTGACTGGGTAGGTGTGGCCAAACAGGTGGGTGTGGCCAGCTTGACACCACTCCTGGGTAAACCAGGCTGAAGCCCCGCTGGCCTGATCTTTCCTCTTTGCATTGGGTAGACCAGGGCGGCTCTGAGGGCCAGATCCGACCACATCATGGACCAGATTCGGCCCAGGGGCCTTGAGTTTGATATCACTGCATTAGGCTCTTGGAGCAGAGGCTTCCATGGAAGCTGTAGAACAATAAAGAGAGAGATATGAAAACTCAGAAGCAAGCCCCAAACATGATAACCCTGCTTAATCCTCACTGATGATGCCACCTACTCGTCTCAACTACTGTGTCTCCTGTGTGTTTGTTTGCTTTCTCCCTTATCTGGGGTGGGACTTTTTGACAGAAAGTCAGTGCTTTCTGAAACATCTGCAAGCAAACAAACCAAACTCGGAGAGCCCTGGGGACTCCAGATCAAACATAATGCTCTCTGGTTTCTCACACAGCACTCAAGACATCTCAACAGGCATGTAGAGGTGAACAACATCTAGGTAGTATTGAAAAGAAACAACCAAAAAAACTAAAAAAGGAAACAGAAGGACCCACCAGCAACCAACAGCCAGATAAGCAGAGATTAACACCAGACTTAACACTGGATTGACAATCAAGCAGTAAACAACACCAACTCAGACAAACAAGATAAGAGGTGAACAACAACCAAACCAACTAACCACCAGCAACCCTCCCGTCAACGCCAATGGCACAAACCGTTAGTATAAAATCAGAGAAAAGGCCTACTCCAAATATTTTTCAATGTTCAACCACAAGTGGGGTCCTCATGATTAAGTCTGAATCCCCAATGTTCAAGAAGCATTGAGCTGTGTTCAGGGGTGGATTGCTGCTGGCATTACTGCTGGTTCGATGCACAAATTTCTTCCGCTTCCCTCCCATTTATAAACCAGGAAGTCAGGGAGGAACCAATCTCTTCCTAATGCTTTCTCTGCTTCCTGGAGTCAACACACATTTCTGTAGATGCTGGAACTGTCTTTGAATAATGTCCCCAAACTCAATGGCTGCCTACAGTATGAATCTACTATATTTATAGTCAGTGGTGGGATCCAAATGCATGCACGTTTGCACCTAAAAAGATCTGTACATGGCAAAACATCAGAAGAGGGGAAAATTACATTTCTGAAATGAAAATTGTTCTGCGCATGGACAGAACTGAAAATCAAGATGGCAGTGCTATAGGAAAACTGGTTCGGGGATGTGGCAGGCCTGGGTCGCTGCTGGTTCCAGTGAACCAGGCCACCAAGTTACTACCAGTTTGGCCAAACCGGTCCGAACTGGTAGGAACCCACTGTCAGGCCTGCAGCCATATTCCTCTTGGATCTTTGGCCTGCCATACTTTCTATTATTCTATTCTGCATTTTCTATTGTGGGAAAATGGGAGGTGGAATTGTACGGAGTTAGATGCTATGTAGCCAAAACAAAATTCCTTCTAGAAAGCCAAGTTCATCCTTTAACTCTGCACATCTGCACCTGACCAGAATTGGATGGGTGGAACTGCCAGCATGGCAGGGAAGATTGGACCATGTGATGGACTTGTGGGTGTGGGGTCAAGATCTTGAACTTTCAACTAGGTGGGGAAAACCGGGAAGCTTTCAGATTCAGGTTTTCCCAGATGTGCCAACATGGCTCTCTTAATAAATTGGAACTTTGAGCAATACTTTGCCTTAGACTCTGATTTAATTTTGGATGCTATTTGGAACCCTGACACCCACCTCTGGGTGTGCTTTTGCAAAAGCCCAGGGCAGGCATAATGGTAGACCTCCCTGAATTTTTAAGACCACAGCCCCATCTCAAAGGTGTTGCTCATTTTGACACCAGAGTCCAAGAAAAACTCCAGTTGAAAGGTGGTGCATCTGTCTGGTTACAGTGGAAAAAAAGAGAATAAAACCTGACATTGCTTTACTTTTTCTGACAAAGTTCAGTGTAATACACCAGCTGCATGTTATCTGTTCATTGGTCATTCTACTAAGGGAACAGAAGGGGAATTTACCACTTTTGCAGATGATACTAAGCTGGCAGGAATAGCTAACACCCTAGAAGATAGGGTCAAGATCCAGACGGATCTTGACAGACTTGAACCCTGGGCCCTATCTAACAAAATGAAATTCAATGTAGAGAAAAGTAAAGTCCTACACTTAGGCAAGAAAAACCAAAAGCATGTGTATAGACTGGGTGAAACCAGGCTTAATAGCAGTAACTGTAAGAGGAATCTTGGAGTCCTAGCGGACGATCACTTAAACATGAGCCAGCCATGTGCAGCAGCAGCCCAAATACAATCCTGGGTTGTAGAAACAGAGGCATAGAATCAAGATCACGTGAAGTATTAGTACTGTTTTATAAAGCCTTAGTAAGACCCCACCTGGAATATTGCATCCCAGTTTTGGTCACCACATTACAAAAAAAAATGTTGAGACCTTAGAAAAAGTTCAGAGAAGAGCAACTAAGATGATCAAAGGCCTGGAGACAAAACCGTATGAAGAAAAGAAGAATTAGGGTGGGACATGATAGCAGTATTCCAGTATTTGAGGGGCTGTCACAAAGAAGAGGGGGTTAAATTATTATCCAAAGCACCAGAGGGCAGGACAAGAAACAATGGTTGGAAACTGATCAAAGAGATAAGCAACCTAGAATTAAGGAGAAATGTATTAACAGTGAAAACAATTAACCAGTGGAACAGCTTGCCTCCAGAAATTGTGAGCGCTCCATCACAGGAGGCTTTTAAGAAGAAAATCAATCAGTGGAATGACTTCTCTTCAGAAGTCATGGATGCTCCACCACTCCAGCTCTATGTCATCCTATTTAGCCATGTTTTCTAAGCCACGCACGCAAGCAAAGCGCATGCATGGAAGGCATGCACGCACAGTTCCAGTGTGCAGCGAACCGGTGGTAAAATTATGTGAAACCCACCTCTGGTTTCCTGCTTGAGCAGGGGGTTGGACTAGAAGACCTCTTAAGGTACCTTCCAGCTTCTGTAATTCTGTTATCTAGCAATGTTAACTTGCACCCGGCACTTGCGAGAGCACACTAGGATATGACTTGGAGAATGAGAAGGCAAAGAATAAACGTGGAGGTGTTTTTAAAAAAAGAAGAATCTGAACGTGTTCTTATCAGTGGCAGAGAAAACTGGCAGGAGAGGCTGGGAGTGACTGGCTGGGGTTGGGGAGGGGGGAGGAAGGAAAGAGGGGAGGTAGGAATGTAGGAATGATGAGCTAATGGAATGGCTGCAGTGACAGGCATGCTACACAAGAATAGTAGCCATTGGGGAAATCAGTTTAAAGTCGTATCGATTCCCTTTAGAGGTGAGAAAAAAGCAGAAACACTCAGCTGCCAGAGTGTGGTTTTTGCCACAGGAGCCGAAGCTGCTTGGACGATTTGTTTGTTTGTTTGTTTGCTCGTTTAATTAATGATTTTCATTTCTGCCAGGGACCGCAAAGTTTTTTTTTAAAGAGAGTGAGAGACAGAGAGAGACAGAGACAGAGAGACAGACAAGCACACACACACGCGCACGCACACACACACAGACAGACAGAGAGAGAGAGTGAAAGAAAGACACACACACACAAACACACACAGAGACAGACAGAGAGAGAGAGACAGAGAAACAGAAAGACAAAGAGGAAAAGAAGAAGAAACAATGCTAGCTTCTGCCCATTTCTCTGGCCCCTGCCTTTCCATAATAAGAGACTCAATCAAAGCTGATGAGAAAAGAAGGAAGCTCTTGCTCTGGGCTAAAGAGGAAAAAGAAGGATGGAATAATACAAAAAATCAGAGTGGGGAGAGGGGAAAAAAAACAAAACAGGTCCTGATGGTTTTTTCAAGTATGGTCCACAAAGCATCTCCATTCCGCTTAGCGCTCACTGCTGGGGAAGCAAACAAACAAACATCAAATCTTTGTCCAATCCCTGTTGCCTTTCTTGCCACTGTGGAATGCATTTTTCTCCAGCCTCAGTAAGAAACTATGTGATAAAAAAAAACAAAACGAAGCAAAACCTAAAAAACAAAAGAAGACGGCTTCTCCATTTCAGTCCCCATAACTCCTCCTGGAAAGACAGGAATCCCGTTCTTCTGCCCAGATGTGTCAGGTGTGAACAAGGAGACCCCCATGTCTAGAATTCAAACTAATTACTGGAGATTTTTAAGAAGAGACTACACAGGCACTTATCTGAAATGGTATAGATTCTCCTGCTTGAGCAGGGGGATGGACTAGAAGACCTCCAAGGTCCCTTCCAGCTCATTCTGTTCCATTCCATTCCATTCTGCGTTCTATTCTGCATTCTGCATTCTAATTCTATTCTATTCTATTCTATTCTTATTCCATATTCTATTCAATTCTTATTCCATTCCATTCTATTTCTGCATTCTGCATTCTGCATTCTGCATTCTGCATTCTGCATTTTAATTCTATTCTAATTCTATTCTATTCTTATTCTATTCTATTCTATTCTTATTCCATTCCATTCCATTCTATTCTGCGTTCTGTTCTATTCTGTTCTGCATTCTACTCTACTCTACTCTACTCTACTCTACTCTACTCTACTCTACTCTACTCTACTCTACTCTACTCTACTCTACCCTACCCTACCCTACCCTACCCTACCCTACCCTACCCTACCCTATTCTATTGTTGTCTGCCTATAATACAGGTATCTCTTTAGAATGTCAGCTTTTACCTGGCAAACACCAGGTAAGTCTCAAAGGCTTTTGGAGAGGGGTCAGACCTTGCCCCTCCTGTTTTACATAGTGGGCCCAGGCAAATTCCTCACTTGACACCTCCTCCTCCTCCTCCTCCTCCTCCTCCTCCTCCTCCTCCTCCTCCTCCTCCTCCTCCTCCTCCTCCTCCTCCTCCTAACAAGATGAATGAATGAAATTTGGAGATCTGGACAGAATACAATAACATATTTGTTTGAAACACATCAATAAATAGACCAGACCACTGGTTCTCAACCTGTGGTCCATGAGCCGGGGAGGGGGGATGATGTTGTCACAAGGGGTCCATGAAGGTGTGAAATAATGTATGATTTAAATCTTGAGTGAAGTCTTGAGGATCTGTGGTCATGGTCTGTGGCTACAAAAAGTATTTAATGGGACTCCATGGGGAAGAAAAGTTTGAGAATGCTCTACATGGGGCAGCCCTTGAAGAGCATTCGGCGACTTCAGCTTGTCCAGAATGCAGCCGTGTGAGCGATTGTGGGTGCACCTTGGTTCACCCACGTAACACCTATCCTCCGTGAGCTGCACTGGCTGCCTATTGGTCTCCCGATACGCTTCAAGGTGCTAGTCGTCACTTATAAAGCCCTTCATGGTATTGGACCTGGGTACTTGAGAGACCGCCTGCTGCCAATTACCTCCACCAGACCGATTAGATCCCACAGACTAGGCCTCCTCCGAATTCCATCCGCTGGCCAGTGTAGACTGGCGACTACCCGGAGGAGAGCCTTCTCTGTGGCTGCTCCGACCCTCTGGAACGAACTCCCCATGGAGATTCGCACCCTCACCACCCTCCAGGCCTTCCGTAAAGCCCTTAAAACCTGGCTGTTCCGACAGGCCTGGGGCTAAAGAACCGTGCCCCTAGCTTGAATGGTATGATTGTTGCGCTTTTAAATTATGTATTGTTTTGTGTTGTTGCCTAATTGTTTGTATCCCCCCCTTCCCTTGTTTTGAGTTGTGAGCCGCCCTGAGTCCCCCCTCAGGGGAAAAGGGCAGCATACAAATGAAATAAACAGTTAAACAGTTAACAGTTAAACAGAATGCTTGGGCAAAAGCAGAGATGTTATTCTTTAGAAGCCCAAGGTAAACTGATGTAGGAGTAAAATGGTTGAAACAGATGCTTTTGAAAAGAAATAGTGCAACACTCTAGAAGGTTTATTATAAAGCCCTTCATGGTATTGGACCTGGGTACTTGAGAGACCGCCTGCTGCCAATTACCTCCACTAGACCGATTAGATCCCACAGACTAGGCCTCCTCCAAATTCCATCCGCCGGCCAGTGTCGACTGGCGACTACCCGGAGGAGAGCCTTCTCTGTGGCTGCTCCGACCCTCTGGAACGAACTCCCCGTGGAGATTCGAACCCTCACCACCCTCCAGGCCTTCCGCAAAGCCCTTAAAACCTGGCTGTTCCGACAGGCCTGGGGCTAAAGAACCGTTGCCCCCGTCTCGAATGGTATGACTGCTGTGTCTTTTAAACTATGTTTTGTTTTGTGTCGTTTTCAACTTTGTCTGTAACCCCCCCTTCCCTGGTTTTGAGTTGTGAGCCACCCTGAGTCCCCTTCGGGGGAAAAGGGCAGCATATAAATAAAATCAACATTCAACATTCAACATTCAATCAACATGATGATGGAGCTAGTTATTCTTGTAGCTGCAATGCAAACAGGCTCAACACGGGTTTTTTAAACATTATATTTATTGTTTATTTAGATATTACTTAATCAACTGACTATGAATATTCCTGATCCATCTATTTATCATCAATCTCATCTATCTATCTATCTATCTATCTATCTATCTATCTATCTATCTATCTATCTATCTATCTATCTATCTATTTATCATCTATCTATATCCATCTATCCATCATATCTCTCTCTCTCTCTCCATTGTCAATCCTATCTATCCATCATTTATCTGTCTGTCTGTCTGTCTGTCTGTCTGTCTCTCTCTCCGTTATCAACCCTATCTATCCATCCATCATCTATCTATCTATCTATCTATCTATCTATCTATCTATCTATCTATCTATCTATCTATCTATCTATCTATCTATCATCTATCTATCATCTATCAACTATCATTTCTCTGTCTAGCTATCTAGTTATCTAGCTAGCCATCTAGTCATCTATTTCAGCTCGTTCTCTAACTATCTAGCTATCAGAGAGCTACTGTATATGAATAAAATATTCCCAAATTCTTCACAAAATATATGAATGGGACAAATGAGGAAATGCAATTTATTAGGAACAAATAACAGAAAAGGGGCTTGTCCTGTTGAATAGAAACAATTGAAGAGTAACTAAATGTAGTTTAATTTAGTCTGCAATAGCAATAGTACTTAGATTTATATATCGCTTCACAGTGTTTAATGGCCTTCTCGGTTTACAGACACAATCCTACAACCTGGGTTCTCATTTACTGACCTCGGAAGGAAGGAAGGCTGACTCAACCTTGAGCCAGTCAGGATCAAACTGCCAAACTTCAGGTAGCTGGCAGTCAGCAGAAGTAGCCTGCATTCTAACCACTAGGCCACCACAGCTCCTGAGGCATGGTTTGGTATTAAGCTGATCACACAGGGGCTTCTTTAGAAATAGCAAGACAGTTTTAACGCTGAGAATAAATTACACTGAAATCAGGGCAATTATAAAAGGATATGTTTAGGCTGCAAAAGAAATAAATGTGTCCTTTAATTTCACCATGACCCAGAGGGGGGCATCACATACTATAGCAACCGGTTCGCCCAGCACTGGAGATGTGATGCCATACATGCGTGCGGTGTCAAAAATGAAGCGATATAGGATGGGATTACACCCAGGCGGGTGGGCAAGACCAGCTGCAGGTCACAAATACAAGTTCACCTGAACCAGTCCAGACCAGCAGCAGCCCACCAGTGCCATGATCTTAGTATTTGCTAAAAGTCAAAACACATGCCGAAATATTGACTACCTAGACGGTGGAAAGAAAGGGAAGGAAGCAATGAGCTGGCCTTTTTAGTGATATAAAAACATTTGCAAATATTCAGTTCAGTTCAGTTCACTTTATTTGTATGCCGCCCTTTTCCCTGGGGGGACTCAGGGCGGCTCACAGTTCAAAAGGGGTGGGGGAAGGACAAACAATTTACAACATAAAAGCATTACATTATTTAAGAACTCAACAGTCATACAATTCGAGTAGGGGTTAAAATCTTTAACCCCAGGCCAGCCGGGATAGCCAGATTTTAAGTGCGGCGCGGAAGGTCTGGAGGGTGGTGAGGGTCCGGATCTCCACAGGAGATCATTCATTGTTTTCCACAGATAAAGCTATGAGTTGTTTACAGATTAAGAACATTTAAGGCATCCTAAAATAGTGCAACATGTTGTTTAATGATGTTGCATGTGTTTATTTATTGTAATTTTGTAATTTTGATGTAGCTTCATTAAAAATGTTAAGGAGAGTGCTAAGAATTGTTGCTTAGAAAAAAGAAATGAGAAAAAGGGAAGAGATTTAAAAAAAAGATAAAGTCAAAAGTCCATAAAGAAAAAAGAATTTTCTTTCCCAGCATTTATAAATATAAATGTAAATTAACCTCTTGCACTATGCTTACAGCATTACTTACTCTATTTTTTTCTAATCATCAAACCCTTACACCATAATTGCAATTTTTTTTCCTGTTTCATGCAAAAAGGTCTCCAGTTCCCATTTTCCCAAACATCATTTAGAAAAGCCCAATTCAAATGGTCAAAAGCTTTCTCTGCATCTAAAAATAAAATAAAACAATGCAACTTGTTTTATATTAAACCATTCAAAGCATTCTAGAATGATGTTTCTCAACCTTGCCAACTTTACAACATGAATTCCCAGGAATTAACTGACTGGGGAATTCTGGCAGTCCATGCCGCTTAAAAAGGCTAAGGTTGAGAAATACTGTTCTAGAACACCCAGAACAGTTCCAACATTGTAAAAACCCACACTGATGTTCATAAACAAACTCTTGTAAAATTATTTTCTAGGATTGTTGGAAACTGAAAAACAGAATAACCGAGTTGGAAGGGACCTTGGAGGTCTTCTAGTCCAACCCCTAGGCAGGAAACCCTACACCACTTCAGACAAATGGTTATCCAACATCTTCTTTAAAACTTCCAGTTCAATTTTGCAAAGACTAACATTGTTGGATGAGCAGGCACAAAAACAGCCAGGGAAGCAATTGAAGCCTGGGAAACAGGCCCTTCATCAGTCAACAGGAGGGCTGATTTACCACCAGCCTATCAAGTACTTAGAAGGCGAGTGCTGGGCAGCACAGGCAAACACGACTTAAAAGCCAGCCATCAACACAAGCCCCGACAACATCTAAAAAGTCACGTACAACAGGCACTATAAATAACACACACAGAAGAGCCCAAAGCACACATTGTGGAGAGTGACAAGTTCCCTGAAGATGGGGCTCCAGAAAGAGTCTGAAAGCTCGGAAGACAAAACCTCTGGTCCTGGTGACAAACCCAAATTGGATCCTGCAACAAAATTATATGGCATTTAAAAAGGTAAAGGTTTTCCTCTGGGTTTTTACTCTGCTAGTTGTGACTGACTTTAGGGGGCACTGCTTATCTCTGTTCCTTAAACCAAAGAGAGCCAGCATTGTCTGGAAATGTTTCTGCATTCATGTGGCCATCATGACATCACATTTTTGAGGTGCAGGAGGTGGTGAGCACAATCACCTCATGGCTGCTTGGTCCCTTAACCATGGCCCTTGGCCTTATTTTTGGGGAGGTCTTATTTTGAGGTGCAGGAGGTGGTGAGCACAATCACATCATGGCTGCTAGGCTTCTTAACTGTGGCCCGTGGATCAGCTGAGCCAGTGAGGGCTGGGAATTCTTACTTCTACCATAAGCTTCCCACAATCATCCTTTCCTCAAGCAGCAGCAGCTGGGGGCGGGGGGAGAGAGAGCCAATTCCGACAGGTCACATGGCTTTCTGCCTCATCATAGCAGCAGCCTGAGCAACACCAGAGCTCCAGGCCTGGCGGAGCAGAAACTGTGGTCATTGGCTGCTCCGAAGCCAAAAGATGAGCTGTGGAAGAAAGGGGTCCTTGGCTGTGATGTGGCCTGGCATTGTGGGCAGGGCTGGAGCTACCAAAAGTGCACCAGAAACATCTCCAGGCACCCAGAGAGACAAAACTCCAGGGCCTTGTTGGCTCAGCTGATCCGCAGGCTGCAGTTAAGGGGCCAAGCAGCCATGAGGTTACCAAGGAAAGGAAGGGCTGCCTCCTGTGCTGGTAACATCCACCCTCTTCCCTAGGCCCATTATTTTACAAATGTATTGATGTTTTTTTAAAAAAATCATATTAGTGGTCCATGGGATTTAAAATTATGAATCTAGTGGTCCCTGAGGTCCAAAAGGTTGGCAGCCGCTGCTTTAGATAACCTGAACTGAAGCAACCATATTTAGATCACTCATCTGCTTTATTTACCTTCTTCTGTAAGCTAGGCTGCAAAAATTAAGATATCCTGTAGTTGGCGGAAAAGAGCAAAAATATTTCTGTGTCTCTTTGTTGTCATCTAGTGGTTCTCTGGTTACAAGCCAGATTGGGTAATCCTCCCTTGTATGCTTAATTCTTTCTTGCTTTTTTTTGGGGGGGGGGCACTGTGTGACTTCCGTGTTTCTTAAAGTCCTCTATTTTTTTCCCCATCTTCAAAAATGTGCTTATCTCATCGAACGCTCAGCCAGAATGGATACAACGGGGCTTGAAACACAATCATTTGTAATCTGTAACTATTTATGACCGCATTTTTCATTAATAAATGCAACACTCTAATTCTTTGTTAACTGAAAAACGAGGCCATTAATTATCCTCGTTTGCCAAGCCAGACTGCTATGATATAAACCAGAACTTTGTTTATAACCTGCTCCCAACAATTAGATTTAAAATCCTTCATATATACGATAGAATAGGATTTCCATTCACTGCGTCTTTGAATTTAATTTGGGCACAATCATGCCAAAGGAAGTTACATTTATTCAAATACGTGAGGTAAGAATGTGCTCATTTTCATTTTCACTGAAACCAGTGAGATTTTAAAAAGTGAATTAACTTGCCTGGATTGTGTCCTTTGCTTTTGAAAAATATGTACTGCTTAGGGTACATTACTCTGACCACAAATTAAACCATTAGAGGGCAACAAATATATTTGGTGCCCTCTAGTGGTGGTCCAGACTTTTGCAACGCTGATATGGTAACCTTGGTTTCTGTCATTCTGTAAGCCCCCATCCCAGTCTGTGACCAAGTCAGTAGGGTAGTTTAGAATTAACACTGGTTTGTAAATAAGTCTTATATTAACTGCATTACATTCTTCCAGATGCCCATCAATGTGTTCAGTACAGAGTACAATATGAATACCACAATCATCATCTATAAACAGGTGGATAAGGCAGTTTTTAGATTTTAGACATTTATAAGAGCTCTGCAGGAGCCTGAAAGTCCTAGTCTCAGCCACCCCTTTGTCTTATTTTTGCTTGTCAATTTATCTTTTTCTCACTGCCTGTTGTACTCCGCTGGTGGCCTGCAGAGCTGGCAGCAGAGTCAGACAGCAAGGAGGTTGGGGAGGAATATGGGCCAGTCCAGGAGTCTGAGGAAGGCTCAGATGAGAGCTCTGCATCAGAGGCAGAGAGCGAGTCAGGGCCATGTGGGAGTTATGTGTTGCCTCTGGAGCCTCCAGAATCAGACATCAGCAAGGCAGAGGAACAGGGGGAGCCTGTTCCCAGTGTGCACATGTGCAGAGCTGCCAGAAGGCAAGAATAGTTAAGACAGAAGGAAGGACTTGGGAGTAAGGCTTGGAGGTGATTGGCCCCTCCCATAGGACATAAAGGAGGATCCTTTGCAGGAAGCAACTTGGTTTGTGCTGGTCAGTTTACATTCTGAAACTCCGTTTTCACTCTTTGCTTCATGTGGCCTTGCTGAGTTAAATACCAATTAAGTCTTTGGCAGCGTTTCAAGGAAGATAAAGGTGGGTGCTTATCAGCTTTATCCCGAAAGACTTTGGCAGTCTACTGTAGGACTCTTTACAACTATTTGGGACTCACTACGGGCTGTGAATGAACATAATTCACAGTCTTTGAAATAAAAAGAGGGTTTTTGGGACTAAGCATCTGCTTTTTACTGTCTCAGGAAGCCTAGGTCAGAAAACTGTCTCTCATTTTCTAATTTTAGTCTAATTTGTTTGGTAACCATTACAGAGGTGTTTGTGGGGTACTTGCTGCTCTGTGAGCTTGGTTTTTCCTGGCAGACATTTCATAACCCAACTAGGTAACATTATCAGTGTTAGAAAGGAAAAGGGATTTGCTCTCTATTTATATAACTGGCCTTGCTCTGGCCTCCTTATGGGATATCTTTTCAACTTCTCAATAGAGTTTACAGTTCTGGGATTTCCCAGAACTGTAAACTATATTGTAAACTCAATGTAGTTTATGGTTCTGGGAACAACCTTAATGGCACAGTGGTTAAAATATGGTATTGCAGGCTAACTATGCCCACAGCCTGAAGTTCGATCTTTGACCGGCTCAAGGTTGACTCAGCCCTCCATCTTTCTGAATTTAATAAAATAAGGACCCAGATTGCTGAGAGCAATAATTTGACTTTGTAAACCACTTTGAGAGGGCTGTAAAGCATTTATTAGGTAGCATATGTCTAAGCACTATTGCTATTCCTGATAGCCTCCCATCCAGTTAGTAATCAGGCCTTTCCTTGCTTAGTTGTTGGAGCTTGGGGTGCTTATTCTGAGATCCTTTTCCAACATCAGCTCATGGACTTGGAGGTGCCTTAGGAGCGTAACCGCAATGAGCCAAGGTGGCGCCGTGGTTAGAGTGCAGTACTGCAGGCTACATCTGCTGATCACCGGCTGCCAGCAGTTTGGCAGATCGAATCTCACTAGGCTGAAGGTTGACTCAGCCTTCCATCCTTCTGAGGTGTGTAAAATGAGGACCCCAGATTGTTGGGGGCAATATACTGACTTTGTAAACTGCTTAGAGAGGACTGTAAAAACACTATGAAGTGGTATATAAGTCTATGTCCAGTGGTGAGATTCAGCCAGTTCGCACCTATTCGGGAGAACCTGTTGTTAACTTTCTAAGCAGTTCGGAGAACCGGCTGTTGGAAGAAATCTCATTTTGTTTTTTCCCACTTTACAAGGCTAATCCTATAAGGAAGGCAGGAAGGAAACATTCTGGTGTTATTTCTAGCCCAAACTTTATTGCCCTGCTTACAGAAACTGCCTCTCCGGTTAACCCTTATTACATTGTAACCACTAAAGCAAAGAGCCCATCAATGTGAGTGATGTTGAATTGGCCATGCCCATATGGTCACATGACCCCCCCAAGCCCCGCCTACCCAGTTGGTCATTAAGGCAGAGAACTGGATGTTAAATTATTTGAATCCCACCACTGTCTAAGTGCTATTGCTGTAACACAGACTTGCCTTGTTGACATCATCTTCCATGGCTTAGTTTGCCTTCCCTGACCCTGAAAAAGCAGAGCTGCACCTGGTGGGGAGAAGTCAAGGAGAAGGGGAAAGATGTTTCATGGCACACTGTCATTTTGGTCTGTTATAGGATAATAATGATATTCCAGCAGATGGTAGCTTCTTTTCCGGAGGGAACCTTATGATGTTCAGGTTGATAAAAGACCTTCCTGAGGAAACACAATGTGAGCATAATGCTAAATATTTGAAGAACAAGCCTGCACAATCCTTCTCAAATAATGAGTTGTCTAGGGTTGTAGCAGAAGATGAATCCACATCTATGGAACTCCGGGCATTTCATTTGAAATCAAATGACGGTCTTTCCCCCACTAATATATCCATTTATTGCTGCCCACAAGGAACAATGACATTTCTACAGTAATAGGTACTCTTTTTCTCTGCTTTTTTCTGCCCTAGCCATACCTGGACTGCATATCCAAAGGCAGTCACTTCTCTTTCTTTCCAGTATGGCAGTCAGTGGTGGGATTCAGCTGGTTCATACTGGTTCGGGCACACAGGTAGTTGGAAAGACCTGCTGCCCCACCCACCCTTCCACGCCCCTCCCAGGAGTCTCCACATGTCTCCACATGGCCCATTTTGGAAGCCAGGTAAGTTCAGGAGCTGCGCAGAGGGTCTTGGGGAGGGGGGCAAAAATTGGGTCTTCTGGAAGTCCAAAAATGGGCCTGTTTCCAACTTCCGGAGACTCTCTGGAGGCCCTCTGGAGTATGGGGGAGCCCGTTTTTACCCTCCTGGAGGCTTGAGGAAGCCTCTGGAGGACAAAAAATGGGAATACTGGAAGTACCGGAAGCCTGGAAATGGGACCGTTTCCATGCTTTCAGAGGGAAGCCTGGTTTAATGAAAAGAAAGACTAGAGGTGACATGATAGCAATCTTCCATTATCTGAGGAGCTGCCACAAAGAAGCAGTGATGGGGTGCTGCCAGTTGAACAACTGGTTCGGTGAGTGTGCACCTTGCACGCTAGTGTGGCTTATGTGTGTGCGCGCAGCACTGAAAATGGAGCACTTAGAAGCTCAGCTGCTTACCTAACTGTCAGCAACAGTTAGGGGAGGAATCAGCTGTGCTGCGCAATTGAGATGAGCTAGAAAGCAGGAAATAAAAAAAACCAGGATATAGCAGGGGCAAATGGGCAGGCCCAACTGATCGTCGGAGCAAACAGGTTTGCTCCCAGCTGACTGTTGAAGCTACCGGTTCACCCGAACTGGTCTGAACCAGTAGAATATCACCCCTGCAAAGAAGAGAGGGTCAACCTATTCTCCAAAGCACCTGAAGGCAGAACAAGAAGCAATAGATGGAAACTAATCAAGGAGAGGACCAACTTAAAACTAAGGAGAAATTTCCTAACAGTGAGAACAATTAATCAGTAGAAGGACTTGCCTCCAGAAGTTCTGGGTGCTCCAACACTGGAGATTTTAAAGAAGAGATTGGACAGTCACTTGTCTGAAATGATAAGGGCCTCCTGCTTGAACAGGGGGTTAGACTAGAAGACCTCCAAGGTCCCTTCCAACTCTGTTATTCTGTTTGAAACTGTGTGAGTGGTCACATTGATGTGAGTGCTATGGCTGAAGAACTTTGACATGGAAAGCATTCTGGTGAAATCAAGTGAAATAACAAACCAATACATTGCATAGAAACCTGTAATGTTGAATAGAGTTTTGGACTTTGTGTGGTGCAAGAGAATTGTCTAAGGACATTTCAAATCATCCAGGTCATGGTTGGCCCAATGGTGCCCTTTTCCAACAGTCAGCTGGACTTTGTTTATTTTTTTCTTGAACACCTTTCGTCTCTCATCCAAGAAGCTTCTTCAGGTCAGCTTCTTGGATGAGAAGCAAACCCTTTTTAAGGAAAACAACAACAAGGTCATCCAGTTGACCTGGATGGTTGAGAACCTCCATAGACATACCTCCAGTCCCCTAATCATCTTCGTGAAAAAACACTCAATCCCATTT
Organism: Thamnophis elegans; assembly: GCF_009769535.1. Classification (NCBI taxonomy): domain Eukaryota; kingdom Metazoa; phylum Chordata; class Lepidosauria; order Squamata; family Natricidae; genus Thamnophis; species Thamnophis elegans. The sequence goes on along the minus strand of NC_045555.1, from coordinate 15,593,953 downwards.
GCTCATCCCAGAAAAAGATTATCCTTATTTGAGAAAAAATTTTTGGAGGAGAGAAGGGGTTGAGGCAGAGGTGTAAGTAAAATAAAATCTTTATTACGGTCAAAGACCAGCAATACACATTAGTTTTTACACTATATTAAAAAATACTAACATTAAAATATAATTAAAATATAGAGGCAGAGGTGGTATTCAGCTGGTTCTCTCTGGTTTGGGCAAACTGGTAGCAGCGGCTCTGAGAGGCTCCGCCCATCCACCCCGACATAATGCGTGGGCATTGCACATGCACAGAAGGTGGTACACATGTGCAAACATGGCACATGCACTCACATTTGCGAACTCGTAGGGAAGAGACATGGCTAAGACACTGAGCTTGTTGATCAGAAAGGTGGTTCCAATCCCTAGTGCCACATAGCGGAGTGAACTCCCGTTACTTGTCCCAGCTTCTGCCAATGTAGCAAGTAGAAAAATGCAAGTAGAAAAATAGGAACCACCTTTGGTGGGAAGGTAACAGTGTTCCATGCGCCTTTGGCGTTTAGTCATGCTGGCCACATGACCATGGAAACATTTTCGTACAGCGCTGGCTCTTTGGCTTTGAAACAGAGATGAGCACTGTCCCCTAGAGTTGGGAACGACTAGCATATATGTGCGAGGGGGACCTTAACCTTAACCTTTACCTAGGGAAGAAGTGAATCCCACTGCTGGGTTGAGGCATTCTTTCCTTATGGTCACCATGTTCTTTAAATCATCCCCTCATCTTCTCAAGTTAGAGGCCGCTCCGCTTTGCTCCTTTGTAGGAAGTTTGTTGAAACCATTTTGCCTGGAAAGCACTTTTGAACATGGGGGTCATAACTAAGACTTGGCACCCGGGGCGACATTTGGCTGTGTATTTTGATTTCATTTTCCAATGAGGTTTACAATCTGTGCTCCTGCTGTTTGGTTCCCATTGTCAACTGCAGGGGCTCCCTCTGGTGTGCAGCGGAAATGCAAATATAGATATGTAAATAAGCTACAACCATCTTCCTTGGGTTACAATGGCCCCATCCTTTAGCTTAAGATCACATTGGATTCGGCTCCTTGTCTACTTCTGCAGCCGCTTGCCAGAGAAAGCAGTTATAAATCATGCATAAGGGACAGGCAGCATGTAGAATGTGAGCATCCATGCCATTGATCACATGATGCAGCTTTTTTTTTTAATGGATTGTACCACTTCAGACAGACGGTGAGGGAAGGATTTCATTTCTCCACCATAGAGGGGGGAAAAGTACATCACAAAGAAACAAATCAGGAAGTAGGTTTTTTAAGCCTAGCCTTCACATGATTTTTTTTTAATTGCTGATTTTTTCATCTTCTTCTTGGTTGTCTAATAGATGTTGTCTAAAAAAAGGGGGCACCATCTGGGGGGGGGGGGAAATCTCAGCCAGACAGTTTTACTACATGCAATTTTGTTCTTCTCTTTGGCCATTTTTTCACAATGCAGTTGGGTCACTTATCTGGAATGGTTTAGGTTCTCCTGTCTGAGCAGGGGGTTGGACTAGAAGACCTCCAAGGTCCCTTCTAGCTCTATTCTATTCCATTCCATTCTTGTTCCATTGCATATTCTATTCTATTCTATTCTACTCTACTCTACTCTACTCTACTCTATTCCTATTCCTATTCCTATTCCTATTCCTATTCCTATTCCTATTCCTATTCCTATTCCTATTCCTATTCCTATTCCTATTCTATTCTATTTTCCTATCCTACCTCATCCCATCCCATCCTGTCCCATCCCGTCCTGTCCCGTCCCGTCCCATCCCATCCCATCCCATCCCACCCCATCCCATCCCATCCCATCCTATCCTATCCTATCCTATTCTTCAAGAGGAGTTAAAAAGAGAATCAGCAAAGCTGCTCACTTTCTTACGGGCTGACACTTTCCTAAGTATTCTTGAGGCGCTTTTTGGACAAGTTAAGCAACTCAACTTTCTGGGTTTAACTCTGGGAGATTTTTGGTCGATTCATGAATGGTAGTATCCTTTTGAAAGAGATATCCTTCAGAAATTCCAAGAAGGAATTTCCACTCCTGATTCACATAGAGCATAAGTTTTTTGTTCTCTTGCCGTGCTCTTAGCGTATCACATCGCTTGCAGAGACTGCCTTCATGACCTTTGTCCTATTCTAGCAGGTTTCATCTGCTCAATCTGCTGGAATCTGTCTTCACATGCTCAGGATAGACAAGCCCCTCTCTCACCGAAGGTCAATGACCCAACAGCTATTCTCAACCTGGTTTGGCCAGCCTGTTGAAGCTGTTGTCCAGGGTGTAGCTGCTGCACATGGTACAGCTACTGGGTGTTGTGGCTAGCCAGCGGCCAGTAGAGCTGGAGGCAGAGTTGGACAGTGAGGAGGTTGGGGAGGAACACGGGCCAGTCCTGGAGTCTGGGGAAGGCTCTGATGAGGGCTCTGTGTCAGAGGCAGAGAGGGAGCCAAGGCCATCTGGTAATCATTTGCTATCTTTGGAGCCTCCAGAGTCTGACATCAGCGAGACAGAAGAGAAGTGGGAGCCTGTTCCCAGTGTGCGCATGCACAGAGCTGCCAGAAGGCAGGAACAATTAAGAAAACAGGGTCGACTTGGGAGTAAGGCTTGAAGATGATTGGCCCTTCCCATAAGACATAAAAGAGGAGCAAACTGGACATGAGCTTTTGCAGGAAGCAATTAGTTCATCTGGTCGGTTCAAGCTTTGAAACGTTCTAGTTTGATTTTGTGCTAAGTTTGGCCTTGTTCTGCATTTGGCAACTAGGTCTGTGGCAGCATTCCAAGGGAGGTAAAGTTGGTGTTTATCAACATTCCCCTGAGAGACTGTGGCAACTTTAGCAGACATCTGTCAGAATCTTCACAGACTGTTTCTGAAACCTTGCGGACCGGGAATGACCATAATTTCCAGCCGTATAAATAGACTGTGATTTATGCTTTCTCGGGAAGCCTAGGTCAGAACACTGGGAGCCACAGGTGAGAGCTGAGTGACAGGTGGGGACCAAAAGTGGGCGAGCTGCCCTAAAAGGACATGACATGCCCCTACACCAGAGGTGCTACCCCTCCCTGAACACCCCAGAGCTGCAAATGCTGCAACAATGGTGCTCACCCATGTCTGCCTGACATGTGGCAGAACATTTCATGCACGTATAAGTATTACCAGCCATCTGTGGACACATTGTGCACAGCTGACAACCTGTTAGATGTCAAGGTCCTTTTCGAACATGATGGACGAACATCCCCATCATCAAGTTTTTGGTTACTATACGTCGCTGGAAAGATGCACACATCCAGTCTGCAGAAGCTGAGTTGTACGCAGTGCACTTCACAAAGCATAATATTCCCTTTAAAAAAATGTTTTTGCTTCTTTGCAGTAGGAACGCTGCAAATGTCTCCCACCAGGCTAACAAGGCCTGAAGCAATCTTTCAAAATCAAAAATATCCACTATTTGAATCCAGGTTGGCTGCATGAAATTGTAGCTTTCCCCCTCACCCCACTCTCAAACTGAGACAGTCTCCTTGTGCGACATCAACAACATCTGCAATTTCAACCAGTTTTTAAATTGATTGCTTCCTCTCTTGCTATGTCTTTTGCAAAGGAAAAAAAACAAGTAGATCTACACCAGGGGTGTCAAAGTTGATTTCATTGAGGGCCGCATCAGGGTGTGTTTGACCTCGTGGACTGGGGTGGGCATGGCCAGCCTGACATCACTCGTGTTGGGGCGCCTTTTGGCCAAGTGCTCTCCCAGAGAAAACGGACGCTAGAGTTCCGTTTTTGGCTGGGACGGCCTCCTGCAACCCCCTGCCAGCAAAAAGCTTGGGAGGGCCACATTTTTGCTGGCAGAGGGAGCTGGTCCTTTGCTATTTCCAGGGCTGCCCCACGGGTCAGATCTAAACACCTGACAGGCTGGATATGGCCCCTGGGCCTTGAGTTTGACACCCCTAATCTACACCATTGTTCTGATGTAGATATTATCCTCTTATATCATTGCTGGCCACCCTGCTTTCTTTTCAAGCATCAATTCATGGGTCAAAGGGCTCGGACAAGAAGCATTTGTGGGATCCAGAAATTTTGTAAAAATGACAAAAGCAACACTGTTTGGGTTGTGATGCAAGTTCCACCTTCTTTGTATGCCCATGCACCATTACTATGCTAATCCCAAAGGAATAAAACTTGGGTTGCATTAACAAAAGATTTTATTTGGATCATTCCCTTTTCATTTTATCCATATATTTAGCCAGGATATCTTTCCTAGTATCCATAAGATGGCAAACATCACAAGCATTTACTTCTGAACATGGCATCTTCCAGCCATCACTCTCCATCCAATGATTCTCCAACTGCATCCAATTTTGGTCACCAAACTATGAAACAGATGTGGAGACTCTAGAAAGAGTGCAGAGAAGAACAACAAGGATGATGAAGGGACTGGAGGCTAAAACATATGATAGACGGCTGCAGGAACTGGGCATGGCTAATTTAGTGAAGAGAAGGACCAGGAGAGACATGATAGCAGTCTTCCAATATTTGAGGGGCTGTCACCGAGCGGGGGCAACCTATTTTCCAAAACACTTGAAGGCCAGACAAGGAATAATGGATGAAAACTGAACAAGGAGAGATTTAACCTGGAAATAAAGAGGACAACTTGCCTTCAGAAGTTGTGGAAGCTTCATCACTGGAAGCTTTCAAAAAGAGACTGGACTGCCATCTGTCAAAAATGGTGTAGTGGCAAGCAGTTCCACTGGTTCATTGCTCAGTTTCATTCTGTTTCATTGTCTATTTCTTGCTTCTGCGAAAGCTGGGTCAGAGCACACACATTAAAAAATCAGCAGTGTTTTGATGCCACTGTTGTAGCTTCCATCTTTGATCGTATTCTTCAGAAAGGCTTGGGTCATTGAAAGAATTTGTAAAGTGGCCAGATCTGAGGCCCAAATTGGTATCTGACCTGCCACAAAGACACAACGCAGACAAAATCTGGGTTGTATTCTCCAGGCTTGTGGACATGGATATTGTGAGATGGTGGTTGTGAGGCGATTACCTCACAGCCTACAGAATCTGAGCCTCAAATCAGGTTCGGGAAGATTAGATTTGTGATGAGGGAATGATGGAGTTCCTGAGGAACAAGGAAATCAGTGTTTCCATCCTGGCTGAAGTCATGTTTTCTGGTTTCTGACACCACAACCGGTTTCCTAATAGCCTGACTGACTCTTTCTTGTAGCTTGACAAGGTTAGGAGATTAGAAACGAACAAAACCTTTTCTGGGCAGCTCACATGGAGCTAATTCTGAAAGCAATGATGTCACTGGTCTTTTTCCTTTTTTCTTTTGCCTGTAAAGAAGGATTGTCACCTTGTTGTATTGTACTTTTTCATGGTATATTTTTTAATAAATGAAGAACAGGGTTTCTCTTTGGATAAGGAATCTGTGGGAAATCCAGATGTCCAAGAGAAAGCTGGGGCAATGTTTTAAAATGGGATCCTTGTTCTGGAAAATTAAAACAAGAGGAATATGGTCCAAATTACTTAAGAAAGCCCATTAAATGGCCATACGGGCTTCTGCCAGCGGTTAACATTAGATCGAAGTTCAGAGCATACTTCAGGACTTGAAAATGATCTCTGTCATAAAAGTATTATTATTATTTTTTACAAAAAAACCAAATAGTCTGTTAAGAGCCTGAAGGGCACATGCCCAGGGCTGGGCTGCTGGGAGTTTGTAGAGGTTTGGGAGAACCTCTAGCTAAGATTCTGTGCAGTTTGGAAAACCCCCAAATCCCACTCCTGGCTGGCCCTGCCCATCCCACCCCACCTCTCCCACGTGGCCCGTTTTGGTGCAGGGTGCGTGGGCAGCTCAGGAAGGGCGAAAAACAGGCCTACTGGAAGTTTGGGAAGGCCGGAAAAGGGCTCATTTCTGAAACAGGCCTCAGGAGTCTGGGGAGACCGTTTTCACCCTCCCGGAGGCTTGTGGAAAGCCTCTAGAGCCCAGAGAGGAAGGCCACCCCCCATCATGGTGCAGGAAGCCAACTAGGCCACGCCCACCATGGCCACGCCCACCCAGCAACCGGGCAGAGAACCGCTTGCTAAAATTTTTGAAGCCCACCCCTACATATACCCAGACAGAACACAGAGAAAGAATAACATTAAGCCATCATTCTAAACTCGGGGGGGGGGGGAACCCCCAGATGTGGTTAGTTTTCAAGCAAGCATTTTCTGCTGTGAACTGACATTAAAAGGAAATAAAAGTTACTGTGGTAACTCCAGTTCTGCCAAACGAAGCCCTAGATTTTGTGATTTCACACCACTGGTAGTTCCAGACAAAACTCTGCACAGTTTGACTTATTTATCTTCGTTTATTCTGCTTCTTTTAGTTACCTGAGGCTATTTCCAGACTGAAGATGTTCTTCACAAGAGTTCCCTCCTTTCTTGCTGTCAGAACTGTGGCACCACTCACAACATGTGCAGCTGCTCCATGTTTTATCAAAGGGACGTCAAGCTCTTCTTTTACAGCCATATCTTAGTTCATGGTTGTTCCAACCCAGGGCTGTCAAGCTGGATTTCATTGAGGGCTGCATCAGGGTTGTATTTGACCTCGGGGGGGGGGAGGCAAGGGGGAGGCCTGCCCAATGTCACTCCTGTCAGGGGTGCCTGTGGTGGTCCAAGTGCTCTGCCAGCGAAAACAGGCTCCTGAGCTCTGTTTTCGGCTGCCATGGCCTCCTACAAGCCTCTACCAGTGAAAACGGAGCCGAGGTGGCGCAGTGGTTAAATGCAGCACTGCAGGCTACTTCAGCTGACTGCAGTTCTGCAGTTCGGCTGTTCAAATCTCACCGGCTCAGGGTTGACTCAGCCTTCCAACCTTCCGAGGTGGGTAAAATGAGGACCCGGATTGTTGGGGGCAATATGCTGACTCTGTAAACCGCTTAGAGAGGGCTGAAAGCCCTATGAAGCGGTATATAAGTCTAACTGCTATTGCTATTGGTCCTTTGCTGTTTCCAGAGTGGCCCCAGGGGCCAGATCTAACCACCTTGCAGGCTGGATCTGGCCCCCGGGCCTTGAGTTTGACACCCCTGTTCTAACCGATCAATTATCAAACCTTGCCTGCCTAATGGTTCTCCAGTCTATTTCAATTTGATGACCCGTTCTGTTTTTAAGGGACAAAAATGAAAGAAGACAGCTGTGGCAATGTGATAGAAGCTTCGCTTGTTTTTTATGTGTGTGTTGACTATTTTGACCCCATGGGGTATAACATAGAACATACAATAATAGAGTTGGCAGGCACCTCAGAGGTCTTCTAGTCCAACCTTCTGCCCGAGCAGGAGACCTTAGACCAGTGTTTCTCAACCTTAGCAACTTGAACCAAAATCTTTTTTAAAAGCATCTTTTCAAGATGTCTTATTACCTTACCCTTGCAATATCAAGATTTCATGGTAAAGTTTTTTAAAAATATTATTTATACATATCAATGCGTGAATGGTGTGTGATACCTGAGTATTATACATCTTAATACAAATAGACATAATATTATTACTCATAGTTATTACATTTCATTTTCATTGTTCCATATTGTTTAAACATACCTAATGCTACTTCAATTTCTAAATCTCCCTCTTGTTATCACATATATCTTGTTACATTATATATAGGGAGAGAGCATATGCACCAAACAAATTACTTGTGTGTCCAATCACAGTTGGCCAATAAAGAATTCTGTTCTGTTCTGTTCTGTTCCGTTCCGTTCCGTTCCGTTCCATTCCATTCCATTCCATTCCATTCCATTCCATTCCATACCATCCAGTGGTGGGTTCTGGATCCTCCACCCCCCGGCGTCCTCCACATGAACACACACAGCGTGCACATGCGTCTTATGTCCAGCAATGCCTCCATGATGCTCCAGCTGCTTGGCAGAGCATCACGCAGGCACTGTACATGTTGTGCATGTACGTGGAAGTGCCAAAGTGCTTAAAGAACAGGTAAGGAGTGCGGGCAGGTGGATGAGTCCTCCGGAGCACCGTACCAGAACGGTACCCGGTGCTCGGGGCAGGCTTAGGTACGCCCGTACCGGGGCATACCGCTTGCAACCCACCACTGATCCCATCCCATCCTATTCTGTACACACACACACACACACACAAACACACACACAGACTTATTCACCTCTTATTTCTATCTCTGTTTTAACTTTTTTTCCATATAACCATAATATTCTATTTTCCATCTTTTACCTTTGTTATTCATATTTCCCTTATTTAGCTCTTCACATCTGTTTATATTAAAGTTCCATCCTTCATTCTTGCACCAACGCAATCTTTCTGAGTAGGTACCACATACAGTATATGAGTTTTCTTTGCTAAGGCACCATCTAGCTGCAATTTTGCACAGTGATACCACATTTCCCTGAAAATAAGACAGGGTCTTATTTTTCTTTTGACCCCCAAAATAAGTGCTTGGCCTTATTTTTGGGGAGGTCTTATTATTTTTTAAGTGCAGGAAGCAGCGAGCGTGGTTACGTCATGCCTGCTGCTCTGTTGCAATATTTTCAGGGGCAGCTTATTTTGGGGGGAGGGCTTATTTTAGCGCATGTGCTAAAAAGCCCAATTGGGCTTATTATCCAGGGAGGTCTTATTTTCAGGGAAACAGGGTAGGAATGAGGTTTGTCATGAATTCTTTAGAAGCCCCCCCCCCCCCCCCCCCGTCCTCCTTTTTTTGCTGCTCCTTTTTCATCTAATTCAAACCAAAAGCCGAAGGGGAAGAAGAAGAAGGAAAAAAAAAATATTTTCTGCGTGAGTCTGTCTGGTCCTGATTTAAAGGCAGTCTCAAACAAACATAACAAAGACCAGACCACGGGACTTGAGAAGTAAAACAAGGCTCCATCTGTGGTCTCTGCTGTTCCAGTCGGGTTAGGAGGAGTACCCTAAAGTGGTGCTTTCCCCACCCCCACTGTGCAAGGATGGAGGAGATGGTGTTACACCCTAGCAAACATTTCCAATTGCTTGTAAAATCAGCCGAGAGAGAGGATTAGAGAGATTTATGAGCTGCCACCACTCCCCCTCCTCAAATCAAGCTGTTTGGGTTGCAGTCGTCTCATCTCTTGATGGAGATCAGAGACAGTGATAAAAAAAAAGTTTGGTGACAACTCAAGTCCCGAGCTGTGCAGCTAAAGATGGGTCACAGATGTTCTCTAGACTGGTGTCTGTGTTAACTAATCCATATGAATCGGGAGATAGACTGCGTTGGCATTATGACAAGGGGCTCCTTGACAACACAACACAGTTGGAAGGAACCTTATAGGTCATCTAGTCCAACCCCTCCACTCAAGCAGGAGACCTTACACCATTTCTGACAAACGACAGTCCAATCTCTTCTTGAAATCCTCCAGTGATGGAGCTCCCACAGCTTCTGAAGAAAACTTCTGCTCCATTGGTTGATTGTTCTCACTGTCAGAAAGTTCCTCCTTATTTCTAGGTTGAATCTCTCCTTGATCAGTTTCTACTCATTGCTTCTCTCCTGCATTCAGGTGGTTTTGAAAATAGCTTGACCCCCCCTCCTCTCTGTGGTGGCCCCTCAAATATTGGAAGGCTGCTATCATGTCTCCCCTGGTCCTTCTCTTCACTAGACTGGCCATGCCCAGTTCCTGCAACTGTTCTTCATATGTTTTAGATTCCAGTCCCCTAACCATCTTTGTTGCTTTTCTCTGCATTTTTTTCTACATCTTTTTTATAGTGTGGTGACCAAACCTGGATGCAGTACTCTAGGTGTGGTCTTACTAGGGCTTTATAGAGTGGGTATTAGTACCTCACTTGATCTTGATTGTTTCCCTCTGTTAATGCAATTTAGGATTGCATTGGTCTTTTTGGCTGCTGCTGCACATTGCTGGCTCACATTTAGCTGGTTGTCCACTAAGACTTCAAGATCCTTCTCACAATCACTTCTATTAAGCCTGGATTCACCACATTTATATGTGTATGCTATGTTATGCTATGTATGTTATACAGTGTGCTCTCTAAGGATTAACAGCATGGCCATACAACTTCCAGGAATGTTCACAGTTCCAGTTGTGCTTAAAGTTTAGATGATGGGGCTCTTGACCCTTGAAGGCCCTTGAGTCAACTATCAGGCTTCTTGGTCAACTATCTATGGAGCTTCTTAGTCACCCAAGTCATCCAGTTCCAAGAAGGTTCCACATCCAGTTGCACTCTGATTCAGGTGACCTTCAAGATCATCTGATTCAGAGTGCAAATGGCTCTTGGATCTGGATGACAACAATCCCCAGAGAGCTAACAATTCACCTTCAAAGGGCTAACTACCAAATCATCACAAAAGAATACAAATCCTTCCATTGCCCAGCATTCAGTCAGAACTGAGGATGCTTCTTGGAGGAGAAGCGGAAGGTCTTCAAGAAAAAAAGAGAGAGAAAGCCCAATTGCCTTTTGAAAAAGAACCTTTGGGATGATCAGTGCTAGGCCTTGCCTGGAAAATGAGGCTGGATCTATGATAGTCAACATTCTTTGAATCTTTCGGTGCCCACAGTATGATAATGCTTGCTGTAATTACCAAGTGTTCACCATAGAGGTTCTAGAGAAGGTGGCCTAGTTTTCAAAAGACTAAGTATATCAGGTGGAATGTTTTCTGATTCTTCAACCAACTTGTCACCTCCACCAACATTCCCAAAAAGGTCTCCATTAAATTTAAATTTATTTTTTATTTGTTTCTCCTTCCTTCCTTCCTTCCTTCCTTCCTTCCTTCCTTCCTTCCTTCCTTCCTTCCTTCCTTCCTTCCTTCCTTCCTTCCTTCCTTCCTTCCTTCAACAGTAAGGGCAATGAACCAGTGAAACAGCTTGCCACTAGAAGCTGTGGGTGCTCCATCACTGGGTGTTTTTAATAAGAGTCTAGACAGTCACTTAGCTGAAACAGTATAGGTTCTCCTGCTTGAGCAGTGGGTTGGACTAGAAGATCTCCAATGTCCCTTCCAGTTTATTCTATTCTACACTACACTCCATTATACTACACTACACTACACCACACCACTCCACGCCACTTCATTCTATTCTATTCTACATTCTATTCTATTCCTCTCTCATTTCCCCTTTTTTGAAGACCAGCTCAAAATATATCAGATAAACCCAAATGTGCTTTTTGAAGAGGCAACTGGACTTTCTGATTTTTCTTTGAAGGCGTTCTTAAGAAGCTTCTTGTATGAGAAGTGAAACACCTTCAAAGAGAAACCAGAGAGTCCCGTTGCCTCTCGAAAAAGCACTGTTGGGACAACCATGACTGAGAAGCTCCTTAGACATTTATCTATATATCAGACAGTCTTACCATAATGTAATTTATCTCTTTATTAGCCGTCTTGAGATTGATGTGTCCTTAGAAAACATTGGCTAGTTCTTCCTTTATTTTTTTTAAAATGAATCTGCATGTGAGATAGAAACAGAATTTCCACAGATGGAAAATATGAGCATGAGGCAGAGACTTTAAAAGCCAAATTAAGAATAAGGTGTTTACAGAAGTCTAATGCATGCTTTTAACCTTTTCATTCTAAAAATGAAAAAAAACCCAAAACACCCCACCACTTTAGGTAATAAATCTGTGATCCTTGCCAAGTATTGCTGACCTGTTTTCCAGCTCCTTATTTAATAATTAAAATCAAAGCAGTGTGTTCCATAGTTAGGCTGCGGCATCATAACAGGCTTTTGATTTTGCCCCTTGATGAATGGGCCGACTGTCTCTAATTTGTCACGATAAAAGGCAGCAACTTTGACACCAACTGGGAAGAGATTATATTTGAACAGCTACTTAAAAATAAGCAAACAAGGCATCACATCCAACAGGAATGCTTTGAGGGCCAAACTTTGTGCAAAGAAGAGGCTAAAATTGACCTAAGGCAGTCCTACGGATTCCATATTGACTCAGAAACCAAACTCTTTGAATTGAAGTGGACATTTTCCTACAAGTACATATGAATGGAATTCCAAATTCAGCTATACAATAATAGCATACTAACAACAAAGAATTGGAAAGGACCTCTGAGCAGGAGATGCTATACCTGTTGTGGCCCACCAGTAGACTTGAATGATGAGGAGGTTGGGGTGGAACTTGGCCAGTTCTGCAGTCTGGGGAAGGCTCTAATGGATGCTTTGCATCAGACACAGAGATAGAGCCAGGGCCATCCGATATTTCTTAGCCAACGGAGAGGCAGCTGCCTTTGGAGGCTGATATGAGTGAGGAAGAAGAACAGCTGGGGCCTGTTCCAGATGCATGTATGTGCAGAGCTGTTAGGAGATGAGAGCAACTGAGGACAAGGAGTCAATTTGGGAAGCAAGTTGGGATGCTGAATGGCCCTCCCTGGCTAGGGAATAAATAGAAGGAAAGGGGAGTGATAGTTGTAGGAGACAACAGTTCGTATTTCTGAAGATTTTGCTCATTGTGTTTCGTGTCACAGAGACTGCTTGCCAGAACTTAATTTGCAACCTTTCGGCTGGGAGCTCGCTTGCTATTATCGCAAGGAACTGATAAGGTCTGTTACTGCAGTTAACTCCTTGAAGGACTATTGCCTGGACTTTTCAGTGGGTGAATGAAATGAATTCACAAGAGGTAAATAAAGTGGGGACTTTTATGATGAGTCTGTTACTTGCTTCTGCTAAGGCTGGGTCAGAACAATACCAATACCACTTCAGACAAATGGTTTTCTATTCTCTTCTTACAAGCTTCCAGCGATGGGATCCCCAAAACATTTGAAAAGAAGCCGTCCCATTGATTAATTGTTCTCACTGTTAGGGAATTTCTCCTTAGTTCTAGGTTGCTTCCCTCTTTGATTAGTTTCCATCCATTGTTTCTTGTCTTACTTATTGCTTTGGAAAACAGTTTGACTCCCCTCGTCTTTGAAGGAGACCCTCAAATATTGGAAGACTGCTATCATGTCTCCCTAGTCCTTCTTTTCATTAAACTAGACAAACCCAATTCCTGTTCTTTATATGTTTCAGCCTCCAGCCCCCTAATCAATTTTGTTGCTCTTCTCTGCATTCTTTCCAGAGTCTCAACCTCTTTTCTATATTGTGGTGACCAGAACTGGATGCAATATTCCCAGTGTATAATTTTTTTAAAAAGTATAAAAAATGTACCTGACTTCACACGAGGCATCGCAATGAATGTTGACACTCTGGAATTTTTCAGCCAAAGTTTCATAGACTCCACATAGCTGTAGAGCAGTGATGGCGAACTTTTTACGCACTGAGTGCCAAAATTGTGTTTGCGCATGTATGCCCAAACTACAAGGCACATGCGCAAGCAGAGGCTCAAAGACCAGCTGGCCAGTGGGAGGTGGGGCATCCCAGCACCTGCAGCTCCACCAGAGAGGTAAGATTATTTTCTTTCATGAGTTTCTGTTTTGTTGTTTGCAGGGATGGGGTGACGGCGCGTCTGCCCACAGAGAGGGCTCTGCATCCCACCTCTGGTACGCATGCCATACATTTGCCATCACGGTGTTATGGTTATCAGAAAAATACCATACTTTTTGGAGTATAAGACATACTTCTCCCCCACCCTAAAAAAGGGTGGAAATATCACTGCATCTTATACACCAATGCACTTGTACTTAGGGTTGTACAAATACAGCCATTTTTGGCCTCCCAAAACCCTGCCCTGCCACCCTGTTTTTGCCTGGGAGAGCAAAAAACAGATGCGTGGGCCCAAAAATTATTATTATTATTGTTTTTCTTGGTGCATCTTATACTCTGGTGCGACTTATAGCCCGAAAAATATGGTAGTCTTATATATGTCATCTCAGGAGTTTTTAAACCATTGTTTTTAAAAGGTTTTTTAAACCTTTCTTGCATTGAAGGTTGACTCTGCCTTCCATCCTTCCATGGTGGGTAAAATGAGGACCCAGATTGTTGGGGGCAAGAGGATGACTCTTTAAACTGCTTAGGGCTGCAAAGCACTGTAAAGCGGTATATAAGTCTAAGTCTTATTGCTATTGACTTGACTGCATTGATTCTTGACTGTGCTTTCCTCAACCTTGAAAATCAGAGATATCTGTTCAATGTTTACAGAACAGCTCTGTCTGCCTTGAAAATAATTGAGCCCTCCCTCACCAGCTTTAACCCTGACACCATGAGATCCCCAAATGACTTGTGGCAAAGTGTAGACCCTTCACTCATTATTCTTCTACATTTCCATTTTATTTCGCTCAGTTGTCATGTCCACCTCTCTTATGTGTGTCTGTGTGTGCCTTTCTTAATAGGCACATTATGAGGCCTGCAGCCATTTTTCTTTGGGATCTTTGGCCTGCTACACTTTCTATGATTCTACTATGCATGTTCTATTGTGGGAAAGTGGGAGGGAGGATTGTTGGAGTGAGATGTGATGTAGTCATAACAAAATTCTTTTTAAAAAGCCAAGGTCATCCTTTGTCTTCACACGTCTGCACCTGACTGGAACTGGATGGGTGGAACTGCCAGCATGGCAGTGGAAGATTGGACCACGTGATGGATTTGTGAGTGTGGCCATGGAAGATTGGACAATGCAAGATCTCGAACTTTCAACTAGGTGGGGAAAACTAGGAAGCTTTCAGATTCGGGTTTTCCCAGATGTGCCAACATGGCTCTCTTAATAAATTGGAAACTTTGAGCAATACTTTGCCTTGGACTCTGATTTAATTTTGGATGCTATTTGGAACCCTGACATGCGTCCTGAATGTCTTAATAGATACGTTCTAACGGGATGTTGGGAAATGGCCCAGCCGGACAAAGAGAAGGGATCAAATGGGGAACTAGCCTTGAGTCTTTGTGCAGCCGCAAGAGACTTAAGCTTGACCCCCTCCTAAGTTCCATGGAACTTTACCTGTATATTCCCAAGGGAAGCCAAGCACTAGTATCCTTGGTGCTCTCTGAGCTTGGTGATTTTCTTGAAGACTTCATTACCCAATTAGGTAACATCATCAATGCGGCAAACAGTTTGGATAGATTCCTGTAGTATAGGTAGACCACAACGAAGTAGTAAATTTGAACCTTTAGCTCCTGACATGCAAGGAGTTAGGAAAAAACAGGGAAGGTTACTGGAAACTTTGTGAATTGGAATAGTTTGGGTGAAAGCAGGGGTGGGTTCCAGCTGCCACTACAGCCGGTTTGCTTGGGTGAGTGCTTTGCACGCACACGCTTGGTGTGTGCTGTGCGTGCACACGCAGTACCATTAAAATTGTTCTGTCCATGCATAGAAATGGAAAAAAAAGATGGCAACGCCAATAGCGCTGACCGGGAAACCAGTTCAGGGGTGTGGTAGGCCTGGGTTGCTGCCGGTTCCAGTGACTCAGGCTGCCAAACCACTACCAGTTCAGTCGAACTGGTCCGAACTGGTAGGAACCCATTAGTGAGTGAAAGTGGCATGGATGGAAGAATGGGGAAGATGTAGACGTCATTAATTTGCACCTGGGATTGCTGATGGCACGTATATGAAACATCTGCAAGAAAACAACCAAGCTTAGTGAGTACCAAGGACCTCACGGTTGAAACCTGAACCACAACAGATTCTCTTCTATTGTTACATTAGAGGCAATTTCCATTTGGGAACTCTCCTTACAATTGTGATATGCGTTTCTTGTGGAAAAGCAAATCCCAATTTCGCAGCTGGCATTACAGCAGCATGTCCTTAAGTCAACTAACAATTTATTATATAAGGACATGGCCAGGAGGTGGTTTGGCCTGGAGGGTTTTTCTTCCGGATGTTCTTGCCATAACTCAAAGGAGCTGGAGGGAGGCTGTGTCGGATATTAGGGACAAGATGAAGCTTGCATTCATTACATGAAGTTTAATAATAAATCAGGCCAGCTAATCTATGCTGGAGTTCTAGAGTTTCAGGGCTGTTTATTACAATCGTACCCCGGTGAGAGAGAGAAAGTTTCCAGTCTTGTTTCTGCTGTTAAAGAGAAAGGGGAAAAAGGAATAAACAAGGAGAGGGCTTAGCAGTGTTGCATCTGACAACTACTGGGATGGAAAACCAGAAAAAAATCAGAGATTGCAAGGTCTGAGAAGGAAGGAAGGAAGGAAGGAAGGGAGGGAGGGAGGGAGGGATGGGAGGGAGGGAGGGATGGGAGGGAGGAAGGAAGGAAAGCAGAGAGAAGAGGAAGGAAGGAGAGAGAGAGGGAGAAAAGCAGAGAGAAGAGGAAATAAGAGGACGGGAGGAAGGAAGGAAAGCATAGAGAAGAGGAAGAAAGGTGGGAAGGAAGGAGAGAGGGAGGGAAGAAAGCAGAGAGAAGAGGAAGAAAAAGGATGGGAGGGAGAAAGGAAAGCAGAGAGAAGAGGAAGGGAGGGAGGTAGGAAAGCAGAAAAAAGAGGAAGGATGGATGGATGGAAGGAAGGAAGGAATGAAGAGGATGGGAGGGAGGGAGGAAAGCAGAGAGAAGTGGGAGGGAGGGAGAGAGAAACTTACCACCCATTGTTTCTGAACAAAACAACAGAATAACAGAGTTGGAAGGGACCTTGAAGGTCTTCTAGTCCAACCTCCTGCTCAAGCAGGAAACCCTATCCTTGTCCTAAAATGAGATATTTTAGGAAATATTAAAAGGGCAGAATATTTTCCCTAAAAGGGAGGCAGAAACTCACCCTGCCCCACTTGTCAATGGGCCATTAAGGCCTGGGCCATTCTATTCTACATAACAAAGATTGAATTCTTCATGCAGAGCCATAATAGGAATCCCAAAGGTCTTTCATTACATCATCACCCAGCAAGAGCCAACCAAGCCTAGGACTCAAAAGACAACCTACAAAGTTACCATTGCAGGGCCCCATGAGAATCTGACAACCAATCAGAACTCAAGCTCAAATTCAAAAGCCCAACAGAGGGCATAAAACCCAGGCACTCTCAGCATCTCTGCCCTTTTTTGCCCAGGATCTCAAATCATGTGATCCTGTCTATCAATAAACCTTCTTTCCAAGCAGCCTCCAGTTTTCCAGTGTCTTTTCCCCAATTGGAAATGAATCCAGAAGGACATTTCTTCCAACAATTTCCTCTCTTCTTTGTGGCAGCCCCTCTCAAATATTGGAAGACGGCTATTGTCAGGGTTCCAAATAGCATCCAAAAGTAAATCAGAGTCCAAGACAAAAGATTCCTCAAAGTTCTAATTTATTAAGAGAGCCACATTGGCACATCTGGGCAAACCCAAATCTGAAAGCTTCCCGGTTTTCCCCACCTAGTTGAAAGTTGAAGATCTTGCCCCCACACCCACAAGTCCATCACATGGTCCAATCTTTCACTGCCAGTTGGCATGCTGGCAGTTCCACCCATCCATTTCCAGTCAGGTGCAGAGATGCAAAGACAAAGGATGACTTTGGCTTTCTAGAAAGAATTTTGTTATGGCTACATAGCATCTAACTCCCTACAATCCCCCCTCCCATTTTCCCACAATAGAAAATGCATAGAAAGTGTGGCAGGCCAAAGATCCAAAAGAAAAGATGGCTGCAGGCCTGACAGCTATCTTGTAACGCCAGAACCTTCTTGGCATCCTCTCTCTAGGTTGTCTACTAACACTTTTCATTCCTGGTCCCAAGAAACAATAATAGAGTTCGTTGCTCTAAAAGGAAAAAAAGAAAACTGGGTGATAAGAGGCCTCTTCTGCTCCAGCAGCAGACTTTCTGTCTGCCCCTCCTTTTCCCCTTACATAGGAAACAAGCAGCAGCAGAAAGCTAACACCATGTGCTTAGTGTACTTTAAAGGGAGTGCTGGGGTGGTAGGAAATCCTCTTTAAATAAAATCAAAGCTGTGTAACAGGAAAGAGGGTGTGTGTGTGTGTGGTGTGTGTTAAGGAGAGAGAAGCCATGGATTTTCCTGACAGTGACAGCTTCATGTTTATGTATTTGGGCTGGGGGAAAAAAAAAAAGAAAAGAAGTAAGATAGCAAAGCAAAGAGGTGCTAATTTATTCCCAGATCAAATAAAAGAACACAGCGCTGGGCTCTCATCAAAGTCACTGATTACTTTAGGTGGAGCTAATATAATGAGCGTTATTAAATGAAACACCCTCTCTAAAAGGGTATCGCGTTGTCGTAAGGAGTTTAGCATAAGTCAGATACATTTTTTTCTGAAGCATTTCGCAGAAGTCACCCAGAGCTGCTGGCTCTGAGAAGCCTCCGGGAGCTCACTGGGAAGTTGTCAATGTCCCCCCCATGCCCGCTCCCCCCTTTTTCTCCGCCAGTGTTTTTCCACTCTTAGCTCTTGTTGATACAACTTTGCAGATGGATTTTCCACTGCTGACCCAATCAATTCCTTTGCAAAAGGACAGGGCTTACCGCTGTTTCCTCCTGCACGGAAAAACACACCCACACACAGCAAAGAGCCTTTGGAGAAGCTGTTTATTTTTTCCCTCAGCTCTTGAGGCTGCAAGCCAATCAGAGGAGAGCTGGAAGGGCCCTTGGAGGTCTTCTAGTCCAACCCGCTGCTCGAGCAGGAGACCTTATACTCGTGATGGCAAACCTAGGGCACGTGTGTCAGAAGTGGCACACAGAGCCATGTCTCCAGGCATGCTAGCTGTTGCCCGTTGCTTTTCCACTTTCTGACATGCATGCACATACTGGCCAGCTGATCTTCACGTGCGCAGGAGTGCTGGAAACCAAAAGAGCAACTCCCTGGAGCGCATGCACACGCTGGGAAGCTGAGCTTCTGGTTTCCAGTGCACATCTGTGCGCTGGCCAGCTGGTTTTTACACAGGAATGCACACCAGAAACTAGAAGGCCACATGACTGGTGCATATGTGCACACTGGAAACGGCAAGCTCAGCTTCCTGGTGCACCGTAGCACGATATAACCGCGAACGTCAAAAGCGCGCCGACAACACCGCGGTGCTAAAACCGCGATGTCAAAAGCGTGCCGACAACAGCGTACCGACAACAGCGCGCCGACAGAAGCACGATTTAACTTAAGGTAAGGTTTAGGGTTAGGTTTAGGGTTAGGTTTAGGGTTAGGTTTAGGGTTAGGTTTAGGGTTAGGTTTAGGGTTAGGTTTAGGGTTATGTTACAGCGCGCTTCTGTCGGCGCGCTGTTGTCGCGCGGTTTTGACAGTGCGGTTTTGTCACCACGCTTTAGTCACACACGCTTTAGTCTACCGCGGTTTTGTGGTGGAACCCTGGTGCACACATGCGTGCCAGGGAACTGCTCTTCTAGTTTCTGGTGGTCTGTTCTGCACACACTCCCATTTCTGCTCTTGGTGCCAAAAAGGTTAGCCAACACTGCTTTATACCATTGCAGACTAGTGGCTGTCTAGTCTCTTCTTAAAAGTCTCAAGTGATGGAACATGAACAACTTCTGAAGGCATGCTGTTCCACTGGTTAATTGTCCTCACTGTTGGGAAGTTTCTCCTTAATTCCAGGTTGCTTCTCTCCTTGGTTAGTTTCTATCCATTGTTTCTTATCTTGCCTTCTGGTGCTTTGGAGAATGAGTTGACCCCCTCTTCTTTGTGTCAGCTCTCAAATATTGGAACATTGCTATCCTTAAAACATCAGCAGCTGGCAGGATAGCTAAGGGACACAACCATATCATCCATGATGAGTTGGTCTCTTGAGGCACTACTACATATTTACAGGTGATGCTTGACTTACAATAATTCATTTAGTGACCGAAGACACAACAGCAGTGAAAACAGTGACCTCTGACCATTTTTCACACTTATGACCATTGCAGTATCTCACGTGACCAAAATTCAGACGCTTAGCAACTGGCATGTACTTATGACTGTTTCAGTGTTACGTGTTCATCTTTTGCAGCCTTCTGACAAGCAAAGTCATTGGGGAAGCCAGATTCGCTTAACAATCATTTGACTAACTAAACAACTGCAGTGATTCCCTTAACAACCATGGTAAGAAATGTCCTAAAATGGGCCGAAACCCGCTTAACAACTGAATTTTGGGCTCCATTGTAAGTCAAGGAGTATCTGTGCTTATGTA
Source organism: Thamnophis elegans (assembly GCF_009769535.1). Lineage (NCBI taxonomy): Eukaryota > Metazoa > Chordata > Lepidosauria > Squamata > Natricidae > Thamnophis > Thamnophis elegans. Next base: position 15,574,027 of record NC_045555.1, on the reverse strand, counting down.
TTTTATGAATTATTGAATTCAGATGCTGCCCATGTCACCATCAAGTGACTCTGAGGGCCTTATAGCATCATAAAATAATATGAAGATCAGGGTTCCAAATAACAACCAAATGTAAACCAGAGTCCAAGGCAAAGTATTGCTCAAAGTTCCAATTTATGAAAAGAGCCATGTTGACACATCTGGGAAAACGTGAATCTGAAAGCTTCCAGGTTTTCCCCATCCAGTTGAAAGTTCAAGATCCTGCCCCCACATGCACAAGTCCATCACATGGTCCAATCTTCCACTGCCATGCTGGCATTTCCACCCATCCAGTTCCGGCCAGGTACAGAGACAAAGGATGACCTTGGCTTTCTAGAAAGAATTTTGTTATGGCTACATATCACCCAACTCCATATAATCCCCCCTCCCATTTTCCCACAGTAGAAAATGAATAGTAGAAAAATAGAAAGCGTGGCAGGCCTGAAGTCCAAAAAGAAAAGATGGCTTGCAAGTCTGACATGCGGCCACCCCTCAGAAGAAAAGCATAACCTATAAAGAGAATAATTCAGGGGGTTATCATTAACATAACTTACCACCTCTCTTCCCCCCCCTCGAGGGGGATCCTTTGGCTTATCGGGAAATTTATCATGGAATTGTTTCACTAACTTGTCAGTTAACCTGACAATGAAACCATTAGAACGTTAAAAACATAGAGCGTTAAAAGCTAAAGCATTAAGATGAGCCACTAATTTGACAAAAAGGACCAATACGTAAACATGGTTGATCCTGGATTCCCCCCCCCCCCCAATTCACTAAACTATAATTAGGGTTATGTTTTCACTCTTCTGAATTCTAATAATTGCCCCAGCTGAGCCAGTCTTCATCTTGCTGCCAAGCAGGGGTTGGTATTCACTTACTTTCCCTACCGGTTCACAAATGTGAGTGCATGCACATCCACACATTTGCTCAGCCTTCTGTGCATGCGCTTTGATCATGCACGTGGCTTGCACACATGCACATGGCTTGAAAACGTGCCTAAATAGGACGGCATAGAGTCAAGGTGGGTGGGCAGGCTCACCTGAGATTTCCACTATCAGTTCGGGCAAACCGGTCTGAACCGGCTGAATACCACCTCTACTGACAGGTGAATCTCAGAGTAGACCAAATGGACAGTGAAGGAGAGCAAAAGAGGAAGGACCATCATCCTTGCCTTCCTTTCCACAGTCCCATGTGTCATAGGAACAAAAGTTATGGTAGTGAGGATGTTCCTGTTGAACAGGAGGACAGGGGGAGGTGACATCTCCCACTAGTGGAAAACTCTCTTCTGAATTTTGGAAAGAATCTTACCATGACTATGTGGCAAGGTTATGAAGACTAGAACAAGCTCCAGAACATTGTGTAGACTCTGAGGAAAGAAATCAATCTTGGATTTACAAAGCCTTTACTTGGAAACAGGACATTCCTTCTGCATTTTGCTAAAGTTCAGTTTATCAGCCTGCGTGCCCATCAACTATTTATAAAGTTGTTCATAAAGAAAACTGTGAATGAACATCTAGTTACAATAAAGTGTTAAACAAGGAAGTAAGCATTTCATTCATCTTTCCTGCAAGGAAGGCTTCGGTTAGAAAGTGAAGTTCTGGCAAGTGTAAGAAACATGAATAGATAGATAGATAGATAGATAGATAGATAGATAGATAGATAGATGGATGGATGGATGGATGGATGGATGGATGGATGGATGGATGGATGGATGGATGGATGGATGGATGGATGGATGGATGGATGGATGGATGGATGGATGGAGTGGATAGGTAGATAGGTAGGTAGGTAGGTAGGTAGGTAGAGAGAGGGAGGGAGGGAGGGAGGGAGGGAGATGGAGATGGAGATGGAGATGGAGATAGAGATAGGTGGGTGGATGGATGGATGGATGGATGGATGGATGGATGGATGGATGGATAGATAGATAGATAGATAGATAGATGATAGATAGATAGATAAGTGTGTCAGATAGATATTGAAATTGGAAATGTGTGTCTCTCTTTTAAATACTGTTTGATTCATGTAATCTAGTTCTACCACATTACAGTACATTTAAAGTAGCTGCAAGCTTCTCAGTTTTGCATCTGGATAAGTTGATTATTGTGAAAAGAACCAGTAGATAGCTCATAATGAACTTTACAAGCACCAGCACATTTAAAGGAGAGAGAGAGAGAGACAGAGACAGAGAGAGACAGAGAGAGACACAGAGAGACAGAGAGAGACACAGAGAAAGAGAGAATTTTAGCAAAGGGTCTGTTTTTAAATATACATTTTTTGTTTTGTGCTTTCAAAGCAGTCTTGATCGCTGTTGACTACATAGACAAACCCCTGCAATTTTGTTGGCAACATTTTTTTTGGGGGGGGGGGGTGAAGCAATTTGCCATTGTCTCCTTTGCCAGACTAAGAAATGACGATTGGCTCAGTCATCCAATTGGTTTCATAGCTAAGACAGGACTAGAATTCACAGTGTTTGGATTTCTATCCCCATGTATTTAACCACTACACCAACTACATATTCTTTGCATAGAAGATATAACACAAAGTCTGTTGGGAAACTACTATACAGGCAAGGAGGAGAGATCAAGCAAGGAAGTAGTCTTGAGTTATTGCACAGCAACATGAGACCTAAGGTTCAGCCTTCCTAAGTTCCATGGGATCTTATCTATCAAGAGAAGGCAAGCAGATTCCTGTAGTATAGGCAGAATACAATAAAGTATTTAGCTTGAATCCTACATGTGTGGATCTGGTTGCTTGTACCTTCACTAAATCTTGACCATATTCATTTGTAAGCACTGAGTTCAATTAGATAAGTAATTCCCAAAGTCTGGACATTTGAGGAGCTGCCACAAAGATGAAAAAAAGTCAACTTTATTCTCCAAAGCACCTGAGGGCAGGACAAGAAACAATGGGTGGAAAGTAATCAAGGAGAGAAGCAACCAGGAACTAAGGAGAAATTTCCGGACAGTGAGGATAATTAACCAGTGGAACAGTAGTAGTTTACTTTATTGTCATTCCACTTCATACAATGAAATTAAATGCCATCTTCAGTGTACATTATAACTATAAAAATAACACACAAATACGCATCCTTCACATGCTATACAATTGAATTGAAAACCCCTGATATTTCATTAATATTGCACTATACATACAGTAGAATTCAATATAGTTATTGCTCTGGGATAGAAGCTGTTTTTTTCAGCCTATTTGTCCTTGTTTGTATTATCCTGTATTATCCTGTACCGTCTGCCAGATGGTAATAGTTAAAAAAAAAAGGTGCCCAGGATGAGATGGATCTTTAAGAATGTTTTGAAGTTTCTTCAGGCAGCGAGAGCTATAAAGCTCTTCCAAAGAGGGGAGAGGGCAACCAGTGATCCTCTGGGCAATGATGTTGACCCTCTGGAGTGCTGTCCTATCTGCCACGGTGCAGTTGGCAAACTATACACAGGTGCAGTAAGTTAAAACACTCTCTATGGTGCAGTAGAAGGTCACCAGCAGCTTGCCTTCAGAAGTTGTGGGTGCTCCATAACTGGAGGTTTTTAAGAAGTGTCTCGACCACCACTTGTCTGAAATGGTATGGGATCTCTTGCTTGACAGAAGGTTGAACTAGGTCTCTTCCAACTCCATTACTCTGTTATTTTATTACTCTGACATTGGATTGTAATTTATGCCTCAATGCAAATACTGCCACAATGGTACCCACACATGTCTGCCTAACATTCATGCCTTTATAGGCCTTACCAGCCACCTGCGGACACATCATGGGCAACCTGTTAGATATCAAGTTCCTCTTCGAACATGATGGACAAACATCAGGCTTCAATGGGTTGTCATTTTCCAAATAGTGATTAATAATAGGGCTAAGCGATTCACAAAAAGCAAACCACTTCCTTTTGGTTTTCTTTACTTTTTACAAGAAGAGGGATTTGTGCTTTCGACGATTTATTAATTGGGTAATTTGTTTCTGCTTGCTTAAAGCATACGCACAGAACCAATGAGTTGGCTGGAGATGGACATTACCCCCAAGAACAATCCTGTGGATTTTTATTTGGAAATATGTCTCAAGGGAGCCACCCTCCAGAAAAACAACACTTATCCACCCAAAGAGCTGTTAATACTTCTTCCATACCTTTGCTGCATGATACTTTCCTGCAATTTAAGTTTACCAGGAATTTTTAGAGTTCCATGGAAAAATTTGACTTAGAGTAAGTTTATTGTCACTTTGAATGTACACTAATCAGCATAGATTAAAATGAAATTTCATTGCATACAACTCTTAAAGGGCCCCCACCTCCAATATACACTACATAAACATGACAAAATAAATAAATACAAACTTATGCATGTAGCCACATATAATCTATGACATGGAGAAACAACACAGTATAGTTCAGACTGGCGAGAAAAGCGAATCTTGCACGTTTACCAGATGGATGCCACAGGGAACATACAAAGCTGTTACAGAATCTGGTAGCCCTGCGATAGATACTTTGAAACCTCCTTCCAGAGAGAAACAACAGAAACAGACTGTGAATTAGGTGTGTGGAGTCTCTAACAATGCTTTGACCTGTAAGCACAGAGTGCTTATAAGCTGTATCCTGAACAACAGGAAGTGAGCTTCCTATAATCATCTCCACTGTCCTCACCACTCTCTGTATGGACTTTCTATCTGGGGCACTGCACCCACCAAACCAAACAGTGATGCAGTTTGTTAAAACGCTCTCAATCATGCCTCTGTAAAAAGACCTCTGTTTAAAATAATAGATAATTTATGATAGTACTCACAATGTTGTAATAGATTAAATAGTTTATTCCTAAATTCTAGACTGATCCATGCTCAGACATAGCAATGACTGTACATAGATTTGTAGGAAGCAAAGACAGCAGTAGGCAATAATGGGAAAGTTAGTCAAAATTAAAGTATTTAGTTTCTTCGTGGTCTGGCTAATGTTCTCTTTAGCAATGAAACAGTACATTGTGGGTTTTTTCTTTTTGATGAGGACAAAAACTGGGCCGGCAGATGATGTAATTCCTTGAAATCTTTAGTTATTTCTGTTGGTGAAAAGCTGGCTCTCTACATAGCCTCATATCTAAATGTTCCAGGCAGCTAAGCTTTTTAACTTCCAGAACATCCAGCTGAACCTGACTTTTTAAATAAACCAAACAATAGCAAATTACTCAACAGGTCCATGTTGAACAAAGGCAGATTGTTGATGTTACTCTGGTTTCACAATCAGAGTGGAACTCCTTGTTGAAGATAACGCTGGGAACAAGGATTCCCTGAGAATTTCGAGGCCATTTCCCCCCCACCAATTTCAACCACTCAATCAGAATAGAGCTGGAATGATCTTTGAGGTCATCTAGTCCAGCCAGTTCAGGCAGGAGATATACCATATGTCCAGTCTCTTCTTAAAAACCTCCGTGATGAAGCACCTACAACCTCTGTTTCCAATAGAATACCTTATGCCACCAGACTTGAAATTTTGGCTTAGACAACTTAGAACTACACCGCCTTGGGTCTAACCTAAGCGTAGTACATAAAATTATCTGCTACAATGTCCTACCTGCCAATGACTACTTCAGCTTCAACTACAACAATACATGAGCACACAATAGATACAAACTTAAGGTAAACCGTTCCAAACTTGATTGCAGAAAATATGACTTCAGCAACAGAGTGGTCAATGCCTGGAATGCTCTACCTGACTCTGCGGTTTCTTCCCCAAACCCCCAGAACTTTAACCTTAGACTGTCTACTGTTGACCTTACCCCATTCCTAAAAGTTCTTTAAGGGGGTGTGCATAAGTGCACCAAAGTGCCTACCGTCCCTGTTCTAATGTTTCTTTCCATTCGTATCCATTTCATGTATCCAAAATCATGTTTATACTTATATATGTTGTCTAATACATGCTTGATGAAATAAAGAAATAATAAAAAAAGAAATAAAAACTTTTGACGGCAAGCTGGGTTCCACTGGTTAATTGTTTTCACTGTTAGGAAGTTTCTCCTTAATCCTTTTTCTCTTTGATGAGTTTCCATCCGTTGCTTCTTGCCCTACCTTATGGTGATTTGGAGAACAAATTGACCCCCTCTTCTTTGGGGCGGCCACTCAAATATTTGAATACTGCTATCATGTCCTCCCTAATCCTTCTTTTCTCTAAACTGGCTACACTCAATTCCTACAACATTCTTCATAAGTTTTAGTCTCCAGGCCTTTAACCAACTTAGTTGCTCTTCTTGCACTTTTTCCAATGTCTCAACATCTTTTTTGTAATGTGGTGACCAAAACTGGATGTAATTTGCTGATCTACTTTGCTGCAACTGTTGACAAAAATCAATAGAGAACTGTGAGTCTATGTTATATGTAAATGTAACTGTTCTCTTTCTCCTTGCCAAATGTCCCGGTCCATAAATGGTATAGTTACTTAAGGAGAGGTGACTAATGGATGAACTTAATAAATGATTGACAGGCAAGCAAACAAAGCATCTGGAGGTCCAATTCAGTGTCTTCTGACTTCAATAACTTCTCCCACATTAAGAGAGGTCAACAGGTCTTGGAATTACATGGGAGACCAAAATACAGAAATTGCTTTTTATAACCTGATGTCTATAGTTCCTTCTTTTGATCAGATGTTCCTCTGACACAAAGAATGAAAAATATATATCAAGATTTACCCTAAAGGCTTCTGTTTATGCTCCAAAGCGTGAACCAACCACTCTTACTACCCCACAGAGAACAGCCCTTGTTCAATAATTGTTAGGAAATACCTCCAAGAGTACAGTCTTTCATTAGAAGTTTTCCAGGCTCTGTTTTAGGCCTAGTATTCTTCAACATCTTCATCAATGACTTGGACAAGGGGATAGATGGGGAACTCACCAAATTTGCAGAGAGGCCAATCTAGCAAGTACAGCCAAGACTCCAGAAGATAGACTAAAGATACAGAAGGATCTTGACAGACTTGAACGTTAACAAAATGAAATTTAGTGGTGAAAAAAGCAAGGTTCTACATTTAGACAAGAAAAACCAAATGCACAGGTACAGTATATGTGGTACCTTGCTCAATAATGGTGACTGTGAGAGGGATCTTGGAGTCCTAATGGACAACCATTTAAATATGAACCAGCTGTGTACAGCAGCTGCCAAAAAAGCCAGGCTGCATAAACAGAGGGATAGAATCAAGATCACGTGAAGTGTTAATGCCACTTTATAATGCCTTGGGAAAGCCACACTTGGAATACTGCATCCAGTTTTGGTCACCATGATGTAAAAAGGTTGAGACTCTAGAAAGAGTGTGGAGAAGAGCAACCAAGATGATTAGGAAACTGAAGGCTTAATTTGCATGTCTGTAGATCTCATATCTCCTGTAGGTGAGATTATATTCTTAGTTTTCATCATTTTCTTCCTCTCTCAAGTCAGCTGCTATTTTTTCCTGACTTTATCTTGAGCGGTTCTGATACTTATCTGTAGAGATGTATAGGAAAGACCTTGGAGAAGGAACTTGACAGCTAGCAAAACATTGTTTAACCTTCAGCAAAGAAGAGAAAGGAACTCAAATAAGCTCTGCCTTCCCTCTCTTTAGAATAAGAGGCAAAAAGCTTGCCAGGCTTTCAAAATTCTGTTACTTTAGTCAATATCAATAAATTAGATTTCCATTTTTTCTCTTGCAGTCTGCTTCTTCTCTCTTGAAGAAGGGGAAGACATAACAGGCTCACAGCTGTAGATAGCCTCAAGTAACTCAAGCTTTCTTATCACAATGTGTTTATTCTAAAACATCCATCTCTTTTTTTTTAAAATCAGACAAGCAGCAATCTCAAGCATACTTCTACATTCCTAATTTTAGTACTTCTCACCTTAAACATTCTTCTTGATGTAGAAACAAATCTGTACCAAACAAATCTTCATGAGTCCAGAGCAGTGGTGGGCTGCAAATTTTTTAACAACCAGTTCTCTGCCCTAATGACTGGCTGAGGGGCGTGGCTGGGGATGTCATGTGACTGAGTGGTATGGCCATCTCTATGTCACTTGTGTGGGTGGTACCTGCATGGGAAAGGGAGGGTTAGGGAAGGAATCCAGGGGTCTCCCATGGGGGAGGGAGGAGGAAAGAAAGATCCAACATGTCTGTGTGTGTGTGTGTGTGTGTGTGTGTGTGTGAGAGAGAGAGAGAGAGAGAGAGAGAGAGAGAGAGAGAGAGAGAACTCCTCTCACAGACAACTTTTTTGGCCGTTTTCAGGATGCTTTAAGGCCATTTTTGGACTGAAAAAATAGCCTGAAAACAGCCAAAAAATGGCCTGAAAACCACCAAAAAATGGCCTGTTTGGGGGGCATTTTCAGGACATTTTTTGCCCGAAAAATGACCAAAAATGGCCAGAAAATGGGCGGGGCCAACTGGTGGTCTGAATCACACAGAATCGGAATAACCGGTTTGGGTGAACTGGTCCAAACTAGTAGCAGCCCAACTCTTGTTTCGAGCAAAGAGAGATTTATAAATTAGGAAGGCAGAGAAAAGTTTCTCAATTTTTGGTTTTCATCCCAAAATCATGCCTGATCTGCAAAGTGAGCCGCTTGGTCACTCGGCATGGCTACTTGTGACTCTGACAAATGGAAGACACTTTGAGAATGTGAATCTACAAAAGATGGTCACGTTCTGTGAAAATGTTGCTGAAAAATCTTAATTATGTAGCACCCATTCTGGAAGAACAGAAGCAATGTAAATGATGAAGAAGCCAGAGTAGGATCTGGAAAAAGGAAAGGCCTCTGGATTTCTAATTTTAACATGGTCCCCAACTTCTTCAAACTGAGAACCCCATATACAGCAAAAAACGTTTGGGAAAATTATGGGGACATTTCAGTGGGATACAATGGCTTCTTCAGTATGTTTTATATGGCAATGATGAACAAGAAACCCAGCGTTCCAAGTGAATGTACAGCTTATGCGGGTTCCTTTCTGGGAAATATTAAAGCAAGGGGAAATTTTAAAAAAGGGAAATTATCAAAAGTATAATGTCTTTGTAATATTGCATTAAATTTTGGTTAGCATGATATAAAATAGATCTTGAGACTCTGGAAAGAGTGCAGAGAAGAGCAACAAAGATGATTAGGGGACTGGAGGCTAAAACATATGAAGAACGGTTGCAGGAACTGGGTATGTCTAGGTTAATGAAAAGAAGGACTAGGGAGGACATGATAGCAGTCTTCTAATATCTAAGGGGTTGCACAGAGAAGAGGGAATCAAGCTATTCTCCAGTTCAAAACACTCAGTTCAAAACACCTATTTACCAAAAATAACTCAATAATACAAACATGGCTTTCTTGCAAAACCCAGAAGCCAACATTGTCTCTACCTTTTCACCAAGACCAAAATTGCAGGCCTGAATAATTTACTCATGATATTAGAGACCCTTTGGTTTCCAAAGTGGTACATTCCACTATTTATTATTTACCGCTCCACAGTCAATGTTGGCCAGGCAAAGGATGTGCTAAGACCCAGTCTGCAGGGACTTTAAAATTTTTCCTTGATACATCATTGTGATCTTCCAGGATTCTACATCCCTGACCTCAAGGCCACAGTGGTGGAACACAGAGGCTCCACTTAATACAAAGAATGGTAACTAAATTATAATATATTATAAAATTCCATTCTACTGTAGAAGGTTTGAACAGGGACGATGGGTTCTTAGATCACAAGATTGTTAATCAATAAGGAAATAGCTTCCTTTTTGAGTTTTTCCTCTTAGCCTCCACTGTCAGCTTTTCATCTTGTTTCTTTCTTCATCCTCTTGTGTCTTTGAAGTCTTCTAATAGTGAATCTAATAGTGAATTCTAATAGTAATGGTTTTCCCAGTTGCAATGTATGGCTGTGAAAGTTGGACCACAAGGAAGGCTGAGTGCCAAAGAATGGAGGTCTTTGAACTACGGTGCTGGAGAACTCCTGCGAGTCCCTTGGACTGCAAGGCGATCCAACCGGTCAGTCCTAGAGGAGATCCACCCTGACTGCTCCTTAGAAGACCAGATCCTGAAGAGGAAACTCAAATACTTTGGCCACCTAATGAAAAGGAAGAAGTCACTGGAGAAGAGCCTAATGCTGGGAACGATTGAGGGCATAAGACGAAGGGGACAACAGAGAATGAGGTGGCTGGATGGCGTCACTGAAGCAGTCGACGTGAGCTTAATTGGGCACTAGTGGATGGTAGAAGACAGGAAGGCCTGGAGGAATGTTGTCCATGGAGTCCTGATGGGTCGGACATAACTTAGTGACTAACAACAACAACAATAGTGAATCTGCTCTGTGCATTGGATGAACTGTTTTCCTGGAAAGCTCCGGTCCCAATAAAGTTGATTAGTCCTGAAGATTTCCCCAGACACCATATCTGTTTTGAAGGACAAAGTTACTGAGAAGCGAGAAGCCCATTCCAGCAAACAATATAGTAGGCATATCAAAGTGATTTTTGTAGTGGACTTATCTTAATATCTCACAATATATCTTTTGCCTGGAGTGGAGAGGAGAGTAAGGGTAGAGATAGGTTAGAAGCATACCAGGCTGGAGAGCACCATTAATCGTGGTTCAACTTTCTTCCAAAGCCATCAGTTGAATGGCTAAGTATCCATTAACTCTAAAGAAAGTATCCATTAACTCTAACTCTAAACAAGAAGAAAGTCAAGATTTTTTTTTTTTTTTTTTGCACTACAAGGACTCCTTCTTTTCTGCAATAAAGCTTTTTGGAATTTTGATATCAATCTTCCAATATCTCAGTGTTTGCCACAAAGAAGAAGCGGTCAAACTATTCTCCAAAGCATTTGAAGATAGGAGAAGCAGCAATGGATAGAAACTAATCAGAGAGTCCAGTAACCTGGAATTTAGGAGAAACTTCCTAACAGTGACAATTAACCAATGGAACAGCTTGCCTTCAAAAGTTGTGGGTCTTCCATCACTGGAGGTTTTTAAGAAAAGTCTGGACAGCCACTAGTATAAGGCCATTATGGTGAACCTATCGCACACATGCCAGAAGTGGCACACAGAGCCATTCTCTCTAGGCACATGAGTTGTCAACTGTTGCTGTTCCCAGTTATGGCATTCCAGGCAGCTGGTCTTCACACATACAGGAGTGCCGAAAACCAGAATGGCAGCTGCCCGGTGTGCAGGCTTGAACCGGGAAGAAGATCTTCCAGTTTCCAGTGTGCGCATATGTACCAGTAGCTGGTCTTCAGTGCCAAAAAGGTTCACTAACACTGGTATAGGGTCTCCTGCTTGAGCAGGGGGTTGGACTAGAAGACCTCCAAGGTCCCTTTGTTATTTGTTATTTTGTTCTGTTTTATCTATCTGAGTTGGGTCTGAGACTGTTCAGCCAGGGGTGAAATGCTACCGGTTCAGACCGGTCTGCCCGAACCAGTAGTAAAAAATGCTACTGCTTCAGGTGAACCCACAATCACCTGGGTGACAATCAGCTGTGATGCATAATTTATATTAGTTAGAATTGCCGGATTTCCTGCTTTTCAGCTAATCTAAATTGCATGGCACAGCGGATTCCCCCCTCACTGTTCTACTTACCTTTGCAGAGTCAGAAGTCTTCAAAATGTTCCTTTTTTAGTGCTGCGCAGGCATGCCCCAGGTGCGCATGTGTGCGCAAAATGCATGCTCAGTAGCAGACTCACCGAACTGGTAGCAGACTTCAGAGGATTACACCGCTGTGTTCACCTAACACAAGTCTAGTGGGGCAGAAGATGTTCGGTGTCTGGAAAACGCAGATTTGCCATAAAGTCTTGTAGTTGCTTATGGCTTTTGTTTGTTTATAAATTCTAAGCTGACGGAGGGATGATTGGGAGGTAATACTTACATTGTCACATTATCGCCTCCCTAAAGTATATTTGCAGCCTTTAAAAATTGCTTCTTGAAGACCAGCTAATATGTTTTTGTGTCAAACTATCAGAGGGGCTAGAGGAGAGGTTGAAGACAAGGAAGAAATATGCACTTGTGACTTCAAAGGAAGAGAAATCTTGGCTTGTGATTTATGGCATTGTACTGTTTACAGAGTTTACAGTATAACTTAATTATAGTCCCTCTTAAAATTTTCATATAAGCCAGGAGCTCAATGCAGACACAAGATATTAGATGGTTTTTTCTCTATTTTGGCTACCAAACTTTCTTTTTTATAGATTTTTTTTTTCAATAAAGAGTTTGGTTCTAAAGTGTCACATCCACATCCGGGGTGGGATTCAAAAGTTTTAGCAACCAGTTCTCTGCATGGTTGCTGGGTGGGCATTGCCATGGTGAGCATGGCATACTCAGCCTCCTCCACAATGGTGAGGGGCATTTTCACCCTCCCCAGGCTCCGGAGGCTTTTATTGAGCCTCCGGGACGGTGAAAATGGCCTCTCTGGGCTTCTTTTCTGGACTTCTGGAACTCCCAGGAGGCCTGTTTTTTTTTTGTTTTTTTTTTAAAAGATTTTTATTTTCCATTTTCATTTTCATACAGTCACATATATACTGTGCATAGTCGGGGCCATACAACATTAAACAATAATCGCAGCAATTCCTCTTGTCAACAATACCCCCCAAAATAGAAACCCAATATACCTCTTCCACTCTCCGTACACCTCTTTCTTCCACCCCCTCCAACTTTCTATCTTCCTTCCATCATTCCCATCTACTCTACTTCCCCTCCCCCTCTATCACTCCTCTCTCCCAATCCACTCCCTCCCTTCCTTCTCACCCTCCCTCCCATCCTCTCCCCCGTCCCTCTCTACCCGTCTTTCTTCTATCCCTCTCCTCCTCCCCTTGGTGTACCTCCACTATATGCCAATGTACTTAACTTATCCTATTTTTACAGAGAAATTAAAGAAAAACAGTATACATGTGAAATCGCATTACATTGAGATCTAAACCATCGTATCTAACCTAGTATATATCCCTCCCTCCCCCCTCCCCCCAACATCCCACCTCCAGGAGGCCTGTTTTTCATGCTCCCAGAGCCTCTGTGCAGGCCCTGCACTTACCTGGCATCCCAAACAGGCCACGTGGAGACTCTTGGGAGTGGAGGGGTGGATGGGGCCAGCTAGTCCTTGCAACAACCAGTTCAGTGAACCAGATATAAAATTAGTATCCAGTTTGTCCGAAGCGGCTGAATCCCACCCCTGATCCACATGCAGCAATGTGGCAACTTGGAAAACCAGAAAAAAAGAAAAGAAAAAGAAAAAAACAAAGAGAGAAGACAGACACACCCCGTGGGAATACATTCAAGAGGGACCCAAATTATAACCAAACATGTAGGATTGAAAACCAAGAAGTGTTTCAATCTTTACTAAGTTATCACATTTAGATGAAACTTTGAAGACGAAATGAAATCTAGTAAATTGGAAGATCCCCAAACTATAGATGTCTGATTTTAGAGAACATTCCATCCCGTTTGGTTTGTTGATTTATTTATTGAAAAGATTTATTTATTGAAAAGATTAATATGGCTACCCATCTTAATCAACTCTGGGTTAGTCATAACAGCATTCAACCAGTGAATATAAAACAACTATAAAGCAATAAAATGATCCAATGAAAACCAAAAGCTTGCACCTTAATCATTACTATGGTACCTTCATTCTCCTTTCCTCTCCTTTCTCCTTTCTCCTCTCCCCCACTCTACTCTCCACTCCACTCCACTTCATTTTTCTTTCATTCTTCTTCCCCTTCTGTTCTGTTCCCTCCCCTCTTCCCTTTTCCTTCCCTTCCTCCTTCCCTTCCCTTCCTCCTTTCCTTCCCTTCCCTTCCCTCCTGTCCTGTTTTATTACTAAAAAGTCAGGTCTTGATGATCTTCTGAAAGGCAAAAAGGATATCTCTGTATAAATTTGATGTGCTGAAAATAAGGAATTAAAAAAGCATCCCTCCACCCTGAATCCCTAAAGAGCCTGCAGCAACAAAAATCCTTTCATTCCCATCCTACACAAAAGAGAATGGGAACACAAGACAAACCTTGAGCAGGCTAGTCCTGTGTACCCTTTTGCTTGCCTGTTGCTCAATTTCATTGTGATCTGGGTTAGTGAGATGGGAGCTGCCAAACCGTGGAGCTAGCATTCCCCTTTAAGGACCCGAAGCAGAGGAATGGGAAATAGAGGGCGAGGACAGAGCTCCCTCTAATGGAGGAATAGAACACTAACCTCTCTAAACAAGGATGCAATGAAACAAGTTCCTTCTGCATTTGTCTTAGTTTCAATGCAGATAGTAGAAGTAAACCAACATGGTTAATTTCTGAGGATACCCTGGGAATCCAGAGATTTGCAGCTACTTTCAAATTATCCAAGCATCCTTGGTGTATAAAAGGTGCTGTAATTCTGGTCTTTTGTCACTTTGTGGCACATGAAATCTTATATTGTTGTTGGAAGAATTCCAGGCTACGATGTGTCAAAGGGTTATATCACTTTGGAAGTCCTCAGGGAAAACAGCGTAAATATGAACATACCATTTACAAACAAAGAATCCAGCCACCTTACTTTTGATTTGCTCCGAGCAGGAGTAGGAGACCACCTTGGTAGTTCTGTCACCAGGCTTAAGTTTCAGGAAAGAAAAGACGGGCTATGAATATAACACACCTTTCGGAGTCATTAAGGAGTGGTGTGAAAATAGCAATGGAAATACCAAACACATTGTGTATAAAAAGACCAAGGACACCCAGGGAAAAACACTCTTGAATGTTTTTATTCATCAGAAATGCCAGTCAAAAAGATATTGTGCAACTTAGCAGATTTGTTGTGGGAAGGGAAGGTGAAAAAGAAAGAAAAGGAGAAGAGGAAAAAGGAAGGAAAAAGAGAGAAGAAGAAAAGATGAAGGGGATGAAGAAAGGAAAAGAGAAAGGAAAGAAAGGGAATGGAAAAAGAAAAGGAGAAAGGAGGGGAGGAGAGGAAAGGAAAGAGGAGAGGAAAAGAAAAGAAAGGAGAGGAAAAGAAAGGAAAGGAAAGATGGAAGCAAGCCTAAGAAAAGAAAGAAGACATGTGGAAAATGCCTGGACTGGCTGTAAAATTCCAGCAATGAAACAAAATGCTGATGTCAGCAAATAAACTTTGTCTAGAAACACCTTTATTTTAGTGTGAGCTTATTTCCTTATTCACATTAGTTTTTCAATCTCATTGTCGGTAGGAAGTTCCATCGGATCATATCATGAGTATTCCTATTTTAAAAAGCTATACGAGCTTCATAGCCAGTTTGGGAGTTGTGGCTAAATCAACATCTGCACTACGATAGACAGTGCTTTGTGTGTCTGGAAAAGAACTCTTGAAAATTCACCTGGAATATTAGTTTAAAGGTGGTACCTTTAAACTAATTTAAACATTTGGCATCCCAAATGTTTCAAGATATTCTTGAATGGCAAAGGTAAAGGTTCCCCTCGCACATATGTGCTAATCATTCTCGACTCTAGGAGGTGGTGCTCATCTCCATTTGAAGGCCGAAGAGCCAGCGTTGTTCGAAGACATCTCTGAGGTCATGTGGCCGGCATAGCTACACGTTAAAGGTGCATGGAACACTATTACCTTCCCATCAAAGGTGGTCCCTGTTTTTCTAATTTCATTTTAATATGCTTTTGAACTGCTAGGTTGACAGAAGCTGGGACAAATAACGGGAGCTCACTCCATTGCGTGGTGGTAGGGATTCGAACTGCTGAGCTGCCGACTTTTCTAATCGACAAGCTCAGTGTCTTGGTCACTGCGTCCCTGTGTATTCCTGAATGAGACATCCCTAAATTGCTTTCAGAAAGATTTGGAGCTGAATTTGCTGATGTTCTGATGCTCTTTAACACAACCACTAAAATATTTTGTCCGGGTCAGTTTGGAAGTCAGAATCTAATTTATTTTTCAAATTTATTCGAAAGGGCACATCAACTTCGCTTTTGTGAAGGAAATTGCAAATACCAATGGAATCTGAGTGACTCATAAATGGATTTCTTAGGATATGTAAAATCATTTTTGGTAGTTATATTCTGAGACATTTCTAGCTATTTATTCACCTACAGTGCAGAAAATGAATAAATTTGTTTCCATCTTAGGTGACCTTAATAATTCGGCTGGAAAGCAGGTCTGCATCCTCTCTCAAATGTTTCCCAGAATCCAACAGATTTAATTTTATCTCCTAGAACTTCCTGGAGAGGAATTCATTCCAAATTTTCTTCATAATCCCATAACTGGTTCTTTTATTGATGTTATCAGAAAAGCTGGCTTTTGTAAATATTTTGTTTTATAATCCTTTAGGGCAGCAATGGCAAACCTTTTTGACACCGAGTGTTGCACGGAAACGACGCACGCATGTTGGGGCCGAACTTCGGAAAAGTCAAACTTCCAGGTTGTAGTGCACATGCGTGCCCAATGATCAGCAGGCCCATGCATATGCACAGGGCGGTTTTTGGCACTGCCTCACGTGCAAAGGGATCACATCCCGGAAAAGTCAAACTTACCAGTTCTGACAGGCATGAGCACCCGACAATGAGCTGGCTGGCACACATGTGCACACTGGTTTTCGGCACTGCCATGTGCACGAAGGACAGCTGATCATCATGTGCACATTGCACCAGAAATCCAGAAGATAAACAGGCAAGGCTGCGCATGCCGAGTGACATGGCTTCACGTGCCACTTTGGGCATGCGTGCCATAGGTTCGCCCTCACGGCTTTAGGATATTTGGTTTCTGGTTTTTTAAAAAAATATCTAAGACCCTTGCTGCTTTGTTCTTATAGAAGGACTGAATCCTTCTATGCTGCTTTGTTCTTATAGAAGGACTGAATCCTGCACACAATATAAAAAACTGTTTATTATTAACCAAGAATAGTAACATTTGCTTGAGGTCCTGTTGATGTACTACTCTCTACTACTGACAATAGACACAACAGCTGTTGATGCACACAGAAGGACATCTTATCCCTGTGAATGGCTGGGTTGGGGCCCATCAGAACAAGCAAATTGTGTTTTCCTAGGATTTTTCCTTTTTTTGTTTGATAACAGCTTCCTAGAGCAACATGGTGGGATTGAACTTCAAACAAAGATCTAGATGGGCTATGAACAACAAATACACACCCGGGCTAAAGTTGCATACAACATAGAATCATAAGGTTGGAAGAGACCTTGGAAGTCCTCTAGTCCAATCCCCTGCTTGAGCAGGAGACCCTGTTTCATTTCAGAGCTATGACTGTCCAATCACTTCTCGAAAACCTCCAGTGATGGAGCACCCACAACTTCTGGAGGCAAGCCTTTCCACTGTTTATCATTCTCACTGTCAGGAAATTTCTTCTAAATTCTAGGTTGGATCTCTTTTTAATGGTCTTCCACCCCTTTCTTCTTGTCCTGCCCTCAGGTGCTTTGGACAATAAGTTGACCCTTTCTTCCCCCTGACAGCCCCTCAAGTACTGGAAGACTGCTATCATATGAACCTCCCCCCAAATCCTTGTCTTCATTTATATTGATATTGATTGTTTTCTGATTGCTTATTTGTACCCTATGACTATCATTAAGTGTTGCACCTTATGATTCGTGATGAATGTATCTTGTCTTTTTATCATCTTAGTTGCTCTTCCTGCACTCTTTCTAGTTGCAAAATAACCTTAGCACTGTACACCAAGAAAACTAGACACAAGAACAGTTTTTCCCTGAATGCCATCACTCTGCTAAACAAATAATTCCCTCACCACTGTCAAACCATTCACTAAGGTTGCATTACTATTAGTCTTCTCATCGTTCCTATCACCCATCTCCTCCCACTTATGACTGCTGGACTGTAACTTGGTTGCTTGTATCCTTGCGATTTATATTGATATGATTGTTTCCTGATTGCTTATTTGTACCCTATGACTATCATTAAGTGTTGCATCTTATGATTCTTGACGAATGTATTTTTTTCCCTTTTATGTACACTGAGAGCATATGCACCAAAGACAAATTCCTTGTGTTCTAAACACACTTGGCCAATAAAGAATTCTGCTCTGCTCTGCTCTGCTCTATTCTATTCTATTCTATTCTATTCTATTCTATTCATCTTCCACCCCTTCTTGTCCTGCCCTCAGGTGCGTTGGAAAATAAGTTGACCCCTTCTTCCCCATGACAGCCCCTCAAGTACTAGGAGACTGCTATCATGTGAGCCTCCACCCCCAAGTCCTTCTCTTCATTAGACTAGTAGACATACTTAATTCCCGTAACTATTTATCGTACAGTTTAGGCCTCTAGACCCCTTATCATCTTGATTGCTCTCTCTGCACTCTTTCTAGTTGCAAAACAACCTTAACACATGTCATCACTCACACCTACAACGCGTTCTAGACACTAAGAACAACAACTTCATTCTTGGGTAGACGTGTTTGGAGACCCAACATTGAGTTAATTATTCATCTCTGAGTATTTTGACATGGGAACTGCTCATCCTGAGGGCTGCTCCTCAGATCCGGGCATGGGTTATTATTCCGTTTATGGTTAGCGACTAGACCAGACAGATTAATAGTGACTCAGAATGACAGCTCTTTAAGTTCATAAATTAGTATAAATACATAACTTGACTGGGCATGTGATACTGTGGGCTTGTCTTTATCAGACACCTTGGGTGTTCCCCCTCGGCTCAACGCTCAAAAGCTGGCTAAACTGCAGCTTCTCTGCCACATCAGGTCCTTCCCCCCCCCCCCCAAATCTCTTTATGAATGGAGTTTTTGCTGAGTGACTCATGTGGAATTGTCGGGAGGGTGGGAGGAGGGGAAAGGACCACCCCACCACAGGAGAACAAGAAGAAATCTTGCAACGCTTCAATCATGGAATCCTGGTGTCCACAGACAAGCTTTAAATCTAAAACTGCTATAAGGTCACAATAAGCTTTCGGATGACAAGCTCAGCTTGTCTGGCCTTCGCTTTTCTTTTCTTTTTTTGAAGTGGGGGAGCAACACTTTTATTAACAATCCTTGTATTTGAGCAAAAAACAAATGATAGCGTACACAAGACTGCTAAAAACAAGGTTTTTTTCTGTGAAAGAAGAAAATTGGAAGGAAAACAAGCAGCAAGTAGGCAAAGACGTTGCTTCCTCCCTAACCATTCATATATTCCAAATAACCCCTCAATCAGGGGTGAAATTCAGCAGGTTCTACCCAGTTCTGGAGAACTGGTAGTGGAAATTTTGAGCAGTTGGGAGAACTGGCAAATACCATCTCTGTGTGGCCCCAGACTGGGGTGGGAATGGGGTTTTTGCAGTATCCTTCCTCTGGAGTGGGAAGGTAATGGAAATTTTGCAATATCCTTCCTCCTGGAATGGGGAGGGGATGGGGATTTTGCAGTATCCTTCCCACTGGAGTGGGAAGGGAATGGGGATTTTGCAATATCCTTCCTCCTGGAATGGGGAGGGGATGAGGATTTTGCAGTATCCTACCCCCTGGAGTGGGAAGGGAATGGGGATTTTGCAATATCCTTCCCCCTGGAGTGGAAAGGGAATGGAAATTTTGCAATATCCTTCCTCCTGGAATGGGGAGGGGATGGGGATTTTGCAGTATCCTTCCCAGTGGAGTGGGAAGGGAATGGGGATTTTGCAGTATCCTTCCCACTGGAGTGGGAAGGGAATGGGGATTTTGCAATATCCTTCCCACTGGAGTGGAAAGGGAATGGAAATTTTGCAATATCCTTCCTCCTGGAATGGGGAGGGGATGGGGATTTTGCAGTATCCTTCCCACTGGAGTGGGAAGGGAATGGGGATTTTGCAATATCCTACCCCCTGGAGTGGGAAGGGAATGGGGATTTTGCAATATCCTTCCTCCTGGAATGGAGAGGGGATGGGGATTTTGCAGTATCCTTCCCACTGGAGTGGAAAAGGAATGGAAATTTTGCAATATCCTTCCTCCTGGAATGGGGAGGGGATGGGGATTTTGCAGTATCCTTCCCACTGGAGTGGGAAGGGAATGGGGATTTTGCAATATCCTTCCTCCTGGAATGGGGAGGGGATGAGGATTTTGCAGTATCCTACCCCCTGGAGTGGGAAGGGAATGGGGATTTTGCAATATCCTTCCCCCTGGAGTGGAAAGGGAATGGAAATTTTGCAATATCCTTCCTCCTGGAATGGGGAGGGGATGGGGATTTTGCAGTATCCTTCCCACTGGAGTGGGAAGGGAATGGGGATTTTGCAATATCCTTCCCACTGGAGTGGGAAGGGAATGGGGATTTTGCAATATCCTTCCTCCTGGAATGGAGAGGGGATGGGGATTTTGCAGTATCCTTCCCACTGGAGTGGGAAGGGAATGGGGATTTTGCAATATCCTTCCCACTGGAGTGGAAAGGGAATGGAAATTTTGCAATATCCTTCCTCCTGGAATGGGGAGGGGATGGGGATTTTGCAGTATCCTTCCCACTGGAGTGGGAAGGGAATGGGGATTTTGCAATATCCTACCCCCTGGAGTGGGAAGGGAATGGGGATTTTGCAATATCCTTCCTCCTGGAATGGAGAGGGGATGGGGATTTTGCAGTATCCTTCCCACTGGAGTGGAAAGGGAATGGAAATTTTGCAATATCCTTCCTCCTGGAATGGGGAGGGGATGGGGATTTTGCAGTATCCTTCCCACTGGAGTGGGAAGGGAATGGAAATTTTGCAATATCCTTCCTCCTGGAATGGGGAGGGGATGGGGATTTTGCAGTATCCTTCCCACTGGAGTGGGAAGGGAATGGGGATTTTGCAATATCCTTCCCACTGGAGTGGGAAGGGAATGGGGATTTTGCAATATCCCTCCTGGAATGGAGAGGGGATGGGGATTTTGCAGTATCCTTCCCACTGGAGTGGGAAGGGAATGGAAATTTTGCAATATCCTTCCTCCTGGAATGGGGAGGGGATGGGAATTTTGCAATATCCTTCCCCCTGGAATGGGGAGGGGATGGGGATTTTGCAGTATCCTTCCCTCTGGAATGGGAAGGGAATGGGGATTCCACAATATCCTTCCTCCTGGAATGGGGAGGGGATGGGGATTTTGCAATATCCTTCCCATGGAGTGGGAAGGGAATGGGGATTTTGCAATATCCTTCCTCCTGGAATGGGGAGGGAATGTTACAGTATCGTTCCCCTGAAGGGAATGAGGATTTTGCCGTATCCTTCCCCTACCACACCCACCAAGCCACAGAACAGCTAGTAAAAAAAATTAAATTTCACCACTGCCCTCAAACCCGCCCCCTACACATAAACACACAGACAGACTTGGGATGCCATGTAGAAAACAACCAGAAATGCATGACGGGCAATTAGCTCAGGCTTCTCCCCCCCCCCCCTTGCACCTTTTTAGTGTTTTATTTATTTTTATTTATAATACTTTTCACCTCCATCAAACAGCGTAGGATCTGAGTACAATTATTTGAAAGTTCATAGTCTGCATATTTGTTGTTGTATTCATTACAATAATGTTGATAACATAACTATATATATATCAAGATAATTACAATAATACATAATATCATCATAAACTTCTCCCCACAGTAACTTTTTCTCTTCTTATATCTCCTCCTTCCTAATTTCTGATTCTATTCTCTAGAACAGAGAACTTCGCTTTTGTTAGGTTGGCAAAAGTAAATAAATAGACTTTTTAAAAATGCTGGTGCAATTTGGAATATTCAGCAGAATTATTTTAATCAATATCCTCTCCCGGGTGTTATTTCCATATTCCTCAGATTTGGCCCACAGGAGAGACTGAATTCTTTCTACAGGTAGTCCTGGACTTACAACGCTTCATTTAGTGACCGTTCAAAGTTTCAATAGACCTGTTGAAAATGCTTGCTAGACAAATGGTTTTAAGTCAGGGATCATCTGTGGTGACTTTGATAGAAGGTTGCCTAACTTTTGCTTATCTACTTCCACCAAAGAGACCTCAGCACCTTCAAGGTAGTTTCTACCTTGTTATTTAATTGATTTATAGTTCATCCAACTCTATTCGGTTTCTGGGCAGCATAGAACATGTACATTATGTAATTTTCATACAAAGTAAACACCCCAAAGAAGGAAATCCACAGATCTAAAACTGTTGTTAGCCTCTCAGAGCCACCACCCTGAGACGAGCAGCCATATAAATGGATAAATAAATTTTGATGTTATTAGTTGCGAAGTTGTGTCCAACCCATCACGAGCTCTCACAGGATGAAGTTCTTCCTAGTCAAAATGTCTTCTCTGAAGTCTCTATCTTTGGAAGTTTGATCATGACCAGCTCAAGGTTGCCTCAGCCTTCCATCCTTCCGAAGTTGGTAAAAGGAGGACCCAGATTGTTGGGGGCACAGAGCTGGTTCTGTAAACCACTAACCGAGGGCTGTAAAGCACTGTGAAGCGGTATATAAGTCTAAGTGTTATTGCTATTGACTCAGCCTTCTGTCCTTCCAAAGCCTGTAAAATGGGGAGCCAGATTGTTGTGGGGGGGGGGGGTAGTCTGACTCTGTAAACTGCTTAGAGAGGGCTGTAAAGCACTGTAAAGTGGCATATAAATCTAAGGGCTATTGCTATCCATCTGCCTTTTAGAATACAGAGATCAGATTTGCTTCCTTTTGTATGTAATGCAGGCATGAGCCACAGTGGTACAGTGGTTAGAGTGCAGTACTGGAAGCTACTTCTGCTGACTGCTGGCTCCCTGCAATTTGGCAGTTCAAATCTCACCAGGCTCAAGATTGACTCCGCCATCCATCCTTCTGAGGTGGGTAAAATGAGGACCCAGATAGTTAGGGAGCAAGAGGCTGACTGTAAACTGCTTAGAGAAGGCTGTAAAGCACTGTAAAGTGGTATATAAGTCTAAGTGCTATTGCTATTTCCACAAGGTGGCCAACTTGAAACATTCGTCCTCAAATATATTGGATGAATCATACCTCAGGGATACTAGCATTGATATATGACTCTTCCTTCTATATCTATCTATCTATCTATCTATCTATCTATCTATCTATCTATCTATCTATCTATCTATCTATCTATCTATCTATCTATCTATCTATCTATCTATCTCTATCAAAAAGTCAAATACCACTCACTCATCATGAAATCTCCAGAACTGTAAACCCTACAAACTTGAAATTTGGCACATATGTTCTTCTTGGCTTCTAGGTGCTCACTAAGAAAGGATTTTTCAAATGACCATCAGATCATCAGTATTTCTTATACAGTATTATATTAACACGTATCGATGCTAAGGAGTTAGACGTTCTACTCCTCCTCCCCACCTAAAAGGAACTCTATTCCAACTGCCAATTGCCTTACATGGGCATGGCCAGCGTGTGACTCATCCGGCCTGCGGGCTGGCTTGATCACATGGCTTCGTAGTGAAGCACGGGTATCCAACTAGTGTCTCTCTAGATGAGGTGCAAAGCAGGTGTATATTCCCATACATCTGGAAGTTAAATTGAGAATAAGAAGATCATAAATGTCTGTTTTAAACCAAAGGCATCAATATCTGACATGCATCCATGAAAAGGCCATAGTTCATTCACAAAAATGACTTATAGTCAAATTAAATTGCCACCTTGTGGTTTCAATACAATCTCTTACACATTTGTGTATGTGTGAATTATCTTGCCAATAAGAAAAAAAAAGCCCATCTTGTATCTCATACCACAACATGTGTTTTGTCACTGACATTAGTGCAGTTCGAAGCAGATGCTAATAGATGTGGTTAATAAGCAGAAAGTTTTGGTTGTCTTCTAGAATGGGTATTGATAAATATACTGAGTCTGCAGTGGAACTGTCTCTGCAAACAGATGAAGAATGATGAGATTGGAGAACAGACCAGAGAAAGAGATGGGAGTGTGGTTTATTTGATTTCCTGCTTAATCCTTACAGCTGATTAATGTCTTACTTTAGCATTTGAGTTCTAGACTTCAGTCAACATCTTCCCATCATCAGGTGCTGGTTGTCACCTTTGAAGCCCTTCATGGCTTGGGACCAGGTTATCTGAGGGAACTTCTCTTGCCAGTCACATCTACTCAACCAGGGGTGGGTTCCAGCTGCTGCTAGTGCTGGTTCGCTGGGGGACGCACTGCATGCACCCGCTCGATGCTCGATGCGTGCTATGCACATATGCACAATACTAAAAAAAATACTTCTATGTATGCCCAGAAGCAAAAAACAATATGACGGCACCGCTGAGAGAACCGGTTTGGGGGCATGGCAGGCCGAGTTATTACCTACTCGGCCAAACTGTGCCAAACTGTGCCGAACCATGCTGAACTGGTAGGAACCCACCTCTGTATCTGACCCATCAGAGTGGGGAGGCAGGGAATGCTGTGGGTCCATCCCCGAGGGAGATACACCTGGTGGGACCCAGAAGAAGGGCCTTCTCCATGGTGGCTGCCTCTCTCTGGAACATCATTCTGCCAGAGATTAGAATGTCCCCCACTCTAATACTCTTCCGGAAGGCACTGAAGACCTGGTTCTGCTGGCGAGCCTGAGGAACCCAGAGCAAGATGGAGCCTATTAAATGGCTCATGGGATCTGCTATTGCTGGGGCAGGAGGGGGGGTGATTTTTATTATGTTAATTTAGTTGATTTTTTTATTAGTTTCACTCTTTTTAAATGTGGTTTTTATATTCTGCAAGCTGGCTTGAATCACCATGGGTGAATAGGCAGCAATATAAATTTAATGATAAAAATTGAAAAAAATCAACTTAGGGCTTCCTGATGTGGACTTCAAAACTCGAGATGACTATTGGATGGTAAAGGTCTATGGAGATTCTCAGCCACCCAGGTATGGTTGTCCCAAAGGTGCTTTTTCAAGAGGCAATGGGACTTTCTGGTTTTTCTTTGAAGACATTTTGCTTCTCATCCAAGAAGCTTCTTCAGCTGAAAACTGGAAGGCCTTCAAAGAAAAACCAGAAAGTCCAGTGGTGTCTTGAAAAAGCACCTTTGGGACTCTTAGATGGTAGTTAATGGGTAGTTTCTTGGCTACCACTGAAGTCCTCCGAATAGCAATAGAAATAGCAGATTTATATACCACTTCAAAGTGCTTTACAGCCACCTCTAAGCAGTTTACCCAGTCAGCCTCTTGCTTCCAACAATCTGGGTTGTCATTTTACTGACCTTGGAAGGATGGAAGGCTGAGATTTAAGCCTGTGAGATTTGAACTGCCAAATTGCATTCAGCTGGCAGCAAGCAGAGGTAGCCTGCAGTACTGCACTCTAGCCACTGTGCCACTGCAGCCCCTTGCAAATACTTGCAGTCCACATCTGGTAACCCAGCCATAACTGCTGATATATCTAAGTGGATAATAAAAAGTCTTGCAACTTAAAATTCTATTATGGGTGAAAGCTGGGTAGATTTTCATAAATACTGTATTTTTCGGAGTGTAAGGCGCACTCCCCTTCAAAAAAAAAACCCTGGGTGGAAATGGCTGCGCATCTTATACTCTGAATATTGTGGTAGGAGGAGGGTGATTGGTGTGGCACTGATGAGCTGTTCTAAATGGGCCATCGTGAATGGGTGACGGTGAATGGGCCACACTGAACTGACCATGGCGAACGGACGGTGGTGAATGGGCAACGGCAGCGAACGGGCCACATTGAACAGGCAGTGATGAATGGGCAGTGGTGAATGGGCACCAATGGTGAACATGCCACACCAAACAGGCTGCATTGAATGGGTGGCGGCGAATGGGCTGTGGCAAACAGACCAGATGGATGCTGGGAGGCAGAGGCAGAATCCCCCCCTTGTTTTCCTCTCCAAAAGCTGGGTGCGTCTTATAGTCCGGACCGTCTTACAGCCCCAAAAATATGGTATAAACTTTGTGCTTCCATATCTCTTTTAACCAGATGCCAACTCCTATGTTCTGCTGTTGACTCACCAAAAAAACAACTGCTTGCAATATTTGTAGGTGATCTCAAGATCTTTCCTTCCTCCAGAGAGAAATATCAGTGGTCTGGATCTCATGCCACAAAGTCCTCCACAAAGTGCAGAGTGTCCATTTGCCTGCCTCACTGGAAGTGCCTGATCCTAATGTTCTTCTTCGGAACTCAATCAGAGTTGGGTAGCAGACAGGAAGGATCATTCAGTGCTGCAGAGAGAAAGCATGCAGTCAAGAATAATGGCTGAGAATTGGCTGAATACAGCAACACAAAATAGCACCTCTATATGGTCAGTTTAGAGTGCTATTGGATTGGGAGGGGCACTTGAGTAGGTAGAGAAATATACCAGTATATCATTTGCCCTCCCAGTTGCCAAGTTTGTTCTTTCACAGCAATTGTTCTTACTGATGTATTGAGGGGCGAGTTAAGGGAAGCAATTGGTGGATGCTCCAGAGTTCATATCCCCTCCTACTGAGCATTGCCTGCAGGTGGGAAAACAATCACAAATCACTTTCTCTAACAAGGATAGAGAGGAACAGGGTGAGTGTGTTTGGGTGTGTGTGGTGTGTGTGATGTCTGAAACAGCACATCTGGACATCTGTCAAATTGCCCAACTAACAAGCTGAAAAGGCAGACTACAGAGGCCTGACCTGCAATAGGACTATTTCTAAAGATGGGGCTAACATCAGCAGTGGGTTTCGCTTTTGTTTATCACTGGTTCGCCCCGTGCGTGCCATCCATGCATGCGCCTGGCCTTCTGTGCACGTGCTTTGCTTGTGCATGCACCTTCCGTGCAAGCGCCCAGCCTCAAAAACATGGCTAAATAGGATGCCATGGAACCAGGGTGGGTGGGGGGGGGGTGGCCCACCCACGATCTTTGCTATCAGTTCGCCCAAACTGGCTGAATACCACCTCTGGCTAACATTCTGATAAAACATATGAAGGACAGCTGCAGGAACAGGGTATGTCTAGTTTGATGAAAAGAAGGATTAGGGGTGACATGAAAGCAGTGTTCCGATATTTGAAGGGCTGCCACAAAGAAGGAGAGGTCAACCTACTCTCCAAAGCATCTGAAAGCAGGATAGGAAGCAACAGATGGAAACTAATCAAGGAGAAGCCACTGAGAACTCAGGAGAAATTTCCTGACAGTTAGAACAATTAACCAGTGGTATGTCTTGCCTCCAGAAGTTGTGGGTGCTCCAACACAGGAGGCTTCTAAGAACAAATTGGACAACTATTTGTCTGAAATGGTCTAGTGCTTTTCTGCTTCAGCAGAGATTTGGACCAGAAGGTCCCTTTCAATTCTGTTATTAATGAAGGAGAATATGTGTATGCTCAGGGTTGACATGAAGGGTCCTTGGTGCTCTCTGAGCTTGCTTGTTTTCTTGCGTATGTTTTATGACCCAAACTAGGTAACATCATCAGTGCTAGTAAGGAGTTGCCCTATCAGTGTTGGTTTGGGATGATCTTAGAGGTCAAGTAAACAATACCCCAATCAAGGGTAAATGATACCCCCAATCAAGAAGCCAACAGCAAACACCCCAACCAAAGAATCTCTAAGACCATCCCCACCAACAATAACAGGGCAACCCACCAGAATATAAACTGACAGCAAACCACGCTCCTTATTAGCACTGATGATGTTACCTAGTTGGGTCATGAAACATCTGCAATAAAACAAGCAAGGTCAGAGAGCACTATGAGCCCTTCAATTCTGTTATTCCTTCATTCTATTAAGGTGTCACCTAGTAGAGTCATGAAACATCTGCAAGAAGTCAGTCAAGCTCAGAGAGCACCAAGGATCTAAGTTAGGCATTATATGACATCACAGAAACCATGTCTATGTCTATGTCTATGCCTATGCCTATGCCTATGCCTATGCCTATGCCTATGCCTATGCCTATGCCTATGCCTATGCCTATGCCTATGCCTATGCCTATGCCTATGCCTATGCCTATGCCTATGCCTATGCCTGCCTGCCTGCCTGCCTGCCTGCCTGCCTGCCTGCCTGCCTGCCTGCCTGCCTGCCTGCCTGCCTACCTACCTACCTACCTACCTACCTACCTACCTACCTACCTACCTATCTATCTATCTATCTATCTATCTATCTATCTATCTATCTATCTATCTACCTAGTTCCTGTGATGTCACAGAATGCCTAGCTTAGATCCTTGGTGCTCTCTGGGGGATTCAAATAATTTAAGAATTGGTTTTCCACCCTAATGATTTCTTCCAACATCTAGTTCTCCAACCTTCTCAGAAGGTTAACAACTGGTTCTCCTGAAGTGGTGCAAACTGGCTGAATCCCACCACTGTATATATGTGTGGCTGTGAAAGTTGGACCATAAGAAAGGCCGAATGCCAAAGAATGGAGGCCTTGGAACTCTGGTGCTGGGGAAGACTCCTGCAAGTCCCTTGGACTGCAAGACGATCAAACTAGTCAGTCCTAGAGGAGATCAACCCTGACTGCTCTTTAGAAGGCCAGTTTCTGAAGAAGAGACTCAAATGCTTTGGCCACCTAATGAGAAGGAAGGACTCCCTGGAGAAGAGCCTAATGCTGGGAAAGATTGAGGGCAAAAGATGAAGGGGACGGCAGAGAATGAGGTGGCTGAAGAGAGTCACTGAAGCAGTCGGCGTGAGCTTAAATGGACTCCAGAGGATGGTGGAGGACAGGAAGGCCTGGAGAAACGTTGTCCATGAGGTCACGATGGGTTGGACATGACTTTGCAACTAACAACAACAATTCCACTGCCATAAACACGTTCCAAAAAAGACACAGGGAGAATGCCTTTCTTCCTTTCGTTTGACAAAGGTTGTGCAATTAAGCCTTTTAGCTGGAGGCTTTGTGCTTTTCTGAACACAGCTTCTCCCCCACCTCAGGCATGAGAGGGAACATAAAAAGGTCAGACTGTGAAATGTGGAGAGGAGGAGGACAGGGCCTCTTAAAAATATTTGGTGGTCTGAGGGGAATAAGGGGGGAAATGCTTTCTATGCTTCGACCACACAACCTTTAAGTTCCAAATGATTGCAGCAGCTAAGGAAAACTGGAAGATGGAGATGTGTTGGTGTTACATATGTTTTTAAAAAGCAGAATCCCCCCCAGCCTCTCCAGCCCATTCTTGTGTGAAAGTTACATTTCTTGTTGAGAACTTAAAAGCTACTGTGACACCCACATGTGCCAGAGAAAGAGAGTGCAAGAATGCAAAAGAGAGGGGGGGGGAGGGAAAGTTTGTTTGCTTCTGCTGGAATCTGAAGAATTCCTGACTTCACAGGGTCAGCCTTCCCCCTTGATATCCCCTGTTCGAAAAGAGACCTGTTCAGCTCTGCGTTAATCCTCTGAAGCAACGGTAGGCTGACATGTTAAAAAAAATAAATAAGAAGACTAAGAAGGAAGTTCCACCAGCTAAAATAAACGGAGTGAAACATCAGCCTGCTTGATGTTCAAGACAGACGCATAGTTTTAACACATGTCGCTGTAATTCAGATCGCTGCTTTAAAAGAGGAGTGTTTTAAAGCTTTGCATATTTAAACATTTTAGCTTAGAGCTTTATTCTGCGTGGATTTCCCCACCCCCACCCCCAAATGCTCAAACAGACACCAAAAAGGCAGTATATAACCAGGGGTGGGCTTCAAAAATTTCAGCAACAAATTCTATGCCCAGTTGCTGACTGGGTGTGGCAATGGTGGGTGTGGCCCTGGTGGGTGTGGCCCAGGGGTGGGTTCCTGCCAGTTCTAACATCTTCTATAGAAGAGGTTCCAACAAATCTACAGTGCCGTTTAGAACCGATTCCAGCTCCTTCCCTCCGCCCGTCCGGACATCATCAAGATGAAGAGCGAGAGGAGGAATTCTGGGAGTTGAAGTCCACAAGTCTTAAAGCTGTCAAGTTTGAACACCCCTGGGTTTTTTTCCCCCCTAAAGGGTTAGGGGTGAAAGGGTCTTGTAACTTGACAGCTTTAAGATTTGCGTGCTTCAAATGCCAGAGTTTCTGAGCCAACATTTTGGTTGCTAAGCAAGAGCGTTGTTAAGTGAGATTCACCACATTTTACAAATTGGCCACTCCCACCCAGTCACGTGGCCAGCAAGCCACTCCCACAAAGCAGTCCACACCAACAGAAGAGGTTCTAAAAATTTTTGAAACCCACCACTGGTGTGGCCTAGTTGGCTTTGTTCACCACAGTGCGGGGGTAGGGGGTGGGATTGCCTTGCCCAGGCTCTGGAGGCTTTTCTCAAGCCACTGGGAGGGCAAAAACTACCTCCCACAGGCTCTGGAGGCTGGTTTCCTGCATTCCAGAACTTCTGGGAGGCCCATTTTTCCCCCTCCCCAAGGCTCTGCGCAGGCCCTGGAATTCTTCACATCCAAAACGGGTCACATGGAACTCCTAGGAGGGGTGGGGCAGGATGGGATGGGAGGAGTAGGGCAGATTGAGCCAGCCAGGGGTGGGATTTGGAAGTTCTCCAAACTGGCCATAATGTTATGTTCCCGGGATCCGAACTAAAAGTCCCATTTATTTCCCAATACCAGTAATATCCTTTCCTATATGTTCCACATGATTAAACGACACACCAAGGGATCAATGTAAGGGAAATTCAGGATTCAACCTGCCCACGGTTGAATCTGTAGAAATAAAAAAGGGGAAGAGACTTTGATTGTTTGATCATTGTGTCCACACTTGAAATATTGCATCCAGGTTTGGTCGTCATGATATATCAAAAAGATGGTACTCTGGAAAGAGTGTAGGGAAGAGCAACAAAGTTGATCAGGAGGCTGGAGGCTAAAATATCTGAAGAAGAGTTGCTGGAACTGGGTATGTGTAGTTTAATGAAAATAAGAACCACAGGTGACATGATAGCAGTCTTCCAATATCTCAGGGGTTGCCACAAAGAAGAGGGAGCCAACCTATTCCCCAAAGTAGCTGAAGGCAGGACAGGAAGCAATGGGTGGAAACTAATCAACAAGAGAAGGAACCTAGAACTTAGAATAAATTTCCTGACAGTGAAAGCTATTAATCAGTGGAATGTCTTGCCTCCAGAAGTTGTGAATGCTCCAATTGGAAGTGTTTAAGAAGACATTGGACAGCCACTTGTCTGGAATGGTATAGGGTCTCCCGTTTGGGTAATGGGTTGGACTAGAAGACCTCCAAAGTCCCTTCCATCTCAGTTATTCTGTTATTCTGATTGCCTTTCCAAAGGTCTTCAAGAATGGAGGCCCTTCCAATTTGTTATTCTGTATTTAGCTGGATCCACCATCTCAACTCTTTTGATCTCCTTCTGTAAATGCTCCAGCAAGAGAACAATCATTTAAACACCCTACTAGTCATATATCCTTATATCCTTATTTATTCTGACATGAAGAACATTAAGGATGTAGAACTTTCCTAATATTTTCCCAGCAAGCTCTTTCTCTGACCCTCTATTTTATCTCCTAACACTGAAGAAGTTATCTTTAAAACACACACACACACACACACACACACACACACACACACACACACACACCAGTTTCCACCCTGTGGGGAAGCAAGATTTTATTGCTATTGAATTGCCCCAACAAATTAAGAAAAAAAACCTTAGTAGGTTCAGCCTCTATAATAGAGACAATCAGGCAGGATTTTCAGCTGGGTACTCCAGACAGCTTATTTTAATACTTTGTATATAATAAATCTTTATTAGCAATTAGAGGTCACCGAGTTAATGACATGTTCAAGGTATAAGTTGAAATTGCCATTCATCTTGAATTTATGCCAGGTTATAAACACTGCACAGGCTTCAAGTGATTTTGTTCGGTTGCTGAAATGTAGAAGCTGGAGTCATCCATAATTATGCTGGTATGAACTAAGCTGTGACTTCAGAGAGTGGCCATTGGAAGATGGATAATAAAATACCAAATGTATCCTCAGAAAATGGTGGTTCCAGAATAGCTTTTGGCTGTCTTCAAAAGCTCAAATCAAGCCAAAATGTTACCAGCTGATGAAAAAAAAAAGATGGATAGAAATAGAATGGAATGGAATGGAATAGAATAGAATATGGATTAGGAATAGAGTAGCAATAGCAATAGCAGTTAGACTTATATACCGCTTCATAGGGCTTTCAGCCCTCTCTAAGCGGTTTTACAGAGTCAGCAAATTGCCCCCACAGTCTGGGTCCTTATTTCACCCACCTTGGAAGGATGGAAGGCTGAGTCAACCTTGAGCCGGTGAGATTTGAACCGCTGAACTGCAGATAACAGTCAGCTTAAGTGGCCTGCACTACTGCACCCTAACCACTGCGCCACCTCGGCTCTAGAATAGAGAGTAGAATAGAGTAGAATAGAATAGAGAGTAGAATAGAATAGTAGAGTAGACTAGATTAGATTAGACTAGACTAGAATAGAATATGGATTAGGAATAGAATAGAATAGAGAGTAGAATATAATAGTAGAGTAGACTAGAATAAAATAGACTAGACTAGACTAGACTAGACTAGACTAGACTAGAATAGAATAGAATAGAATAGAATAGAATACAGAATGGAATGGAATACCCCACGATATTTGTTTCCAGAGAGTAAGTCATCTGTGTACAAAGTTTGGTTGAAATTGCTTGAGGCATTTCAGAGTTATGCTGGCACAAACACATACACACACAAGCACACAAGCACACAAGCACACACACACACACACACACACACACACACACACACACACAAACACACAGAGAGAATTCAACCAAATTGCCAAGCTCGGAGCTCGAGCCAACAGCCTAACTACCAAGCCGACCTACTGATATTTTTAATTTTCCCAGCCTCTGCCTTTCTTTTGATCCGTGCATCATCAATGCATTGGAAATATTTTGCTGCTTATCTCTCTCCTTCGCCTTGGAGACCAGCTCGCTCACAAAGCCATTTGAATAAAATATCTTGTTTATCTCCGGGAAGGCCGCCTCTAGGAATAAAACTTAATGGAAGGCATCAATAATCAGAAAGAGAGGGGCGAAAATGTGTGTGCCTCGACATGTGCGTATGACACTGTGCGTATTTCCCCATCCCTCTCGATAGACAGATAGATCGCGGGGACGCTATTCCGGCATCTCTCTATAATTGAAAGGAAATCGCCACAGTAATGAAATCACCACTCACAGATGACAAATCAATTCATTTATGACACTTTGCTCTCGTTGCCAAGCCGTTTTGCTGCTCAATGGAAGCTACTTAAATGAATAAAAAAAAATTGGTTAAAGTGCTTTATACCAAATAAGGGTGTTGGGTAGAGGTGAGCTTGAGCGATTAAAGGAAACAAAACAAATAAAGGCTGTGATTTTTTTTCCAGGGGAAAGACCTGCTGTTTGGAAAGATATAGTACTACTATCAGAAACAGTCACATATCTTACTAGCTGTGCTTCATGACAAAACTGTGTGATCGGGCTGTGCAGGAGAAATTCAGTTCACAATCCATTGGCTCAATGGTGGTTGGCGATTGAAACTCATAAGGGAATATTGCTCCCACCGCCTTGAGTCAGGAAGCAGTTCCATAGGTGGAAACCGTAGACATTTTGGTGAGGTACTGACGTTTAGTACTGTAAGGAGGCCCGGACTATTCCTGAGTGAAGGAGTGGAACATCTGCCAGTTTGAACCAAGGTAATGGAATGTGAGGCAACTGGCAGTTGGAACAGAGTTCTTTTCAGGTGGGGAGGGGGAGTAGAACTCCTTAGCATCGGAGCGTGTTAATTACTGTATAAGAAATACTAATGATCTGATGGTCATTTCAAAAAACCCTTTCTTAGTGAGCACCTAGAAGCCAACAGGAACATATGTGCCAAATTTGAAGTTTGTAGGCTTTACAGTTCTGGAGATTTCGTGATGAGTGAGTGGTATTTGGCTTTTATATGTCTAGATTGCAGATTGCAGGTGGTCTGGGAAGGGGACTCATTTGCACTTTACTTGCACAGGGATTCAAATCACAGGCTATTCTTAGTGGTGCATTTGTGGTTTAGCTTGCTTTAAAAAAAAAGAATGTGATTCAATTGCAAGAAGTATAACTTTGATCACATCCCGTCTTGACCCCATTTCACTCAACTGGGAGTCAAGCAGCAATCCTCAACTTATAGCAGTTCACTTAGTGACCATTACTGCTGTGGCCTGCCAGCAGCCAGCAAAGCTGGCAGCAGACTCTGACAGTGAGGAGGTTGGGGAGGGCCAGTCCTGGAGTCTGGGGAAGGCTCTGATGAGGGCTCTGCATCAGAGGCAGAGATGGAGCCAGGGCCCGCTGACAGTTATCAGCTGCCTTTGGAGTAGGACATAAGTGGGGCAGATGAACAGCTGGAGCCTGTTCCCAATGTGCACATGTGTAGAGCTGACAGGAGAAGAGAACAGTTAAGGAGCAAGAGTCAACTTGGGAGTAAAGCCACAGGTGGACTGTGAATGGCCCCACCCATAGGGAATAAAGAGGAGCGAAAGGGGAATGGAGTTTGCAGGAGACAATTAGTTCAATTCATTAGAGTGATGATCTGTTCCTGAAACAAAAAATCCCTTTTGCGACCTTCTGACAAGTCAATGGGGAAACCAGATTCACTTAACTAACCAAGTTGCTAACTCATCAACTGCAGTGATTTGCTTAACAATTATGATAAGAAAGGTAGTATAATGGGGCAAAACTCACTTAAGGCGAGCAAAGATGCTGTCAAAACTCACTTGTAAGTTGTAAATCGAAGACTACCTGTAACAGAGTAACAGAGTTGGAAGGGACCTTGGAGGTCTTCTAATCCAACCCCCTGCCCAAGCAGGAGATCTTATATACAATTCCAGACAAATGGTTGTCCAATCTCTTCTTCAAAACCTCCAATGATGGAGAACCCACAACTTCTGGAGGCAAATCATTCCATTGATTAATTAATTGTTCTCACTGTCAGGAAATTCCTCCTTAGTTCTAGGTTGCTTCTCTCCTTGACTAATTTCTATCAATTGCTTCTTGTCCTGCCTTGTGTATGATGAAAACAAATTGAGAGACTTTTACGAACAATTACAAACAATTCATCCTTTCTTCCCTCCTCACTCCTTAGAGCATTCTTGGATATGTATTCTGTGATGCTGCCTGATTTATTGAAGTAAAGAATCAATGAAGTTGTGATGTGTTGATTTTATCAATGGTGACATAGAAGCAATGACACAAGGTAAGTTATTCAGGAATTAACCAAAATGATCATCTTTTAGGGGAAGACTTTTTTTTGCCCCCACAATCGATCGTGGACTCTGCAGTCGCCTTGGGGAGGGACCTCCGCGGGACCCTCACTCTGTCAAGGACCTAGGAGTACTCATCTCAAACAATCTAAGCCCCAGAGTTCACTGTAACAGCATTGCCAAAAAGATCTTAAGAGTTGTTAACCTAAATTTTGTGAAGCTTCTTCTCCGGTAACATTATACTGCAAACTAGAGCATACAAAACCTTTGCCAGACCAGTTCTCGAATGCAGCTCATTTGCCTGGAACCCACACTGTATATCAGATATTAATACAATCGAGCAAGTCCAGAGGTTTTTCACGAGAAGAGTACTTTACTCTTCTACTCACAATATAATTCCTTATGCCATCAGGCTCGAAATTTTGAGTTTGGACAATCTGGAACTGTGCCACCTGCAGTATGATCTAAGCACAGTACACAAAATTGTCTGTTACAACATCTTACCTGTCAACGACTTCTTCAGCTTCAACCTCAATAATACACAGGCAAACAATCAATACAAACCCAAAGTAAACCATTCCAAACTCGATTGCCGAAAATACAACTTCAGCAACAGAGTGGTCAACGCCTGGAATGTCCTACCTGACTCCATTGTTACAGCCTCAAACCTCCATAGCTTCAATCTTAAACTGTCTACTGTTGACCTCACCCCATTCCTAAGAGGTCCGTAAAGGGGGCATGCATAAGCACAGCAGTGTGCCTACCGTCCCTGTCCTACTGTCCTCATTTATTTGTGTTCATTTCTTTCTTTCACATCCATGTTTATATTTATACCTGCTGTCTTGCACATGTTTGACAAACTAATAAATGCAAATAAATACAAATACAATATAAATAAAAACCCAACAAATTGCAAGAGGTTGAGTGAATAGGAAGGTGCAGGCCTGTTTTTATTCAAAGGAAGGATCCTTGAACACATTTTTTTTTTTTTGCGGGGCGATGATTCAGAAGTTAGGACAGGTTTCTATCTTGTCAGTGCTTGAATGGTGATTAGCTGGGAATGTCAAGCATTGTTTATACTTTGGAATATATGGTGTAGGAAAACTGAAAGGAAGCGTTTAAAAACATTCTTCTTCCTAGATTTCTCAACACTTAAGTAAAGGGGCAGCCTTAGGTGCATATTTGTTTGTTTGTTGCATGGAAATAGAAACTGTCATTAATCTTATTTTTAAACGAGGCATTAGAAAACTTCACTCATGGGCTGCACCTTTCAAGAGAGCCTTTTTCTTTGACTTCCTTCCTACCCTACCACAGTGCCAACGATTTATTCTGCAGCTGCAAACATGGAACAGATGGGAAAGGGAGAATGGGTGGGCATATTCATGAGGGCTCCTAATAGTAGGAATTTAACCTGAGCAATAGCATACTAAAAAGCAGAGGCATCACCCTGCCAACAAAAGTGTGTATAGTCAAGGCTGTGGTCCGTCCCAGAGGAGATCAACCCCGATAGCTCTTTAGAAGGCCAGATCCTGAAGATGAAACTCAAATGCGTTGGCCATCTAATGAGAAGGAAGGACTCACTGGAGAAGAGCCAAATGCTGGGAATGATTGAGGGCAAGAGAAGAAGGGGACGACAGAGAATGCGTTGGCTGGATGGAGTCACCGAAGTAGTTGGTGTGAGCTTAAATGGACTCCAGAGGATGGTAGAGGACAGGAAGGCCTGGAGGAACATTGTCCATGGGGTCACGATGGGTCAGACACTACTTCA
The DNA here is from genome assembly GCF_009769535.1 of Thamnophis elegans. Lineage (NCBI taxonomy): Eukaryota > Metazoa > Chordata > Lepidosauria > Squamata > Natricidae > Thamnophis > Thamnophis elegans. Next base: position 15,537,314 of record NC_045555.1, on the reverse strand, counting down.
CAACTAACAACAGCAAACCTGAGCAATAATTTATGTAGGACATTTGATAAAAGCAGGAAACTTTATTAAAGAAAATTGAACATGGGGATACACAATGCTTAGCCTCCAAGTAACTGCATTAACTGCCTGAAAGAGAGTCAGAGTCCAAATTTTCTCCATGTTTATATGGGAAGAAAGGCTAAGAAAAATGATTACATAATAGCATTCTAGTGGGAAGAGCAATAGCACTTAGACTTATATACGGCTTTACAGTTTTTTACAGCCCTCTCTAAGCAGTTTAAGAATCAGCCTTTTGCCGCCAACAATCTGAGTCCTCATTTTATTGACCTCAGAAGGATGGAAGGTTGAGTCACAAGCAGTAGCAGTAGCACATAGACTTATATACCGTTTCACAGTGCCTGTTCTGACCCAGCCTTAGCAGAAGCAAGAAACAGACTCCTTGTCATGAAAAAACCCTCTTTATTTACCTCTTGTGAATTCACCCACTGAAAAGTCCAGGCAATAGTTCTTCAAGGAGTTAACTGCAGCAACAGACCTTATCAATTTCTTGGGATAGTTGCAAGGCTATGAGCTCCCAAGCAAAAGGCTGCAAATTAAATTCTGGCAAGCAGTCTTTGTGGCACGAAATACAGTGAGCAAAATCTTCAGAAATATGAATTGTTGTCTCCTACAACAACTACTTTATTTATTCCCCCTCCTATTTGTTCCCCAGCCAGGGAGGAGGCATTCAATACCCATGTGTGCTTTGCTTCCCGGTTTGACTCCTTGTCCTCCATTATTCACCTCTCCTAACTGCTCTGCACATACAGGCCCCAGCTGTTCTTCCTCCTCACTCATATCAATCTCCAAAGGCAGCTGTCTCTCTGGTGGCTGGGAAATGTCAGACTGCCCTGGCTTTATCTCTGTGTTAGGCACAGTACCCATCAGAGCCTTCCCCAGACTCCAGAACTAGGCCAAGTTCCTCCCCAACCTCCTCATCATCCGAGTCTTACAGCCCTCTCTACAACAGTGCCTTACAGCCCTCTCCAAGTTGTTTACAGAGTCAGCCTATTGCCCCCAACAATCTGGGTACTCATTTTATCCACTTAGGAAGTGTGGAAGGCTGGGTCAACCTTGAGATGGTCAGGATCGAACTCCTGGAAGTGGGCAGAGTTTCCCTGCAGTACTGCATTTTAACCACTACTTCACCTTGGCTCTTGGGTTCTAGTACCCAAAGAATGGGCAGCGTGACAGACAAAGAGGTGGCACATATTAAATTATTAACTAATGAAGGAGACTAGGTGACATCATCAGTGCTAATGGCTACTTTGGGTAATGAAATGTCTGCAAGAAAACAACCAAGCTCAGAGTGCACCAGGCCACACAATTCTTAATTCTCGAAGGGTCAGTAGATTGGGAAGTGCAGAATGGGCAATGCCATTGAAGTCCTATTTCTCACAGAAACCCTTGGTGTGCTCTTCAACCAGACCTGCTTTTCATAAGACAGCTTACTGATTTTCTTTGGTTTGAGGCAGCAGATTGGAACTAGCAGACTAAGAACATCTGTAGATGCAGTCCAAGGGTGGGTTCCTGCCAGTTCTAACCTCTTCTATAGAAGAGGTTCCACAAATCTACAGTGCCATTTAGAACCGGTTCCAGCTCCCTCCCCACACCTGTCCGCACATCATCAAGATGAAGAGCAAGAGGAGGAATTCTGGGAGTTGAAGTCCACAAGTCTTAAAGCTGCCAAGTTTAGGGTTTTTTTTCTAAAGGGTTAGGGGTGCAAGGGTCTTGTAACTTGACAGCTTTAAGACTTGCACACTTCAAAGCCAGAGTTTTTGGGCCAACATGACTGGAGGAGGAATTCTGGGAGTTGAAGTCCACAAGTCTTAAAGCTGTCAAGTTTGAACACCCCTGGGGTTTTTTTTCTAAAGGATTAGGGGTGCAAGGTTCTTGTAACTTGACAGCTTTAAGACTTTCATGCTTCAAATGCCAGAGTTTCTGAGCCAACATTTTGGTTGATAAGCAAGAGCGTTGTTAAGGGAGTTTCACCACATTTTACAAGTTGCCCACGCCCACCCAGTCACATGACTGCTAAGCCACTCCCACTCGGTCACATGGCTGGCAAGCCACTCCCACCCAGTCAGATGGCCGGCAAGCCACTCCTACCCAGTCACATGGCCGACAATCCACTCCCACAAAGCAGGCCACACCTACAGAAGAGGTTCTAAAAAAAATTTGAAATCCACCACTGATGCAGTCCTAGATAGAATCAAGATCACGTGAAGTGTTAATACCAGTTTATAAGGTCTTCGTAAGACCAGTCTTGGAATGTTGCACTCAGGTTTTTTTTTATTGACTTATTTATTAGATATTTCTTAAATCTTTTTAAAAAGTTTTTTATTAGATAAACATTAAAAACATTGGACATAGTGTGACATTTCTGGCATAAACAATTCCATATAGTGATTAGCTCTTACAACAATTACATTTTATACCCATTACATACAGTAGGTGTGTGTAGTCAGTCAGATTACCTGTCCGTTGATTCTTTCTTATATATAATTACTAATCATACAAACACATATCCAATTCCTACCTATCACACATTCTCACTACTATATTTTCCAATTCTTAACTTGTTTGTGTTTTTCTTTCCCTCATTTCTAACCATCAGTACCATTTGTCCCAGATTTCGTGGTGTTCCGTCTCACCCTTGCCTTTGAGCTCTAGAGTCAGTCTGTCCATTTCTACACACACCAGTATCTTATTTATTATTTCTTGTTCCAAGGGAGTCTCTTTATTTTTCCATTTTTGTGCAAAAACCAGTCTTGCTGCCTTTAAAATATACAGCATTAAATATAGCCCACCTTTGCCATGTTTTTCTTTTTTGATCCCTAGTAGAAATAATTCTGGTCTCAACTCCATCTTTTGATTCAGCATCTCTTCCAAATACTTTCTTATCTGGACTCAGCTTTGGAAGCCACAATACAAAAAGATATTGAGATTCTGGAAAGAGTGCAGAGAAGAGCAACAAAGATGATTAGAGAACTGAAGGCTAAAACATATAAAGAACAGTTGCTGGAATTATGTCTAGTTTAATGAGAACACCTGAGGGGCTGCCATAAAGAAGAGGGGGGTCAAACTATTCTCCAAAGCACCTGAAGGCGAGATAAGAAATCATGGATGAAAACTAATCAAGGAGAGAAGCAACCTAAAAACTAAGGAGAAATCTCCTGACAGTAAGAACAATTAACAAGCGGAACAGCTTGCCTCCAGAAGTTGTGGGAATTCCAACAGTGGGATTTTTAAAGAAGAGATTGGACAACCATTTATCTAAAATGGTCTAGGGTTTCTGGCCTGAGCAGGAGGCTGGACTAGAAGATCTCCAAGGTCCCTTCCGGCAATATTCTGCTCTGCTCTAATCTATTCTCAAGCAACTGTGATAGGGCTGGATTCCAAAGTCACATAAATGAAAGAATCAGAACAGAGCAATAACTCTTCTTCTCAAATCAAGTGTGGGTGCTAGGCTGATTGAAACAGCTCTTCATTTCCAAAGTAGTACTCAGATTCTGCGTAAATATCGAGTACTTAAATTTTAAAGCTCATGGTTACTGAAGTAGCCCTGCATTACTTCTAATTAGTAGATTGAATTATCCAAGTTATAGAAAAATAGAGAGGGAACATGGAATATATCTACAATGGGAAATTATTGTGATTTTAAGATAGAACCACAAGATCGGGGCGTGTAAGGATGTATAATTATATAAAGATAATAATGAGAATAGCTAGGAATTGTAACCAGGTCTACATCTCGACCAAAATTAGGCTGGGGGAGGGGGGTTAAAAGTACAATGACTGTATATGCATACTTTTTTGTTCTATTTTTTTTTCCAAGAAAGGATGTTAAAATGAAATATGTATATCGAAAAAAAACTATAAATACCATCAACATAAAACGGAGCTTGCTCAGTAGTTGAAATATACCAAGTAAATTATAAGAGTGGGAAGAAAAGAAGAGAGGCAAGGGAAGAAGAAAGGAATAGGAGAGAAGGCAAGGGGGGGAGTGGAGGAGAGAAAGGAGGAGTGGAAAGGGGGGAGAGGAGAAGGAGAGAGGAAGGGGAAGTAGAGTAGGGAAGGATGACAGAGGGAAGAAAGGAGGTAGGGAGGGGGAGGAGAGAGAGGGAGAAGAAAGTGATGGATAATGATGGAGAGCAGAAGAGCTAAATAATTGTGTTTTGGGAGTTGATGTTAAGATGAATTGATGTAAACACTTAATAATACAAAATGATGTTGGCTATGTAATAGGATACATGTGACTATATGTTGTGAAAATGGAAAAATATTTTTTTTTACAAACATAATTAGTAGATTGAAACTCCATAATTAAATGTATGTGTTCATTTTGGATACAGTTCCTGATCTATATGGATCAAATACAGAATACAGAATAGCAGACTTGGAAGGGACCTTGGATGTCTTCTAGTTCAGCAGACACCAACTTTTTTTTTATCCTCCAGAAAATTTTTTATTTTTTGTTCTCTTACATAGCATTTTAAGTATACATTCACATAATTGTTATTCTTCTTTACATTTATCATTCTTATACATTTATTTATTTCATTTAATAGGTTATAATATACAGTTTGGGTTGCTTTATTTACCATCCCTTCCTCCTGTTGTAACACCACCTTATTTTCCCTTTCTTTTCTCCCTCCCTCCCTTCTCTACTTTCTTCCTTCTTCCTCTCCTTCCCCTTCCTTCTTCCATTACCTTTCTCCTACTCCTACTCTTCCTCTTCCCCATCCTATCCTCCATCCTTCTCTTCCTCTCCCTTCCATCCTCCTCTCCTCACCTCTTTCTTCTTTCCCCCATCTTCCTTTCATTTTCTCCCCCTTTCTCTCTTTCTTTTCTATTATTGTAGGTGTCTCTTTCAGATCTCAGTTTATCTTTCCTTGGTATGGTATTTCCGCAAACCCAAATATAATTTGATATCATTTCTTATTCCCTTACCTTCACTAATCTATCCTAACTATATTTCCCCCCTTTAATATCTTGCTTTTGGATATATACTTATACATTTAATATTTTCTTTTCTGTTTTCCCCTTCTCCCCCCCTTTTCCATTTAACAGTGCCTCACCTGAGTTCTATATCTTCTCCCTATTTTCTTTTCTAGTTTCCTTTCTCTAGCCAATCATAAAATCTTCCCCATGTCTTGAAGTACTCTGATTCCTCTTTATCCTTTATTTTCATTGTCAACCCATTCATCTCTGCACAATCTAATACCTTTTTTATTATCTCTTCATCTGTTGGTAGCTTATTTGATTTCCAATTTTGAGCAATTACAATTCTTGCTGCTGTAGTTAAATGTATAATTAAATAAATATCCTCTTTCTTGAATTTCTCTGGAGTAATACCTATTAAAAATATCTCTGGTCTAAATTCTATTTTTGTTTTAACATTTTCTTTAACCATACTCTTATCTTAGTCCAATATTCCCTTTCTTCTGCACATGTCCACCACATATTATAATAGGAGCCTATTGCTTGTTGACACTTCCAGGATTTCACTGATTTGTCTTTAAACATCTTTGCTAATTTACCCAGTGACATGTGCCATCTATAAAATATTTTGTATACGTTTTCTTTGTAGGCTGTTGACATGGTTAATTTATAGTTCCTTTCCCATAGTTGTTGCCACTTTTCTAGCGCAATTGTGTGGTCAAAATTCTTTGCCCAAGTTAACATTGTATCTTTAACCACTTCTTCTTCTAAGCTAGTTCTTAATAAATAGCTACACAGTTTCTTAATTATTTTTTCTTCCGTTCCCAAAAATATCTTATCCAACTCCGAACTTCCTAAGTTAAAACTGTATTCCCTTTTATCTTTTTCATATCTTGATTGTTTTTGCAATTGTGAACCATCCCATATCAATCCTTGTTTTTCTAATTCTTGTTTTTTGTTTTAATTCCCTCTTTTCTGTTAAAATATCTTTGTATCTAATGATATTTTTCATACTACTGATATTTGGATGTGTCAATGCTTCCATTGTTGAAAGTCACAGTGGTATTAGAGATCATATTAGTGGTCCGCGAGATTTAAAATTATGAATTTAGTGGTCCCTGAGGTCCAAAAGGTTGAGGACTTCTGTTCTGGTCCAACCCCCTGCTTAAGAAGGAGACCCTACACCATTCCAAAGAAGTGGATGTCCAGGCTCTTCTTGAAAATCTTGAATAAGAGAGACCCACAACATCTGAAGAAAAGCTGTTACATCAGTTAATTGTTCTCTGTGTCAGGAAATTTCTCCTTAGTTCTAAGTTGGATTTCTTTTTAAAGTTCTTCTACCCATTAATTCTTGTCCTTCCCTCAGGTTCTTTGGAGAATAGGTCAACCCCCTCTTCTCTGTCACAGCCTCTCAAATATTGCAAGGCTGCTCTCAATATAAATTGTCTGTTTGCTCACACCGTATTTATAAATCCTTCTCAGAACTGATATCTGGTTTTTCTCTCCATCTAACCCATCACATGCCATGAATCCAAGAAGAAGAGTTGGTGGGTTTTGTTTTTGTTTGGGAGTGTTCTAGAGAAAAATTGCTTGCGGGAACTTTTAATGATGCTTTATGAAGGATGTTCCACATTAACATCTGGATTATAATTGCTCTTTTTATACCAAAGTTACACTTGTGGAGTGGCAGTTTTTAACTTGATATGCTTAAAAATATTTTATCAAAGTACTGAGAAAGTAGGTATTATAACTAACTAACTAACTAGGTAGCTAGCTAGCTAGCTAGCTAACTAACTAACTAACATACATACATACATACATACATACATACATACATACATGCATGCATGCATACGTATTTTTCAGAATATAAGATGCACTCCCCCCGCCCAAGAGGGTTAAAATTTGGTTGCATCTTATACACTGAATGTAGCCAAAAACACAAGGCACGGAAGAGGCGATGGTCTGTGGCAATCCCTGCAGCCTGGAACAGCTGATTGGGGGTATTCTGGCAGTCCGATCCACCCACCAATCAGCTGCTCATGCTGAGTCAGGCTGCAATAATGAGCTGAAGCTTACCTGGTCATTTGCTATTTGCCACAAGGATGTGCTAGAGTTTGCAGCAGCAATCACATTCGGAAAGCACACACAAGTAACTGATTCAACAGGATTCAATAACTTCTTTTTATATATAATCTAACACATTAAGTAAATATACAATACCAAAAGTGGTAGTTCAGCAGACGAGAGACGTTTCACTTTCAGTTTTAATTTCAGATATCAGCAAAGCATGCAGCTTTAGTACAGAACAAGCCACGCCCAGGCTGCTTGCTGTCTCCTTCCTTGTTGCTCACACAGCAACTACTGTTGGTTTCCAAAACGCCCTCAATTCTCTCACACACTGACAGGACGCTAGCCAGATGAATAAAGTGGATGCTTGTAGGCAGAGGCAGAGTTTTTTTTCTTATTTTCCTTCCCAAAAACTAAGGTGCATCTTATACTCTGAAGCATCCAAAAATACGGTAACTAACAACCAATGTGACCACCAGTTTTGCAAAATGTTGAAAGGAAAATTATTTTTCTCCCATTCAGATTTCTAGGGTCATATTGAATCAATGCTTGAATGGCTTTCATTTGTCCCCATATCACTTAAAAAGGGAAGACTTTGAATCTTCAAAGTCCTTGGAGAAATATTTATAGTACGAAAAAAGCAGCCAGGAGTCCTGAACTGACTTTAGCCCATGAGAAAATTATCTCAAACTAGTCAGTCTAGTTTTGACTCTGAAGAAGATGTGGCCTGCTCCACTTGACACAACTCTTGAAAGAAATTGCCCTTAACAAGAAAATTATGATGACTGTGTAAGATATAATTAACCTGTGGAATTCATTCTCACACGTTATGTGGATGACCATTCACTTGGATGACTTTCAAAGAGGATTAGTGGCCTACAGATATATGAAAGTTTCTTTGTCTTGAAGAGACAGAATTATTTGGGGACATGTCTACGGAGATTCTTTTTTCCCTTAAGTTTTTTATTTTATTTTTTACAAATATATCAAATCAATGCATGAATAGCGTAGTACCTGGGTAACATATATTCTAATACAAGTAAAACTAGTAAAGTTAATCATAATTATTATATTCAATCAACTTACATTTTTCTGATAATAATACTCATTTATATTAGGTTGCAATTCATAATTATTCAATTATTCCATGTTTTCTTTTGTTGCTATTTTTATTTTATTATATAAAATGTATACCTTAATATTCCCTTTGTCTTATATCTATAGCCATAGCACTTATCACTTAGACTTATATACCACTTCACGGTGGTTTTACAGCTCTCTCTAAGCAGTTTACAGAATCAGCCTGTTGCCCCCAACAATCTGGATTTCATTTTACCCACCTTGGAAGGATGGAAGGCTGAGTCAACCTTGAGCGGGTGAGATTTGAACTGCCAAACTGCAGCTAGCAGTCAAGCTGAAATAACCTGCTGTGCTGCACTCTAACCACTGTGCCACCTCAGCTCTATCATTTATTCTAGCTTTAGTCCTGTCACCCTTTATTAAAAGGCTTTTTTCTTTTTATCCTATCTAATTTCTAATCATGTCACCCACCTAAAATAAAATAAAAGAGATAGGGGCGGAGGGAGAGAGAGAGAAGGAAAAACAAATCAGAACAACAAAAAAGAAAAAAAATATCTATCCATCATCTCTTGCCCACTTCAGTAATTTAATTGCTATGCTTTAAGGGAAAAGAAAAGGAAGAGTGGAGATTCTCAGTCATTCAGGTTATGGCTGTCCCAAAGATGCTTTTTCAAGAAGCAACTGGACTTCCTTTGTTTTTCCTTGAAGATGTTCCACTTCTCATCCAAGAAGTTTCTTCAGTTCAGCTTCTTCAGAACTGAAGAAGCTTCTTGGATAAAAAGTGAAATGTCTTCAAGGATGAACAAGGAGAGTCCAGTTGCTTCTTGAAAAAGCACCTTTGAGATGTTAATTGTGGGCAGTATCCAGAGAACCAATGGTGCAGAAGAATATATCATTTCCTGTTTAAGAGCTTAGGGACATCTGGTGGTCCACCAGTTAGAGATAAAGAAGCTTCTAGGATGAGAAGTGAAACGTTTTGAAAGAAAAAAAATTGAGAAAGCCCAGCTGCTCTTTGGAAAAGCACCTTTGGTACAGCTATGAACTTGGATGAATCAGTTGTTCTGACCGAGGCTTCCCAAGAGCATGAAGCAAACTGCCTGTCCCGACAAAAATCCTTTTATTAATTCACTGTGAATTCTGCTCATTCACATACAGCAAAATCTTTCAAGGGAGGATTTACAGTCACAGACCTTATCTGGTTTGGAGAGCTGACAGGCCACTATCTGTAAAACTTGGCAAGGAGTCTCAGAGAGCCACGAACCAATTAAGTGAACTAATTGTCTTCTGCAAACTCCACTCTCCTTTCGCTCCTCTTTTATTTCCTCTGGGAGGGGCCATTTATTGTCCACCTGTGGCCTCACTCCCAAGTCGACCCCTGTTCTTTAGCTGTTCCCTTCGTCTGGCAACTCAGCGCATGCGCACATTGGGAACAGGCACCAGCTGTTCATCTGCCTCACTGATAGCATCTGATAGCTGGCATACGGCTCTGGCCCCCTCTCTGCCTCTGACACAGAGCCCTCATGAGAGCCTTCCCCAGATTCCAGGACTGGCTCATGTTCCTCCCCAACCTTCTCACTGCCCGAATCTGCTGCCAGTTCCACTGGCTTTTGGCAGGCCAGGACATCAGTGTTAATTGTTCTCACTGTCAGGAAATTTCTCCTTACTTCTAGGTTGCTTCTCTCCTTGATTAGTTTCCATCCATTATTTCTTGTCTTGCCTTCTGGTGCTTTGGAAAATAAGTTGACTCCCCTCTTCTTTGTGGTTATGAGATTTTGTGATGAGAAGTTATGAGATTTGAATTTGGGACACCAGATACTTACCTCCCCCCCCCCCCCCTTACTAACAAGAAAATTTGGGATTGAGAAAGGAGGATATGATTTCTGAAATCCCTTGCGTTCCATATTACCTCCTCTCGACAATACGATAAAATAAATGGAAAAAATAATATATATATTTTGCTCAACGTTGTTTGCAGCGGGGATCAGAAAGGGAGGTGGCAAATCAGAATATAATGAGACAAGCGGCTCCGTGCTTGACAACCCAGCACATAAAACAAGTGTCAAAAATATTTGACAGCATGAAATGAGACTAAAATGCTCCCATTAATTGCTAGTCACTGCTATATTACCAGCCCCTTAATCCAAATCAATTATAGGGATTTGCACCAGTTGTGGGAATGAGGGGGGGAAAAAAAGAATAATAATAAAAATAAAAAGGAGGCTTCTGAAGACTGTCAGCTTCAGGGTGTCATTATTTAATGGTAGTGTGTCTAGTCAGGTTTTTTGATTGGAGCATTGTGAGTTTTGCAGACACCTCGTTTCGGGGTTGAAAAGGAAAATCAGCACAATCAGAATATTGTAAAGAGGCACTGACAGGTAGAGAGCTAAACAAGCCCGATTTGAATAAAAAAATATGTACTTCCCACCAAAGGTCTCCATTTTCCTCTGTTGGAAAAAAAAAAAAAGAAAAGGAAAGAAAAAGAAAAAGAAACACAACCCGGTTAAATGAAAGCTACCTAAGAATGCTGTCAAAACAGTGATAGAAAAATAAATAAATAAATTAGAGAGGCTAATTCTTCCCTCTAAAATGTTCCAATGTATATTACGGGCATGTTTCCTTTCGTACATTGCAATAAGGAATCATCAAGACGGTTTTCTGCAGTGGTTTTGCCAAAGTTTTGGAGCCTCTCTTCTTCTTCCTAGAGTATGTTCTGACCCAGCCTTAGCAGAAGCAAGAAACAGGCTCCTTGTCCCGAAAACCCCCTCTTTAGTTATCTCCTGTGGATTAATGGCATTCACACAGGCAATAGTCCTTCAAAGAGTTAACTGCAGTAACAGACCTTATCAGTTCCTTGTGATAATTGCCAGGCCGTGAGCTCCCAACTGCAAAGCTGCACATTAAGTTCTGGCAAGCAGACTCTGAGGCATGAAACAGGATGAGCCAAATCTTCAGAAATACAAACTGTTGCCTCCTACGACCACCACTCCCCTTTCCTTCTATTTATTCCCCAGCCAGGGAGACCCATTCAGCATCCACGTGTGCCTTGCTTCCCAAGTCAACTCCTTGTCCTCCATTGTTCTCCTCTCCTAACAGCTCTGTGCATACGCGCATCTGGATCAGGCCCCAGCCCTTCTTCCTCCCCATTTATCTCAGGCTTCAAAGGCAGCTGCCTCTCCAGTGGCTGGGAAATGAGGGACAGCCATGGCTCTATCTCTGCATTTGATGCAGAGCATCCACCAGAGCCTATCCCAGACTCCAGAGCTGACCCAAGTTCCTCCCCAACCTCCTCATCATCCGAGCCTGCTGCCAGCTCTGCTGGCAACTGGCAGGCTATAACACCATATTCCTGCAAGTGGAGTGTCTGCTTTTTGGATCATTGAGTGCCACTTTGCATGGTCAGCTGTGGCTCCAGGGCACAGGCCCATGGTATGCATATCTTTGTTGATGGTGTCTTGCCATCTCTGTTTTGGGCACCTGCAAGGTCACTGGCCATTCACTTCTAATTGGAAGGCAGTCTTGGCAATGATGGAAGGTGCTGCTCTCTGGATTTATCCATACCAGCAGCCTTCTCTCATCTTCTCTGTAATTGGTACAACACCAAAATGTTGTCAAATGTTGTGGGATGGTGCCCTACCCTACGCGCATGCATGGCAGAGACCCAAAAATCAGCTGGCCGGCAGGAGGCACGTGTGCATGCATGGTGGAGCTGAGCTGGGCAACCGCTTTCATGCCCTCAGAGAGGGCTTTGTGTGCCACCTGTGGCACGTGTGGCATTGGTTCGCCATCATGGTCCTATACCATAAATAACATTCTGTGAGAATCAAGAAATGTAGCCTATTGATCTGTTAGATTCAATAAGTCCTATGAATGATAGCAGGCTAGAAGAAAAAGATATGAACCAAAGTTTTCAGCTAGGATGATTTCAAAATTTACCAGAAATATGTGTAATCCTGCTGAGCTGTTGCTAATTGTGAAATATGGTTTTGTTTTGTTTTTTGCAAAATATGCACTTGTATGGATTCATTTAAAACAGGAAGAATGAAACTGTTGGAAATGAGGAATTGAAAGTATTGTACACAGGTGTTCACGGAAAGTGACAATGAGTGAAATTGTGAAGCCTGTGTGTGGTTAGAAGAACAGTATAAAACATAGGGTTCAAGATCAGCTCGGGGCCCCTTTGATTTATAGCAGTCCTTGTAGGACTTGCTATTTGTCATTGGCCCATTGCAATGACTTATTAATACAAGTGTATTACTGCTATTTTATTTTTTATATCTATTCATTTCTAATGTTCCAAATTATTAGAAAAAATAAACCTCTGATCTTAAAGTAAGAATTATCGCTTGTGTTGTTGCCTTTGTTTCCTACTGGAATTTTCCTATGACAACTTTAACAATTTTTCTTAGAATGTTGTAACCTTTACAGAATCCAGAATAACAGAGTTGGAAGGGATTTTGGAAATCTTCTACCTAGTCCAAACCCCTGCTCAAGCAGGAGACCTTATACCATTCTGGGAAAATGGCTATCCAACCTCTTATCAACCCTCAGTAATGGAGCAGCCACTGAAAAGTAACAACTGAGATTCATAGGTTAAAATCCCATTTCACACAATATAGAATCAATGCGGGAAAGGCGGCACACTTGTGTATGTAAACAAATAACAAACAAATGTGAAAAGGTAAACAGTACATTGGTAGTATTAAACATTAATTTATACACTCGTAGTGCTAAATAAATACTACAGGATAAACAATACACTGGGAATATTAAATGAACCAATGTGAGCTGTTTACTTGAACCTGATATGTCACACAAAGAATGACGGTGTTTGCTTCACCTGAGTTTAATCTTTGATATGTTGCATGAACTCAGTTCGCTCACTTGGCTAAAGAAACATTCATTCATTCCCTTTATTTATAACACTATTAAGTACCAAGTGCTTCTTTGTGTAAACTGGGAGTAACTGCGTGCCTATGGATTTATTTCAGGCACTTTTATATCACTTCAGCTGAGCAAATCTAAGAGGCTTCTAAGTACAGTCAAACATATGGCGCACATCAAAATAAATAGCAAAGTCATGAATTATTCATTCCTTTTCTTTCATTTCACAAAGTCGTAATAAATAAAAGGGCCATATATCTCCCAGTGTAGGAGAAGAACAGGCAGAGCTGGCGGGGCAGAGTTAAGTGCATCATCAGTTTAGAATTGTTGCATTCCCACAAGCACTTCAAATCCAACTACTCCTGGAATTCTATTGACCCTGATCTGGTGCCAGTTTAGTGTTGAATTTTAATTGGCCAGATTCTTGTGTCTACACTTGAATAAATCTTCTACACCGCAACTGTAGAAAGGTTCCCGATCTAGAAATATATCACAGTCAATGGTACTGAAAAACACAGTGAGATCCAGTAGGACCAACACTCCATCTAAATCCTACCATAAATAATCTATGAGAAGGATCAATAGAGTTTCTGTCCTGAGATTAGTTCCGAATGGTTTCAAATAATCTGCTTCCTCTAGAGCAGGGGTCTCAAACTCAAGGCCCTGGGGTCAGATCTGGCCCATGGGGCCACTCTGGAAACAGCAAAGGACCGGCCCACAGTGCCTCTGCCACAGAGGTGGGTTCCTACCAGTTTGCACCTATTCGGTAGAACCAGTTCGTCAAATCTACCGAACCGGTTAGAAGAGGTTCCGGAAAGCAGGCCACACCTACAGAAGAGGTTCCAAAAATTTTTGAAACCCACCACTGGTCCTTGGATATGATTATTCTACACTATCATGCTCATATTTATAAAACTCAGTGCCTCTGTGAAAGGTAAGGATGACTACTGCGTTTGTGGTGCAATCAGAATATTGCATGTGTTGAAGTTGTTTTAACGCAAACCAACGATGCCTTTTAAAAAACAAGTTTACATCATATTCTTATGCATGCCAGTGCTGTGTGTGAGGTAATTTAAGGTGGTTCTGACAAGTGTCGTCGGCATCTTCATATCCGGTCTCATGGGTGGTAAGCCACTCCCATCCGGTCACATGGGCAGCAAGCCACTCCCACAAAGGAGGCCACACCCACAGAGTAGGTTCAAACAATTTTTGAAACCCACCACTGCTCTGCCAGCAAAAACAGAGCTTGGGAGGACCGTGGGCAGCTCTCCTGAGCTCCATTTTCACTGACAGAGGGTTGCAGGAAGCCATCACAACCAAAAACAGAGCTTGGGAGCCCGTTTTCACTCGCAGAGCACTCGGGCCACCACAAGTGCCCCGTGACATGAGTGATGTCGAGCTGACCATGCTCACCCTGTCCAGGCCCCCCCTGCCCCTCCAAGGTCAAACACAACCCTGATGCGGCCCTCAATGAAATCAAGTTTGAAACCCCTGTTTTACAGCATAAAGTAATTTCCACTTTAACTCTTTCTCAGTTGTCATAGCCCAAGAGTGACACAACTCAGATGTTGAGGGAAAAGCTCCAGTAGATACTATGGAATGTCAGAGTCAGAAGACATAATACCAAGAAACGTCAATAAAATTGAAAGAGAGCTCTGTGGAATCTGAATGAGACAACTCACTGCGAAACAATTCAACAATTCTATTGAATTATTTGAAACAAACAGAAAATTATTTTAATTTTTGCCATTCACATTTCATTCTGTCCCTCCTTTTGCATCCTTTCTTTAATTATTCTATTCCATCATATCAGAGTTTGCAGCAGAAATCAAATCCAGAAAGCACACACAGCTAACTGCTTCAGCAGGATTCATTAGCTTCTCTTTATATACAATATAACACATAAGTACATATACAACACCAACAGCTGGTTCACAGGCAGAGGAGAGAACAGTTTTGTTTCAGTTCAGAGTTGCAGACAGACCAAATTAATTTCCTTGCACAGACTCAGAGCTACAAAGGTAAGCCACACCCAGGCTCCGAGCCATCTGGCATGGCTCTCAGTCACCAAATAGATCCCATTGGCTGACCCAGTTGCCATGCCTATACATTGGCTGACCTTGTTACCATGTCTCTGCCAGTTCATGAACATTCTGACAGATATTAGTGTAATTAGTTGTCCTACAGTGAGCTGGCTGTGGCAAGTTGGCTGTGGCGAGCTGACCATGATGAATTGTCATAGAGCACCCAGTAGAATAGTGAATCCTCTCTCTTCTCCTTGGAGTGGTTTTTCAGTGGCATTTGCCAATATCCTTTGGTTAAATCCAAAAAGGATAGATATGTAGCTCCACTTAGCCATCCAGATGCTCATCCACTCTACGCATTGAATACTCATTCAACTTTGCCATTCTGTTTATTTGGTTAAAAGTCTACACAATGCATACATCTCCATTCAGCTTTGGCACCATTTCCATTGGAGAATACCAGATGCTTATAGATAGTTCTATTATGTCTACTTGGAGAATCTTTTCTATCTCATTCTGTAATATTCCTTTTAACCATTCAGGAATTCTTATTCATCCAAAGCAGTCATATCTGGTTATATAGCAAACATATGTTTATATTGTTAACTATAACAAGTGACGATCGATCATGGGGAGTGATAAATGAGATGGATACTTAATTCTAATACATTTGTTCCAAGTAAGTAAGAAAGGGCTGGCTTGCATTCTGACCTCAGACCCACGCTTTCTCATTTTTGGCATCGTGGCGCTTAGATACAGATATCCCTGTACAGTATATAAATATGTATGAGTGCATAATCTGGTGATCGTTGTGATGGACTAGAAAGAATAGATGCAAGGTCTTCTGATGCTTCTTCATGCAAGAGTCATCAGTTCCCTTTTCTACTTGTAGTATCATGCTAGTAAAAAAATAAGAGAGAGAGAGAGTAATTTCCTGCAGAGAAGCTACAGTGATGACCTTGGAGAAAATGTAGAGAGACCATTAATAAAATGTGTTCAGCCCTAGAAAACAAGGAGTTGGTAGAAGGAAACTTAAACCTCTTAATCGGGAGAAGAAAAACAAGGCTTCCAATATTTTGTTATTATAACAAATCTCAATAAAATTGATTTCTAGCAGTGATGTGCGGTGAGGATTATGGTTGGTGAGGCAAGAGTGCGGCAGCAGCAAGAAGCAACGTCCCCACCGCTGTGTCCAACAGGCCAGGCATCTCGTGTTTATGGCGGACATAAACGCGAGATGCCTGGCCTGTTGGACACAGTGGCGAGAATGTCCCTGCCGCTGCTGTGCTCTGCCGACTCACCCCCCCGCCTCCTCTGACCCCACTGCTGTGTCCAACAGGCCAGGAGTCTCACATTTATGGCGGACATAAATGCGAGATGCCTGGCCTGTCGGACACAGCAGGGGGGGGCAAGGCGGCAGCCAACAAAGAAAGGGAGGAGGAGGAGGAAAGGAGAGGGGAGCAGGACGGGGCTCCCAGTGGGAGGGAGAGGGCTGCCCCTCTCTTCTCACACAAATTCTCAAATTGAGAGAGAGTTTGTTTGAGTGAAGAAAGAAACACACGTACACATAGACACACAGACACACAAAAATTACTCACAATAAAAAATTACAAATTAAATTACAATAATTTTGAATCCCCCCCCAATCCACATACCTTTTCCAGCTGTGGATTTCAACTCTCCTCTTGTCTGCCCACCATGATGAAAATGTAAAAAATTAAATAAAAAGGCAATTTAGGGACGATTTGCTGTCCCAGATCAGGAGGCAGAGAACCACGTGCCTCCTTTGTATAAGGAATTTTTCACCTTTTAACCCTTGCTTAAGTCTGAGCAAGGGTTAAAAGGCGAAAAATTCCTTATGCAAAGGAGGCCCGCATTTCTGTTGCCTCCCCCTGCGGTTAGCACTAAGCAGACTCAGAGTTATCCACTGTGACTCTGGAGTCTGGCAGCAACCACCTTAGCCTTTTTCCTTTTAATTATTCTTTTCTTTTACTCATGACACTGATGGGGCCCCGCCTCCCCTGACTGCACGTCCCTGATTTCTACTATTTCTCATAGTGTTTGTTTCATGACATTGTAGGGCCAATTCCTACCACAGCATCCTGAAATGCTAAAGGGACAAAACTGTTCACGCAAATTTGACAATTGCTAAGCGTTCTGACCTAGGCTTCCTGAGACAGTTAAAAGCACATGCTTAGTCCCCAAACCCCTCTTTTTATTTCAACGGCTGTGAATTATGTTCACTGTCAGCCCATAATGAGCCACAAATACTTTCTAAAGAGTCTGACAAAAGTCTGCCAAAGTCTTTCAGGATAAGGCTGATAAGCACCCACCTTTATCTCCCTTGCAACACTGCCAAATTGGCCATTAGCTTTGCAAGGCCACACAGAGCACAGAGTCAAAACGGAGCTTCAGACTTTAAACCGACCAATTTAATTGGGATTGGGAGTTCCATCAGAGATGCAGACACTGAGTTTTCCCCAATTTTATGGCTTTTTGGGTTATGGGCATTAAGTGAATCTGGCCTCCCCCATTGACTTCGCTGGAGGTCCATAGGGAAGATCACAAATAGTGAACTCATGACTCCAGGACACTGTAAGTATCATAAATACATTTTGGTACTCAAATTGTGGTCATGTGACTACGAGGATTCTGATGTCAGTTAGAGGCCTCGTTGTAAGTAACTTTTTTTCAGCAGCATCGTAACTTCAAACAGTCATTACATGAATCGTTGAAAGTTGAGGACTACCTGAAGAGTGGTCTGAATGCAGAATTCTGTAACATGGAAACAAAGATGATTTGAGCAAAACAACTTGAGTTCACGATTTATGGTATTTTTGTGCTGAGAGAAAGATTTAGAAGTTAACCAAAGGATATTGCTAACCCCCTCCCCCTCCTCTGAATCTCTCTGTCTTTCTCTCTCTGTCTCTGTCTCTCTCTGTCTCTGTCTTTCTGTCTCTATTTCTGTCTTTCTGTCTCTCTCTCTCTGTCTCTCTCTCTCTCTCTGTCTCTCTCTCTCTGTGTGTGTCTCTCTCTCTCTGTCTCTGTCTCTCTCTGTCTGTCTTTCTGTCTCTGTCTCTCTGATTTCTCTCTTTCTCTCTCTCTCTCTCTCTCTCTCTGTTTCTTTCTCTCTGTGTGTGTATGTGTGTGTGTGTGTGTGTGTGTGTCTGTCTGTCTCTCCCTTCCTCCCCCTCCCCCTCTCTCTTCCACAAATTATTTAGCCAAAGGGATTAAGGTCAAGACATCAAGTAGAAAACTGATGAAGATCTCTTCATTAAAGATGCTTACTACATACACATCCTGTAGAGCGAGAATAAAGGCCAAAATTACCCAGTGTTTTAGAAAAGAGGTTTTCCATATGGTAAATGCAGGTTAATGAGAAGCAATAATATTTTGCAAATTGGGTGACTTGCAAATGGCTTAGAAAATAAGAGGTTTTTTTTTTTTTTAATGCACTCAGACTAACCTCTGGCTAACATTCTGAAAAAAAACATATGAAGGGTATATCTAGTTTGATGAAAAGAAAGATTAGGTGTGACATGATAGCAATGTTCCGATATTTGAGGGATTGCCACAAAGAAGAGGGTCAACCTATTCTCCAAAGCATCTGAAAGGAGGATAAGAAGCAACAGATGGAAACTAACCAAGGAGAAGCCACTTAGAACTCAGGAGAAATTTCATGACAGCTAGAACAATTAATCAGTTGAACAACTTGCCTCCAGAAGTTGCAAATGCTCCAACACTGGACGTTTTTAAGAAGATGTTGGATAACCATTTGTCTGAAGTGGTGTAGGGTTTCCTGCCTGGGCAGGGGGTTGGGCTAGAAAATTTCCAAGGTCCCTTCCAACTCTGCTATTCTATTCTATTCTATTCTATTCTATTCTATTCTATTCTATTCTATTCTATTCTATTCTATTCTATTCTATTCTATTCTATTCTGTTTGCGACCCGATGCTGCCGTGGAGCAGGGTTGAGCTCCTGTCCTTTGCTCTAGCTCCTGCTGGGGACATGAAAAGACCCCCCCAACTGGGCGTCCCTCAGGTAACGGTGATGTCATCAGCTAATTATTTCAACCCGGAAGCACCTCGGTCAATGGTGAAATCTAATTTCCCGCCCCCCAGGTTCTGTGGCCGTGCCTTGGGGGGATTATGTGACTGAGTGGGAGTTGCCAACTCCCCCCCCCCACTTTTTAAAGTATTAAAACCTTTTTTAAAGTATTACAAACCGGCAGGGAAAAATGCTTTAAAAATCTAAAAAAATAGCTTCCGACGATTGTGCGGCTCAGCTGTGAGTTGTGCGATTCTCGGAAGCTTTTTTTTAAAAAAAAACAAAAACCCGGTTTGGCAGGACCAAGGACAATCATCCCTACCAGTTTGGCTGAACTGGGCCAAACCGGGAGGATTTCACCCCTGACCTTGGTGCTTCTGACACAAGCCCAATGCAATTTCTACATTCATTTCCCTGTTAGATTAGCTTGGCTAGGAAAAAGAGAGAGAGAAATTCTCTCAGTGAGTGCTAGTATTCATGCTCAGTGTTTCTGGAGCAGTTTTTGAATGATTTTACTCATATGTGGATGGACATCTGTAGAGGTGATGCTGGGTGACTTCTGCTTGCCCCCGTGGCACTTACTTGTGAGCTTTTTTTTTTCAATCCCAGTGTTGTTGAACATCCACAGGAGACTGCCAAGTGAGATCATTCGAAGAGTTAAAATAAAGCCCACTCAGGATGCTGGAGTTATGCAAATCTCTCTCTCTCCTTTTCACTGGACCCAGGTGAAGCAGTGAAGTTGCTGAATCAGTGCTTGGTTGCCTTAATGAACCTGAAGACTCACCTCAATAAGTTGGAGTCGCTGTGCCCTCAGAGGAAAAGGAGGAAAGGAAACAAATGTATTTTATTTATTTATTTTCACACCCTTGTAGCAGTGGTGGGATTCAAATTTTTTTTACCACTGGTTCTGTGGACGTGGCATGGCTTGGTGGGCATGGCAGGGGAAGGATACTGTAAAACAGTGATGGCAAAGCTTTTTGGGCTGCTGTGCCAAAAGCGGGGGGAGCACAAGGGGGTCATGCGCTAGCATGGCCCACCCATAATGCTATGCATGTGCCATCCCCAGTGCGTGCGCATGCGTGCAATCAGCGACACCACCCGCTTTTGCCGCAGTTTTTTCACCTTCCCCAGGCTCCAGAGGCTTTCTAAGAGCCTGGGGAGGCCGAAAACAGCCTCACCCCACCCCCCCACCCCCCGATGTTCTCTGGAGGCCTCAGGCTCAGGAGCTTCCCTGAAGCCTCCGGAGGGCAGAAAATGGACCTATGGGGAACCCATAAGTTCGGGAATGGTGACTTCCAGTTTGTCTGTATGGCTGATTTTCGACCTCTGGAGCCTTCAGGGTCCTTCAAGAGGCTTCCCTGAAGGTTCCAGAGGGCAAAAAACGGTCTTATGAGCAAACCAGAAGTCTGTTCCTGAACTTCCAGTTTGCTAGTAGGGTGGGTTTTTCGCAATTTGGAGGTTTCAGGGAAGCCTCCGGAGAGCGAAAAACGGCCTCAAAAGAAGGCTGAAGTCAGCTGGCCAGTGCACACATGCTGACCAGCTGACAGGGCATTGCCTCATGTGCCCTGACAAATGGCTCTGCGTGCCACGTGTGGCACACGTACCATAGGTTCGCCATCATGGCTGTAAAATCTCAATTCCCTCCCCACTCCAGGGGAAGGATACTGTAAAACCTCCATTCCCATCCCACTCTAAGGCAAGGATACTGTAAAATTCCCATTCCCATCCCACTCCAGGGGAAGGATACTACAAAATCCCCATTCCCATCCCACTCCAGGGGAAGGATACTGTAAAATCCTCATTTTCTCTCAATCAGCTGGGACTCAGGAGGGAGAGAATAGACAGGGTGGGGCCAGTCAGAGGTGGTATTTATCAGTTCTCTGGATTACTCAAATTTCCCTCTACCGATTCTCCAGAACTGGTTAGAACCTGCTGAATTTCACCTCTGGCTTGCAAGCTGCTCCAATGGACTGACTATGAGTGGGTACAACTCCCCAATATGATTTTTGTGAAATGATATAGGCAGTTAAAAATAATTAGAAATATTCCCATGGAAGCAGAAGTTGCAAATAAAAATATTATCGACAATGAAAATAACTCACTCTCTAAGAGTTAGAGTTACAGCAATCCAGTGTCTCTGGCTTAGCGGAATAATGAGGCTTTATACCAGCTTCCTAAAGGCCAGAAAGGAAAGGGGATGATTACGCTTTGGAGGACTGAATTAGAGGTTTAAGTGGTGACAGGTCTGACATAATTTTTAAGAGTGCCTCTTGTCTCGATACATGCGCTGTCTTTAAAAGATATTATAGAAGAGAATCAAATTTACCTGACAAAGACTGATTTAAAAATGGACTAAAACATGGGAGGCTAGAAGAACGTTATGGAAAAAAATGTGACACTGGACAAACAGAAGAAAGCAGTTGACTTCTTAACAATTAAAAGCTATATACAAAATGGGTCCTTTTCAGCCCGTTTTCGGCCCGTTTTCAGCTGCAGGAGGCCATGGAGGGTGAAAATGAGGTACTTTGGCTGGTAAAGTGTTGCAGGAGGTTGTTTAGGCCAAAAACAGAGTAGAGGGAGCTGCATGCATCCCCCACACCTCATTTTGGCTGGCAGGGTGCTGCAGGAGGCATCTATCGCATCTCTCCCCCTGCCGTCCCCGTCCCCCCCCCCCTTCTGGCCCATGGAGGAGAACTACAATACTTATTCGGCCCTCAAAGAAATCCAGCTGCCGTAGGACATTATTGGAAGGGACTAAGATCAAGATTGTTAAAAGTAAAAAGAAGAAAAATAGAGTTGGTTTATTTGAGCAAGTTTAAAATAGACATGTTGTGACTTCTGGTAGGCCTTAATTGATTTTCAGGGACCCGAGGGCCAAAATGAATGAGGCTTTATGGAACTGTTTAGATAGGATAAAATTAGATAAGAGATAGGATATGGGAAGAAGTGATCATTTGTTGTATTTTAAGAGAACATGGTAAGTTATTAAAATGTTTTGTGGCCTGTTGGACATTTCAGACAGTTTTAACTTGCTTCTGTATTTAGGCAAGTTCTTTGGACTTCTTTGGATAAAATAACGTCAACAATGATTCAAAGTTCCAAAGAACAATATAATTTTTTTATTTGTTCCTTTGTATTCATTGATGAGTTTCATAGAAGAGCTATGGATTTTCATGGTTATGGTTGAGGCTTTATAATGGGTTTATTAAATATTTGAAGATCAGGAAATAACCAAGAAAGATGGGACTGAAGAATTTCCATGAAAGATCTCCCTCCCTATTTGTTGATTGCACTTCTTTTGTTCTTTAACTGAAGTTGGAGGCAATTGATGGCAATTGGTGGCAATCTCTAAAGATGCAAACTCATTTTAATTAGAACTGGAAGAGAAGGAAATATTTCTACACCCTGCCCTCATTCCTACATGTTTTCTGTTTACACTTTGTTCATTGCATCATAGAACATAGAATAATAGTTGGAAGGGATGCTGGAGGTCTTCTAGTTTAAATAACAAGAGCGTTGTTAAGGGAATTTCACCACATTTAACAAGTTGGTCATGCCCACCAAGTCACATGGCTGGCAAGCTATTCCCACCCAGTCACATGGCCGGCAAGCCTCTCCCACAAAGCAGGCCACACCTACAGAAGTGGTTCTAAAAATTTTTGAAACCCACCACTGGTCCAAAGATGGAAAGAACGTGGCCTTCAATTTGATCCCCTTTATTATTAGCCTCGAGGGCAGCCACAACAGCGGTGATTTGATTTAATTTGATTTGATTTGATTTAATAAATTTATAGGCCGCCCAATCCCGAAGGACTCCGGGCGGCTTACAGAAAATAAAATTTTAAAAGTAAAGAGTTAAAAACGGAAGAAACAGATTAAAAAAAAACCACATCATGCACCCAGTCTAATCAGGGCTGGACCTTGGTCATAAGGTCAACAGCCCCAGGCCTGCCGGAATAGCCAGGTCTTGATAGCCTTTCGGAAGGCTATGAGATTGGGTAGGGTCCGAATCTCTGGGGGGTAGTTCATTCCATAGGGAGTGGCTACAGAGAAGGCCCTCCCCCGGGGAGCCGCCAGCCGACATTGTCTGGCTGAGGGCACCTGGAGAAGGCCCACCCTGTGCGATCTTATCGGCCATTGGGAGGTATGCGGCAGAAGACAGTCTCGTAGATATCCGGGTCCTAGGCCATGTAGGGCTTTAAAAGTAATGACCAGCACCTTGAATCGCGCTCGGAGACCGATAGGGAGCCAGTGCAGCTCGCAGAGGATAGGTGTAATGTGGGTGTGCCTTGGTACACCCAGTATCACTCGCGCGGCTGCATTCTGGACTAGTTATAGTCTCCGAACACTTTTCAGGGGCAGCCCCATGTAGAGCGGTGAGTCCAGGGCAGGGAGAAAAAAAGAGACAAGACACCAGCAGCGAGAATTCCAGGCTGGAGAAACTAGGGAAACAACGCCTTGCTTTGCTTCGCTCCACCAGCCACATGGTACCTGAACTCGAGGGGCTTTTTTGGATCATGGGAGGGTCACCATTTTTTGGGGGGGCATGAAGTTGGTCTGGGGCTTTTCCTGGTCAATGCACGTGTGTCTTTCCACCCCTAGGTTGATTCGCGCTAGTTTTAGGTGGAGCGGGGTGGTGGAAGGGGAGGGAGAACTGTGCTGTATGGTGCAAGCATGCAGGTGGAGGATCAGTTTCAGCTGGTGTATTAAGATGACCCCCGATTTTTGAAATAATTTTGGGGTGTTAAAAAGTCATCTTATACACCCGAAAATACGGTATGTTGTTATGGCTACATATCACCCAACTCCATATAATCCCACCTCCCATTTTCCCACAGTAGAAAGTATGGCAGGCCTTTCCAAAGCCCAAAGTCCAAAGAGAAAAGATGGCTTGCAGGCATGACAATAAATACAGTTAGAGTTGGTTTCTGCACCATCATTTATTCATAAACTCAGCAGTTTAGTTACACACACACACACACACACACACACACATTCTAAATAGGTGATGCAATAAATACTTTTTTTCAGAGAGAGGCTAGTATCTGAATTATGGGGAATCACCAATCTTGTCTAAAAAAGGCTTTTATGAAAATTAAATGCTGATATTTATGTCCTTAAAATGTTAAGAGATCATCTGGATACATGGCACAGATGTGATCATTAAAACACTACACTGAGAAAGTCATATCTATCATTCTGCTCTGATACATATGTCAATAGTTAATAATCATAAATCCTACCTGCTCTTCTCTGCACTCTTTTCAGAGTCTCAACATCTTTTTTTTTTATATTGTGTCAACCAAAACTAAATGCAGTATTCCAAGTCTGGCCTTACTAAGGCGTCATAAATAAGGATGACTCCAGACAGCTGAATAGCACATGTATGATATGGTTGACAGATGCTACAATAAGAAAGCAGGACACGGTAGTTCAGTGGCTAAGACGCTGAGCTTGTTGATTGGAAAAGGTCATAATGGAGCCTTGCATAATGGAGCGAGCTCCCGTTACTTGTCTCAGCTTCTGCCAACCTAGTAGTTCGAAAGCACATAAAAATGCAAGTAGAAAAACAGGAACCACTTTAGTGGGAAGGTAACTGCATTCCATGCACCTTTGGCTTTTAGTCTTGCCAGCCACATGACCATGGAGATGTCTTCGGACAGTGCTGGCTCTTCAGCTTTGAAACAGAGATGAACACCACCCAATAGAGTCAGGAATGACTAGCACATATGTGCAAAGGGAACCTTTACAATACGAAAGAGTAAAATGTATCAAATTAATTTTCCCAATGTATATGCTGAAAATTTGGAAAAGAGAGTAAAAGTATGTCAGGATACAATTCACCTGTGGACTGGTTCACTTGTTGTCCTAAATCATGATTAAATTTGCTTGAGTTTTTCTTAGCATATTTTATGAACACTATAATATATGGAGGCTTAAGGAGGTACCTGTCAAGCCCACTCCATTCCATAATTAGGAAAGAAAACTAAGAGACTCCATGAGTTGGAAATCAAAAGTACTTTTACTAATTATAAATGATAAGCAAGCAGTAGCGAAGCAAAGTCTGATTAATATGGCGCGAAAGCAATTGATATATAGGATAGCCCGTTCCCCCCCCTTAGGATCAAAGCTCCAGTCCAATCATAAGTCCTTCAAATGTCAGGTGTGAGATAACTTCAAAAAGACAGGCCAACGATGGAATGTGTAGGCCGTTGATGCAGGCGGGAAACACATACGCATGCGCAGTCCCAACGACTGGTACATCCTAGAACATTCCTCCAGCACATCAATTAACCCCTCCCAAATACACGCCCCCCCTTCCCGTTTCATGGCAGCTGAAGCAACAGCAAGGCAGAAGCTGACAGTACCACATATTTGACACATGCCATGTTCTCAGCGTAACATCCTTAATACTTCCTTAATACAAATATATGTTTTTTGAGACCCTGTGTAGCTATAACATGAATCTAGGAAAATACACAGATTCATTAAAATACGTTGGCATGTAAAGCAAAGGTGATGTATTTACTCTGGATCCAAGTATTGTATGCCTGTAATTGAAGCCAAAATGTCTTGCTAAACTGAACTTGGGAAACATCACAATTGATCCTCAAATCATGATACAACTTCTCTAGCAGTGTTACAATATTTGAGGGGCTGCCGCAAAAAGGAGGGGTCAATCGGTTTACCAAAGCACTACAAGACAGGCAAAAAACAATGGATGAAAATTAATCGTGAGAAGCGACCTAGAACTAAGGAGAACAACCTGGAACAATTAGGACAATTAATCAGTGGAACAGTTTGCTTCCAGAAATTGTGATTGCTCCATCACTGGAGGCTTTCAAGAAGAGTCTGGACAACCATTTGTCTGAAATGATATAGGGCAGTGATGGCTAACTTTTTTGTTTTTGCTTGTCAAAAGTTGCATGCGATGACAAAAATGAAATGCGCATGTGACACCCCCCATGTGCCTTACCCCCTGTGCATGCGCACACAACTCCCCCACACTTTTCACCCACGCATATGCATGCGATCTTCCTGCCCTGTTTTGGGCCTAGCAGGCCTCCCTGCAGCATCCTGGGACCCAAAATGGGCTGTGGGGAGGCCTTTCATACACCCCACACCATTTTGGGCCTAGCATATCTCCCTGTAGCCTCCTGGAACCAAACATGGGCCATGTGGGGGAATGTCGCCCCCCATACACTGTTTTGGGCCTAGCAGGCCTCCCTGCAACCTCCTGGGACCCAAAACAGGCTGTGGGGAGGCCATGCACCCTCCACGCACTGTTTTGGGCCTAGCAGGACTCCCTGAAGCGTCCTGGGACAAAAAATGGGCCATGTGGGGGAATGCCACCCCCATTCCTCCTGCGGCCCGTTTTGGGCCTAGCAAGTCTCCCTGAAACCTCCTGGGATCAAAAATGGACCACGGGGGGGTGGGAGCGCCACACTCCACCCTGCACATGCGCACATGACCCCTGTGCATGCACACACATCTCTCACATGTTCCCCGTGCATGCATGGCAGACAGAAATGCAATACACCTGTGACACCCCCCATGTGGTGGCCTGCAGGAGGCATGTGTGCATGCACAGTGGAGCTGAGCCTTGGCGATGGCTTGTGTGCCCACAAAGAGGGCTCTGAGTGCCCCCTGTGGCACATGTGCCATAGGTTTGCCATCATTTAGTCATTTAGTCATTTATTTGACATTTATAGGCCGCCCTTTTCCCTGAGGGGACTCAGGGCGGCTTACAATTAATAGGAAGGGAGTGCAAGGCAAAACACAAGAAAAAAAAATGTGTGAATAAAAAAAAATAAACCAGTAAAACACAACATTCATTCCGCATTCGGGTGGGGCGAGGTTAGGGTCTTATCCCCAGGCCTGATGGGATAGCCAGATCTTGAGGGCTGTGCGGAAGGTCTGGACGGTGGTGAGGGTGCGAATCTCCATGGGGAGATCGTTCCAAAGCGTCGGAGCTGCAACTGAGAAGGCTCTCCTCCGCGTAGTCGCCAGTCGGCACTGACTGGCGGATGGAATTCGGAGGAGGCCTACTCTATGCGATCTGATGGGATGAAGGGAGGTAATTGGCAGAAGTCGGTCTCTCTATATCACCGGTATAGGGTCTCTTGCTTGAACAGATGGTTGGATTAGAAGTCTCCAAGGTCCCTTCCAATTCTGTTATTCTGTTACAGATGTAATGTTTTGAAATAACCTCACTGGAGAACCAAGTGGTTTCCCCCAGTGGCTTGAAAGAAGATCAGAGAAAGGGAGACTTTTCAGAAAAGTTCTGCAGCTCTGCCAGTGTAAATAGGGAGGCAAGGATTTGTTTGTTATTTGGGGATAAATTTACCGCCGGATCATTGCAAACCTGTTTGAGCCAAACCGAATGGCCTTTGCTGACGACAGAGAGATGCCTCCTGTGTGGCATTCCCTTTGACATCAGTGAAATTCTGGGTGGACAAGAAGAACTCATATGTGTAGGCTGTAGCCTTAATTTAAACACAGCACAACAAGTGACATTCAGTGTCTAGACTGAAAAGGAAGGACAAGGGTTATGCTGATGTCAGACTATTTACAGGAAAACGCTGGAGGGAAAACGCCTAAGAATTCCTTCACGTTCAGCTTATATTTCATCTCTTCCCCGCTGGACTGTCTTCCAGTTTAAACCAGTAGAAGAGGACATTATAAAATTGAATCATTTTGTCTGTCCCTTTTTGTTGTTGTTGTTGAAGACTAGACCTCCCACTTTGGATGCCTGTGGATGAAGGTTTCATGGTGTGAGTGCTTGTTGATACGTTCACCTGCACACCCACGACCCACAAATTTTACTCTTATTGCACTGCTATGTGGAAATCACTGCCATAGTCCATATAAAGAATTCAAGATATTACTGGTATGGCTGTTCTCTGGTGATCCACAACCAGAGGTGGTATTCAGCAGGTTCTGATCAATTCTTGAGAATCGGTAGAGGAAATTTCGAGTCATTTGGAGAACTGGTAAATACTACCTCTGATTGGCCCTGCCCCATCTATTCTCTGCCTCCTGATTGGGAGGGAATGGGGATTTTGCAGTATCCTTCCCCTGGAGTGGGGAGGGAATGGAGATTTTCTCTCATTCACATTCAGCAAGGCCTGGCAAACAGTCATTCAAAGGAATATTTATGACTACAGACCTTATCTATCTTGGGAAACTATCATGTAAATATTTTCCAAATGAGGTGCTCTGCAAGGAAAGACTGGGCACAGAGTCTCTGAGATTCATGGACAGATCTGCACACTCCTGAAATGAATCTAACAACCGAATGAACTAATTGTTTCCTGCAAAAGCCCACTCCCCTTTTGCTCCTCTTTTATTTCCTATGGGAGGGGCCATTCACCATCTACATGTGGCTTTATACCCAAGTTGATCCTGATTTCTTAGCTGCTCTTTTCTTCCAGCTGTCTAGCTCCAAAGGGACCTGATCACTGCCAGACAGCCTCGGCCCTGTCTCTGCCTCTGATGCAGAGCCCTCGTCCGAGCCTTCCCCAACCTCCAATATTGGCCCATGTTCCTCCCCAACCTCCTCACTGTCCAAGTCTGCTGCCAGCTCCGTTGGCCCCTGACAGGCCATAACACAGCTTTCCACCAGCACAGAATATGACAGGAAGTCTTTGTGTCCTGTGGAAGTGAAAGATGGGAGAAACAGACCTAAAAGTGTGTTTCTCTGATGCAGAAGTGCACAGAAGGATTGAAATCCTGTTTTGATTATAGTGAGGCCAGAGTTATTGGATACTTTGAAGAAGTTGACTGCCAAATTGCATTCATAAATGTCTGAACCAAGCGATGCTCTCCACAGAAGACATTCACTAAAGCATAGCCAGCAAAACATTAACAACTCACGTACTGTAAACATTGTTAAGCTTCTCATCATTGTTGTCCAGCTAAGAAGGGGCATATTGTTCTGTATTGGGACAAATTGCAGAGCTAATGGCAAGACTTGTAGCATCCATAGCTATGTGCCAGATAGATTTATTTGTTTATTTTATTTATTTCATCAAGCTTATATTAGATAACAGATATAAGTATAAACATGGTTTTGAATACATGAAATGGATAAGAATAAATGTCCCATCAGGACAGGGACGGTAGGCACATTGGTGCGCTTATGCACGCCCCTCACAGACCTCTCAGGAATGGGGTGAGATGTACAGTAGACAGTCGAAGGTTAAAGTTTTGGGGGTTTGGGGAAGAAACCACAGAGTCAGGTAGAGCATTCTAGGCATTGGTTGCTGAGGTCTTATTTTCTGCAATCAGGTTTGAAGTGGTTTACCTTAAGTTTGTATCGATTGTGTGCTTGTTTATTGTTGCGGTTGAAGTTGAAGTAGTCATTGACAGGTAGGACATTGTAGCAGATAATTTTATGTACTATGCTTAGGTCAGATCGAAGGCGGCATAGTTCTAAATCGTCTAAGCCCACAATTTCAAGATAGTAGCATAAGGGATTCTGTTGTGAGCAGAGGAGTGGAGGACTCTTCTCGTTAAATATCCCTGGCTCTCAATTGTATTAATGTTCAATATGCAATGCAGCTTCCAGATGGATGAGCTGTATTCGAGAATTTAAGGCAGCTATGTCCAGGGAGTGTGAGACCGATAGCCAGTGGCTTGATCAAAATGTAGAAACAACAGCCTAAACAGCTCAGTAAGAGAGATGGTTGAGAATTTCAGTCTGTCAGCATTTAAACTCTGCAATCCTGGGTTTAGAGCTCCAAGTGAAGAAATGCAAATGGACATACCCAAGACAGACTTCTGTCTTCCCTCCATTTAAATAAATTCAGAGGGGGTGTCTATCCCAGCTCCTTTTCTTGATGATTGATTTCACTATTGCAGTGTTTTAATGAATCCCCCTCCCCTTATGTTCAATAGAAATGTGCCTTCCTCTAATTTAAATCCCGTGTCCTGTATCCTCTGGAATCTTGGCTTTCTCCTGTGTGATATATTTTCCATTACTTGAAGAGTTCTCTCATGCTTCAGTTTAGATAGATAGATAGATAGATAGATAGATAGATAGATAGATAGATAGATAGAGTAGTTAACAACAACAACAACAACAACAACACTATTACAATAACAGAATTCAAAGGGACCTTGGAGGTCTTCTAATCCAACCCTCTGCTCAAGCAGAAGATGCTGTACCATTTCAGACAAGTGGCTATCCAGTCTCTTTTTAAAAGCCTCCAATGATGGGGGTGCATCCACAACTTCTGAAGGCAAGCTGTTCCACTGGTTAATTGTTCTCACTGTCAGGAAATGTCTCCTTAGTTCTGGGTTGGTTCTTTCCTTGATGAGTTTCCACCCATTGCTTATTGTTTTGCCTTCTGGTGCTTTGGAAAATAGGTTGACCTCCTCTTCTTTGTGACAGCCTTTCAAATTTTGGAACACTGCTATCATATTGCCCCTTAGTCCTTCTTTTTGTTAGATTAGTCATAACCAATTCCTTCAACTGTTCTTATATATATTTAGCCTCCAGCACCCTGATCATTTTAGTTGCTCTTCTCTTCACTCTTTCCAAAGTCTCAACATCTTCACAGAGGGCTGTGAAAATATCTACAGACCCCTCACATCCTGATCATAAATTGTTTCAACTTCTACCCTCAAAATGATGCTATAGATAACTGCACACCAAGACAACTAGACACAAGGACAGTTTTTTTCCTGAATGCCATCACTCTGCTAAACAACTAATTCTCACAACACTGTCAAACTATTTACTGTGTTACTATTCTTCTTCTCATCCTTCCTAGTAGCTATCTCTTCCCACTTATGGCTATAACTATGCAGCTTGTATCTTTAAAATTTATACTGTTTTATTTGTTTCCTAGTATAATTTGATTGCTTATTAGTATCCTATGACTATCACTAAGTGTTGCATCTTATGATTCTTATGACTATATTTTATTTTTTCTAAATGCACCAAAGACAAATTCCTTGTGTGTCCAATCACACTTGGCCAATAAAGAATTCAATTCAATTCAATTCAATTCAATTCAATTCTATCCTATCCTATCCTATCCTACCCTACCCTACCCTACCCTACCCTACCCTACCCTACCCTATCCTATCCTATTCAAGAGTGGTATTATGGTGATTTCAGACCTATAGAT
The DNA here is from genome assembly GCF_009769535.1 of Thamnophis elegans. Taxonomy (NCBI): domain Eukaryota; kingdom Metazoa; phylum Chordata; class Lepidosauria; order Squamata; family Natricidae; genus Thamnophis; species Thamnophis elegans. The sequence continues at coordinate 15,506,092 of NC_045555.1, read as the reverse complement.
CTTAAGGGAATGTACTTAGGGCCATCAAAATACCCACTTTTCTGAATTTTGCAATGTGGCATGTCACTTAATAAGATGTTACAACATGCATCAGTAAGGCTGTACAGTGCTTTGGGAATATTTTGTAAAAAACACTTCAGATCATACAGTCAGGAGGGTGAACATAATATCCTTCAACTCTTTAAAGCAGCTATGTCTTTTCCTGAAATCACATGTCTGCCTTCATGAAGTGACATGAAGAATTCATGACTTTAGACAGTTGCTTTGCCACCATGCCAGGTTCTCCTTAGTACTTTTTGGGGGTCTGTTTGTGTGTGTAAATAAATGTAGAATATTCTGCAGTGATAATGAATTATTAGAGAAAAGTTTGCACAAATATAATTTTCTGCTGGAAAAATTGCTTGCAGAATTATTGCAAATCTTAGCTTGAAATTATCTTTTCCTCTCCCCGCCTATAATTTTCTTCAGCATCATTGCTGCTCAAAATATGACATTAAAAAAGTCCAGATTTCTTAATTTGCAATGGGTCATTTCATTGCAATTTAATATACGTCAAGTCCTTGAATTTGTGTAAGATAAACGCAGTATAAATTTATTAACATTTACTCCATGTATGATTAATGATAATATACTCCGGTAATAATAATGTGGGGGGAAAAGGCAGTGCCAGGTTTATCTGAGTTCTTGCTTTAGATGAAATTGCTAGGTGGGAAATTTTGTGATTTAGCTGACTTTATTGGATATTTTCAGTGTGGTGATTTTTCTTTGTTCAGGAAAATAGCAGAGAGGCTGTTAGGGTAATATGAGTAGTTATTAGGACATTTAAACCTGGCTTCAAACAATGTTCAGTCTGAATAATATTCGTTCCAATATGAAGGCGTGCTTGACAAGTAAAATTGGAGCTGTTCTCAATACACATCCCTTGCAGAGAACATTGTTAGCAGTGTTGAGAAAGATGCTCTGCCCCCTTACTTGATTGTTATCATTATTATTGCTGTTTATTCCATTTACATTCGGGCAGATGCAAAGGAAAAAGGAAATAAAGAAAGCACAGCACACAAGCACACATAGATCAAATAAACAAAAGCATCCCACAATGAATTGGAAGAAGGAAGGAAGGAAGGAAGGAGAAAGATGGAGGGAGGAGAAGAAGGGAGAGAGGGAAGGAAGCAATGAAGGAAGCAAGGAGAAAGATGGAGGGAGGGAGGAGAAGGAAGCAAACAAGCAAGGAAGGAGAAAGCTAGAGAGAGGGAGGAGAAGGAAGGAGGAAGGGAGGGAGGGAGGGAAGGAAGGAAGGAGATGGAGGGAGGAGAAGGAAGAAGGAAGGGAGGGAGGAGAAGGAAGGAAGGAAGGAGAAAGATGGAGGGAGGGAGGGAGAAGGAAGAGGAAGGGAGGGAGAGAGGGAAGGAAGGAAGGAGAAAGATGGAGGGAGGGAGGGAAGGAAGGAGAAAGATGGAGGGAGGAGAAGAAAGGAAGGAAGGAGAGAGGGAAGGAAGGAGAAAGATAGAGGGAGGGAGGAGAAGGAAAGAGGGAGGGAAGGAAGGAGAAAGATGGAGGGAGAGAGGAAAGGAAGAAAGCAAGGAAGGAAGGAGAAGGAGGGAGGGGGAGAAGGAGGGAGGGGGAGAAGGAGGGAGGGAAGTAAGAAAGAAAGAAAGAGAAAGAAAGAAAGAAAGAAAGAAAGAAAGGAGGGGGAAGGGAGGAAGGAAGGTCATTCAAAACAGATTATAATAGTTTAGGATGGTCTACTTGCAACAGTATTGCTGATTATTATCATGGAGGGAGATGAGACTTTTGTAATGAAGATGGTGAAGATAGAAATCATTCTTCCAGTACATCAGTTAAGAAATGAATTAAATCTCTTTGGTCAAAGTCAGAGGTAGACATCTCTTTTGGCATCATGGGTTCAAATCTATAATTAGGGCAGACTGTTATTCTGCATGTAAATATTACCATCACACTTATCATGCAGATGTTCCACGTTGAATCCTTGGCATTTCCAGGTAGCACAGGGAATTCTGAAAAAGACAACAACAAAGTTGGAAGGGACCTTGGAGATCTTCTAGTCCAACCCCCTGCTCAAGCAGGGGACTCTGTACCATTTGAGACAAATGACTGTCCAATCTCTTCTTGAAAACCTCCAGTGATGGAGCACCCACAATGTCTGGAGAGAAACCGTTCCACTGATTAATTGTTCTCACTCTTAGGAAATTACTTCTTTGTCCGTGGTTCCTTCTCTCCTTGATTAGTTTCCACCTGTTGCTTCTTGTCCTGCCTTCAGATGCTTTGGAGAATAGCTTGGCTGATTCCCTCTTCTTTAGGGAAGCCCCTGAGATATTGGAACACTGCTGTCATGTCTCCCGTAGTCCTTCTCTTCACTAGACTAGATATGGGTATGTATGGATATCAGGATCAAAATGATGAAATGCTTCTTTTTTTAATTCCTTCATGCATTTGAATAGAGATTGTATGCCCCCTTTTTTTGGCCTCCTGTGGATTTATTAACTTGTGTGCCAAATTCACAGCCCAGAAGTGGGTGTGAAAAAACCTAATTTAAATTGGTGGCAATTTATATTAGGAAATGTCAGATGGCCCCTTCCAGATGCTTCCTCTCCTCTGGAAATCAATCCTTCAACTTAAATTGTCTCTGTTGTTTGTTTAATGAAATCCCGCATTTTGTTGCAATAAATGTGGCCGTTTCTGCTTTCAAAGAAAAGACAGGTTCAAACAGCAGAAGTGCTAACTTCAGAAAAAAAAACAGTTGCAGGGCCAGGCTTGTAAAATAATATCCTCCGTGCTGTTTATTGGCACAGCACCCATATTATTATAAAATATGTAATATTATATAACTATAAAATATATAATAGTTCGCCTACAGTAGCCCTGTGGTAGTGGTGGGTTTCAAAAATTGTTCGAACCTACTCTGTGGGTGTGGCCTCCTTTGTGGGAGTGGCTTGCCACCCATGTGACTGGATATGAAGATGCCGACGACACTTGTCAGAACCACCTTAAATTACCTCACACACAGCACTGGCATGCATAAGAATATGATGTAAACTTGTTTTTTAAAAGGCATCTTTGGTTTGCGTTAAAAAACTTCAACGCACGCAATGTTCTGATTGCACCACAAACGCAGTAGTCATCCTTACCTTTCACAGAGGCACTGAGTTTTATAAATATGAGCATGATAGTGTAGAATAATCATATCCAAGGACCAGTGGTGGGTTTCAAAAAATTTTGGAACCTCTTCTGTAGGTGTGGCCTGCTTTCCGGGTCCACTGGTGGAACCTCTTCTAACCGGTTCGGTAGATTTGACGAACCGGTTCTACCAAATAGGTGCGAACTGGTAGGAACCCACCTCTGCCATGTGGTGATAATAGTTCGCCTACAGTAGCCCTGTGGTGAGATAGAAATATCATTTGCCTGTAAGCAAGAATTGGTGGGGCCATAAAATGGAAAAAGTCATAGAAAGTAGAAGAGAAAGAACTAGAGAAGATAACAAAATAGAAAGACCTACATATAGAAAGAGAACGACTATGGCAAAGGCATGCAAGGGTTGGACTAGATGACCTCCAAAGTCCCTTCCAACTCTGTTACTGTTAAGTTGTTTTGGGACTGCACCCAAGGCGCCTATTACTATTGGTACTACCCTTGCTTGCCTTTGCCATAGTCATTCTATTTCTATTTGTAGGTCTTTATATTTTGTTATCTTCTCCATTTCTTTCTCTTCTCTTCTACTGTCTCCAGGTATGGCCACATCCACTATCCAGACTTTTTTTTGTCTTTCTTATCGACAACTGTTAAGTCCGGGATGTTATGTGGCAGGTGCCTGTCTGTCTGGATTCTGAAGTCCCAGAGCAATTGAACTTCTTCATTTTCTATGACTTTCTCTATTTTATGATCCCACCAGTTTTTGCTTACGGGCAAATGATATTATTTGCAGATCTTCCAATGCACCATTGTTGCTACTTTGTCATGCCGCTGCTTGTAGTCAGTTTGTGTGATCTTCTTGCAGCAGCTTACCAGGCAGTCCACCGTTTCTTCAGCTTCTTTGCATAGAGGGCACATACTGTCTTCTCAATTCTGACTTTGTATACATTTGTCCTTAAGGCTTGGTCTTGTACAGCCAGAATTAGTCCCTTGATCTCTTTTTTTTAACTTTCCTGCTCTTAGTCATTGCCAGGTCTTGTTATTATCTGCTTTCCCTGCTATTTTTTTTAAAATGTACTGCCCAGGTAGTGCTTTGTCTTCCCATGTCTTCCCTTCTGTTCTTCATTTGGTCTTTCTTGTAGGCCAATTTGGTCACTCCAGTAGTCAGCAAGCCTTCCTGGCATACTAACTTCAGTGCATCTCCTTCATTGTCCTTCAGATATTATATATACTTTATTAATTAAACATAAAACTCAGTCAACTGAACATTTAAAAATGTGTCACAAACACCATTGACTGGTGCTAATGGTTGATACGGGTTGATGCCAGTATCCTAGGTATTAACCAAGTATCTTCTTAAAATATGCCATGTTCTGAGTAGCACAGATTTTTGCAGTTCCGCTGGTGTTGTCGCAGGAAGCTGAAATTTCTTGAAGTGTTTTGCAAAATTTTTGGACATGGTGCCAAGTGCCACGATGCCAATGAGTACCACTGTTTCATGTTTCATTCATAGCTGTGTAGTTTCGATAGCCAGGTCATGATATTTCATAATTTTTTCCAGCTCTTTTTCTTCAACGCTGGTGTCTCCTGGTACAGCAATATCAATAAACTGGATGCTTCAGTCCTCGACAACTGTGATATCTGGCATGTTGTGTTCCAAATGATGGTCCATTTGTATTAGAAAGTCCCACAACATTTTCACCATCCCATTTTCAGTAACTTTTTCCACTTTGTGCTCCCATGACTTTTCAGATACAGGTATGTCATATTTTTTACATAATGACCAGTGGACTAATTTAACAACTTGGTTGTGTCTAGCTTTGTAATCAGTTTGCACGATTTTGCTGCACTCACATATTAAGTTTGAAACAGTTTCAACTTTGTCCTTGCAAAGTCGGCAGTTTGCATTGCCAGTGGATTTTTGTATCTTTGTTTTCATGGCATTAGTTTGTAGTGCTTGTTCTTGAACAGCCAGTATTAAACCTTCCATTTCTTCCTTGAGGAAAGAGTAGAACCCCACTATTCCAGCTACTAAATTTAAATATCTTAATAAAGTTGTCTTACGAAGCAGAACATCCTTTGTGGATTTCTAGATGGAGAATGGAGATATCCTCCTATCTTTTCCTTCTATGGTCTTATCCTCGAATTCCTGTAGTTAGGAAAGGATTTTGTTTGTGCGGCCTGGGAAGAGAAATAAGCGTCTTCCAACTCTTCCCAAGTGTTGGAGAAGGACCATAAAAGACTCCGCCAAAATACCTTGTCCTTTATGACATGAAGGTAAACCTCTTGGTTTGTCTGTATCTCCCTCGGAATTCAGCCTTGTGGAGAGCAGGAAGTTGACTTCAAAAGAAGATCAAAGGGGTGTAGCCTTTCAGAATCATTAAGAAATTTATGACTTCCCAACCACTCCTCATTTGTTTGAAAATGGTGTGGGAGCATCTAAGAAATTTAGAACAAGCACAGGAGGCTGCCAGCTTCCAACATCTCAATAAAAGTAGCTGATGATGCTTTGATCTCGCCCTTGTATGCAAAATGTTAAATCCAGCAAAGCTGCTCTTATTTTTTTCTTGGAAAGATGAATATCACAGGCATTCCCTCATTAGCGGATTGACCTGACTTCACCCTTTTGAACTTAGGAAGGCTGAGAAGAGAGCAACAGGAAGTAAAATAATCCTTGATGTTTTATTTTCTGTTTGCCTCGATTTGTCTTTTTCTTTATAACAGAGTAACAGAATAAGAGTTGGAAGGGACCTTGGAGGTCTTCTAGTCCAACCCACTGCTCAGGTAGGAAACCCTATACCATTTCAGACAAATGGTTATCCAATCTATTCTTCAAAGCCTTCAGTGCTGGAGGACCCACAACTTCTGGAGGCAAGCCATTCTATTGATTAATTGTTCTCACTGTCCGGAAATTTTCTCTTTAGTTCTAGGTTGCTTCTCTCCTTCATTAGTTTCCATCTGTCGCTTCTTGTTCTGTCCTCTGCTGCTTTTGGGAATAGATTGACTCCCTCTTCTATGTGGTAGCTCCTCAAATTTTGGAACACTGCTGTCATGTCACCCCTAGTCTTCCTTTTTGCACACTGTACTCAATGTGCTGTGATTATGTGTGAACCTTTTTTTTTTACTATTCCTTTTGGTTGTCATAATCGTAGCAGAAAATGCAGATTGTTTGTGCTCCCAGCATAGTTCAGGTTACTCATGTCCCTTTAGTTTGTTCTTAGCAACAACAACAAAAAAGGTTAATAGCCAATAATTTAACCTCTGAAAGCAATAGCGTTTTAGATGAAGTTATAGAATCCCTTCCACAAACGGGAACTTGGACAAGAATATTAAATATATATCAAATATCATACAATAAAGGGCAACCTTTAGTAAAGTGTTTCTCAATTAGTAGGCTGCCCTATGGAGCAATGAAATATGTTCCCAAGATGGTATAATGTCCATTTTGTCAGAGAGAGGGAGAGAGAGAGAGGGAGGGAGAAAGGAGAGGGACAGAGACAGAGAGGGGAGACAGAGAGACACAGAGAGAGAGACAGAGAAAAGGGGGGATAGATCAGACAAGCAGGCAGGCAGACAGACAGACAGACAGACAGAGCGACAGACAGACAAATAGATTGATACAAATGACAAGCAGACAGACAGACAGAGGCAGATATAGTCACAGAATGTAATCTGTTCAAAGCAAAGCCACCTTTGCAATTGACTGATGGTGATTTTGTCAATGCCGATGGTGTTCTACTGGTGTTCCATCCAGGTTCCTGATCCTGGTTCCTTAGTTGTGTGACCCTAACTTTTGGGTTGTTTTTTTTTTGGAGATTTGGCAACATTCATTAGATGTGCCTTTTATGACTATAGTAGAGGTAGAAAAAAATCATCACGTCCTAGTGAAAGTTGAAACTTTCAAACTTTTCAATACATTTCCTTGAAATGAAGCCCAGCAGTTAGTGAGTTAAACACATTTGGACTGCACTACACACACACACACACACACACACACACACACACACACAGACACACATACACACCAGCAGGATTAAAATGGCGAAACAGAGCAGTTTCTAATGCTCCTTAAAAGCCAGGGGAGAATCAGTAGAACCAATTCCATTGATCTGTGAAAGTATGTGGAAATCATCTTGTCTATTTTATTGATAAACTCTCTTTTGGCATTCTTTAATATAGGATTAGAATCCTGAGTCATGAGAAGAGATGCAAAACTTCAGGTAATCTTGAGACAAAGGAGAGGATGCTCTAGTTTAAGAAGAAACTATTCTAGGAGCAAGATCATGAGGAGTTAGTACGACTTTATAAAGCCTTGGTAAGACCACACTTGAGATATTGCATCCAGTTTTGGTCACCACAATATAAAAAAGATATTGAAACTCTAGAAAGAGTGCAGAGAAGAGCAACAAAGATGATTAGGGGCAGGGATGAAATCAGCAGTTTCTGACAGATTCTGGAGAACTGGTAGCAGAAATTTTGAGTAGTTCACAGAACCGGTAGCGGAAATTTTGAGTAGTTTGGAGAACCGGCAAATGCCACCTCTGGCTGGCCCCACAGTGGGGTGGGAATGGAGATTTTGCAGTATCCTTCCCCTGCCATGCCCACCATGCCATGCCCACCATGCCACGCCATGCCCATGACACCACACCCACCACGCCATGCCCACAGAACTGGTAGTAAACTGATTAGGGGGCCAGAGGCTAAGAACGATTGCAGGAATTGGGCATGTCTAGTCTAATGAAGCAGGACACGGTGGCTCAGTGGCTAAGATTCTGAGTTTGTCAATCAGAACGTTCAACAGTTCAGTGGTTCGGCGATATGATTCCACTCTTCCATTGTTGGGCATAAACTATTCTCCCAGCTGTTATGATATGGATGTAAGAGGCAACTGTAAGCAACTCTAAGTATAACATGAACAAGAAGCTCACAATTAGAGACATAGGAGTTTTGTAGCTGATGCTTAGAAGATGCCTTATATTTGCTGGATTTTCTCTCTGTGTCTCTCTCTCTTTCTTTTTGCAGAACTTTGTTTTTCTAACAAGTGCTATCCCAGATTCCAAAAATGTCACTCAAATAGAATAGAGTAGAGTAGAGTAGAATAGAATAGAGTAGAGTAGAAAAAATAGAATAGAATAGAGTAGGAGTACAGAAGACTAGAATAGAATATAGTAGGGTAGGGTAGGGTAGGGAAGGGAAGGGAAGGGAAGGGTAGGGTAGGGTAGGGTAGGGTAGGGTAGGGTAGAGTAGAGTAGAATAGAATAGAATAGAATAGAATAGAATAGAATAGAATAGAATAGAATAGAATAGAATTCTTTATTGACCAAGTGTGGCTGGGCACACAAGGGATTTGTCTCCGGTACATAAGCTCTCAGTGTACATACAAGCAACAAGTGATAAATTACTATCATAATCATAAAATACAATCATCATAAATCATAAGAGACAACATTCAGTGATGATACTTCTGAATACTAAATAAACAGTCAACCAGCGTAAATCATAAGATACAAACAGTTATAGACATAAGAAGCTAAGGAAGTAGAAAATAGGAAAGATGAGAAGGATAATAGTAATATAGCCCAATTGGTAGTTTGACATCCCAGGGCATAAGACAATGTTGTGGGAATTAGCTGTTTACAAGACTGATGGCATGGAGGGAAATGTATCAAGTGACTGATAACTAAAGGTATGCCTCACCTAAAGGCAGGGGAAATTACTCTAGATGGGGGCTACTCCTCCTTCAAAAAATGACAGGCAAAGAAGCACTTTGTCAGCATTTCTTCATTCAGTAATCAGGAAAGAAAACCACTGGACTCCATTTGTTGAAATCAAGTGTACTTTTACTAATTATAAATGAACAGTTGCAAAGCTAAGCTGAGTCTGGTTATTTAGGCGCGAAAGCGAATAATGTATTGTATAATTCATTCCCCTCCCCTTGGCATCCCGTGCACAGTCCAATCATAATTCTCTCAAATGTCAGGTGTGAGATAACTTCGAAAGGCATCACCAGGATGGAATGCTGGACCGTTGGCCCTGGCGAGAAACATGCGCAGTAAGGTGGTCAGTTCAGAGTCTAGAAACTTCCTCCAGCACAACAATGATTCCCCTCCCAAATACCATACCCCCCCTCCCCGTTTCAATGGCAGCCAAAGCAGTAGCAAAGCGGAGGCTGACACACTTCAAACCTGAGTAGGACACCTTTTGAATACTTAGCATCATGCTTTTATACTTCTGAACACGATGTGCTCCTTCTGTTAAATATTTAGAAATGTATTCTAAAAGCAATCTCTGAGTTTACACTGCCTAATTTGGATTCAATTGCTGCAGTTTTCTTTATGTGTTTATGTTTTCCTCTTGCCGAACGAAACCAAACTTCTTTGTGGAATGATGTTAAATGGAGGGAAACAGATGGAAAGTTTCCCAGAAAACGAAGGTGGATGAGTGACATTTTGGAAGACTGACAAGATTTTTACAAGACTAAGACCCTTCAGGAAAAGACATAGTGTAGATATTCACCCCCTTTTTGGCACAAAACAGTGTTTTTGAACAGCACTATTAATTTCATTGCTAGTGTTCAGAAGGAGCAGTTATCCAAAGTGGAAAGCAATGATTTGTAAACTCAGCAAAGATGTACTTTAAAAAATGTATATATATGTAAAGATTTCTGAAGTGCTACTCAGCACTTCCTCTTCCTCATGCTTTTCCATTCACTGTTTATAGCTGCCTCCCCCCTCTTCTTTAGAGCAGGGGTCTCCAACCTTGGTAAGTTTAAGACTTGTGGACTTCAACTCCCAGAATTCCTCAGCCAGCTTTGCTGGAATTCTGGAAGTTGAAGTCCACAAGTCTTAAACTTGCCAAGTTTGGAGACCACTGCTTTAGAGTATATTTTCCACACAAGAGACCTTTCACCATTGCAGTAGCTCAATGTTCTTCTGATGGCTTTGAGGACTTAGAAATGGACTTAGAATAAAAGACTTGAAAGGTACCTTGGAGGTCTTCTAGTCCAACCCCTCTGCTTAGGCAGGAAACCCTACACCACTTCAGACAAATGGCTATCCAACATCTTAAAAACTTTCAGTGTTGGAGCATTCACAACTTCTGGAGGCAAATCGTTACACTGATTAATTTTTCTGTCAGGAAATTTCTCCTTAGTTCTAAGTTGCTTCTCTCCTTGATTAGCTTCCACCCATTGCTTCTTGTTCTACCCTCAGGTGCCTTGGAAAATAGCTTGACTCCCTCTTTTTGTGGCAGCCCCTGAGATATCGGAACACTGCTATCATGTCTCCCCTAGTCCTTCTTTTCATTAAACTAGACATACCAGTTCCTGCAACCGTTCTTCATATGTTTTAGCCTCCAGTCCCCTAATCATCTTTGTTGCTCTTCTCTGCACTTTATAGAGTCTCAACATAGTGTTTATATCGTTGGGGGGGGAGGTAGACAAAAACTGGATGCAGTATTCCAAGTGTGGCCTTACCAAGACGTTATAAAGTGGTATTAACACTTCACGTGATCTTGATTCTATCCCTCTGTTGATGAAGCCTAGAACTGTGTTGGCTCTTTTGGCAGCTGCTGCACACGGCTGGCTCATATTTAAATGGTTGTCCACTAGGATTCCAAGATCCTTCTCACAGTTACTTCTATTGAGCAAGGTCGGGTATCGGCTGTGACCAGGGGGGGCTTTGTCCAGGTTCGCCTGGTGCACCAATTGCGGCCCTATTTGGACCGGGAGGCACTTCAGACAGTCACCCACGCCCTCGTCATCTCAAGACTGGATTACTGTAATGCGCTCTACTTGGGGCTGCCCCTGAAAAGTGTTCGGAGACTACAATTAGTCCAGAATGTAGCCGCACGAGGAATATTGGGTGTACCAAGGTACACCCATACTACACCTATCTTCCGCAAGCTGCACTGGCTTCCCATTGGTCTCCGAGCACGATTCAAGGTGCTGGTTATCACCTTTAAAGCCCTACGTGGCCTAGGACCTGGATACCTGCGAGACCGTCTTCTGCCACATACCTTCCTTAGACCAATAAGATCGCACAGGATGGGCCTTCTCCGGGTGCCTTCAGAGGGACAATGCTGGCTGGCGACATCTAGGAGTAGGGCCTTCTCTGTTGCCGCTCCGGCCCTATGGAATGAGCTGCCCCCAGAGATCCGGGCCCTACCTACTCCCATGGCCTTTCACAAAGCTATTAAAACCTGGCTTTTCCAGCAGGCCTGGGGCCGTTGACCTCTTGATTGAGGTCCGGCCCCTCTCTGATTGGGTGTATGTTGTGCTTTTTCTTAACTTTGTTGTGTCTCATTGTTTTAATTCTTTTTTAATAATTTTTCATTTCTGTAAGCCGCCCGGAGTCCTTCGGGATTGGGCGGCTTAGAAATTCAATAAATGAAATGAAGGTATCCCCTATACTGTACCTGTGCATTTTGCTTTTCTTGCCTAAAGAAAACTGACTTCACTGATTCTTTTGGGAATCCAAGGATAGGAAGAATGTCAACAGCCAGATAGGATTCAGGATGGGTGTCAGGCACCACTCCATTCCATAATTAGGAAAGAAGACTAAGAGACTCCATGGTTGGAAATCAAAAGTACTTTTACTAATTATAAATGGTAAGCGAGCAGTAGCAAAGCAAAGTCTGCTTAATTTGGCGCGAAAGCAATTGATATATAGAATAGCCCGTTCCCCCCCCTTAGGATCAAAGCTCCAGTCCAATCATAAGTCCTTCAAGTGTCAGGTGTGAGATAACTTCAAAAAGACAGGCCAAAAGATGGAATGTCGAGGCCGTTGATGCAGGCGGGAAATACACACGCATGCGCAATCCCAACGTCCGGTACATCCTAGAACATTCCTCCAGCACATCAATTAACCCCTCCCAAATACAAGCCCCCCCCCTTCCCGTTTCATGGCAGCTGAAGCAACAGCAAGGCAGAAGCTGACATCCGGCCGTCCCCCGGAAAAAAGGCTGTCAGGCCTGGAAGAAAAAAACAAACAAAACAGACAAACGACAAAACACAAAAAGAAGAGGGAGGGGGAGAAAAGTCAAGGCTTGTCGGGATAAGAAGCATAAAATTTCTGTAGCAGGCGGGGAGCACGAACGTGGGATTTATCAACCCATTCCGTGTGGGAGGGGGGAAAGTGCTTCCAAGCTACCAGGTATTGGATGCGATTACGGTGCCTGCGGGAATCAAGAATTTCACGAACTTCAGAATGACTTTCCCCATCAATCAGCAACGGAGCAGGCGGAGGTTCATCTGGGGGGCGTAAGTGGGAAACCCGAACAGGCTTGATGAGGTTGATGTGGAACACTGGGTGGATTCGGTTGAGGTGTTTGGGCAATTGTAAACGAACAGAAACAGGATTGATGACCTTTACAATAGGGAAAGGGCCAACATATTTGGGTCCCAACTTCTTTGACTTCTGTGTAGTGTGCAGGAATTTCGTGGACAAATATACCAAATCCCCAGGCCGGTATTCATAGGGCTGAGAGCGTTTTTTATCCGCTTGCTTCTTATGGGCTTTATGAGCAGCGTCCAAAGTGGAAAGAGTCAGAGGCCAAATTCTACTGAGACGCTCACTCCAGTCCGCAATTGAAGGGACTTGTGGTTGGTCACTAGGCAATTCGGGGATAGGAACAAAATCTTGGCCGTAAACGACCCGAAAAGGGGTGAACCCCGTGCTGGAGTGAACCGAGTTGTTGTAGGCCACCTCAGCATGTGGTAACAAGTCGACCCAATCGTCTTGTTGATAATTGATGAAACAACGTAAATATTGCTCAAGGACGGAATTCGTACGTTCACAGCCGCCATTAGTCTGAGGATGGTAGGCGGAGCTAAGGCCCTGGGCGGACCCAATGCGTTTGAGAAATTCCTTCCAAAAAGTAGATGTAAATTGGACCCCACGATCGGAGATAATACGGTCGGGAACTCCATGCAAACGGTAGATGTGGGAAAGGAACAGTTTAGCCAAAGCCTTGGCGGAAGGAATTTTGTGACAAGGCACGAAATGAACTTGCTTGGAAAACAAATCAGTGACCACCCAGATGACGGTATGCCCCTGGCTTTCGGGAAGCTCAACAATAAAGTCCATAGAAATCTCCTTCCAAGGGGCAACCGGGCGAGCGACGGACTGGAGTAGTCCCTGCGGTTTCCCCGGCGGTTTTTTGGCGGTAGCGCAAACTGGGCAACTGGCCACATAAAGTTCAATGTCCTTTTTTAAAGAGGGCCACCAGAATTGTCTCTTCACGAGGTGCAAAGTTTTGACGAACCCAAAATGACCCGCCAATCTGGAGTCATGAGCGCGACGAAGGACGACCAGATGTAGGGACGCGGGGATGTATAATTTAGCACCAATCCACGGTAGATCGTCCCGCATGGTGCACTCGTCCCGATGGTTCAGAAACCAGTCGTCTTGAGGAAGAGCCTTTTTAAGGTCAGAAAGTAGATCTTGAGGCACGTCCTTCTGAGCTTGGGTCTGCTGACGTGTGAGTACCGGGGCTGCCAGGAGCAGTTGAACGATACTCAGTTGAGAGCAATTATATTGAGGCAACCGGGACAAAGCATCCACCATGAAGTTCTTTCCGCCCGGGATATACTTTAGAGTGAAATTGAAACGGTTGAAATATTGGGCCCATCGCATCTGTTTGGGGGAGAGACGACGAGGCGTTCGCAATGCTTCCAAGTTCTTGTGGTCAGTCCAAACTTCAAAAGGGTGTTTAGCGCCTTCTAAGAAATGGCGCCAAGTAGCGAGGGCCCAACGGACGGCGAAAGCCTCCTTCTCCCAAACCGCCCAACGCCGCTCCGTGTCAGTGAGTTTACGGGAGGTGTATGCGCAGGGCTGCAAGTTACCTTGATCGTTGGCTTGCAGCAGAATGGCCCCTACGGCGACATCACTGGCATCAGCCTGGACGACGAAAGGCCGGTCGAGATCAGGATGCTTAAGAACTGGTTCAGCGGCAAAAAGGCGTTTAAGTTTCTCGAATGCCGCTTGGCATTCCATGTTCCAGTCTAAAGGCTTATTAGGCTTAGGCGTCGGGTCGCCTTTCGTCTTGAGCAAATTAGTAATAGGGAGGGCTATCTGAGCAAAAGAGGGAATGAATTGACGGTAGAAATTAGCGAACCCCAAAAATTTTTGCAATTGCTTACGAGTTTTGGGCGCGTCTCATTCAGTGACCGCCTTCACTTTTTCAGGGTCCATTTCAATGCCATCAGGGGAGATGCGGTAGCCCAGATAGTCAATTTTCGATTGGTGAAATTCACACTTAGACAATTTAGCATAAAGGTCAGCGGCACGGAGTTTTTTCAGAACAGTGCGCACCAGATTGACGTGGTGGTCGTAACTGCGAGTATAAATGAGGATATCGTCCAGGTATACGATAACGCCCTTGTAGAGATGATCGTGCAAGATCTCATTAATAAGTTGCATGAACACAGCAGGAGCCCCTTGTAGGCCAAAAGGCATAACCCGGAACTGGAAGCAACCAAGAGGGCAGTTGAAAGCAGTCTTCCATTCGTCTCCTTCCTTAATGCGTACTCTGTAGTAAGCTTCACGCAAGTCCAATTTAGTGAAAATGCGGCCCTTCCCTAGCTGTGCCAACAAGTCCTTCATCAATGGGAGTGGGTAGAGGTTCTGAGTGGATACAGCGTTAAGATTTCTAAAATCACAGCATAAGCGAAGAGAACCATCTTTCTTTTCACGAAACAGTACCGGGGCAGCCACTTTGGGTCGAGCCGGTTCAATGAAACCACGTTTCAAATTTTTGTCAATGAAAGAACGCATCTCCTCCATTTCCCTGGGCGACATGGAATAAATCCGGGGTTTAGGGAGCTTAACCCCGGGTAAAATGTCTATGGAGCAATCAGTAGGCCTATGGGGGGGCAGATTGTCCGAAGCTTTTTCGCTGAAGACGTCCTTAAGATCCAGATATTCCTTCGGAATTTTCTCCTCTCCTGCAATCCTCTCCTGCCCTCTAGCGGCCACTTCAGGAACGTCAGTGATAGGTTGGTCCGGAGAGCCCTCTCCCACTGGAGGCACCTTCGAGCGAACGCGTAAGCGGCCTGTTCGCCAATTTATGTGAGGGTTCCACTTCCGGAGCCATGGGATGCCCAAAATGAGTGGCCTGTCCATGCCAGGTGCGACCACAAAAGAGATTAATTCAGTATGGGTACCCATCCTCATTTCCAAAGGCTCTGTAAAAAAATGGGCGCCCCCCCCCGCAATTGATCCGTATATTTGGCAAAACACAATTGGGGTTTTCAAAGTGCGCAATTTGAGGCCTAATTTCTCCACCATGGCTGGGTTGATCATGGAACGGGAACAGCCGGAATCAAGTAAGGCCAGGAGGGTGGCAGGTTCCCCCTCAGGAGGAACTTTTAATTCAATAGGGATTAGCAGGGGCCCCTTGTTTGAACTCACCCAGTGAGGCGATGTGTCGTCATCGGAGTCCTCCGAAGAAGAGGAGTTAGCGTCCGCGTCCCCCTTCAATGGCTGGGCAAAAGGAGGGGGGGTTGGAATCCCCAGCGAAAGCCGTTTCCTTCTTCTTCTTGTCAGGTCCTCTGCCAGACTTTTCCTCACGTTTGGGAGGGAGTTGCGCAGAGAGGGGTAATTTAGCACGGCATTCGGGGGCGGTGTGCCCTAATTTACCACAGCGAAAACATGTTAAAGGCCTGGAGAGGCCAGAAGGGGGCCCCCTCGCTTCACTTCGTCGTTTGAAAAGTGATGGAGTGGCTGAAGGGGGGAGGGACTTGGCAGCTCTCTCCTTCCGCTTCCTCCTTTCCTCTTTAGCATAACGGAGACGGGTTAAGTCGAGTTCAGCGTCCGCTGCATGCTCAAACCAAGTGATTAAACGTCTAGGCAGGTTACGATTGACACATTGCTGATAAATGTCTTCATTCAATCCTTCAGCAAATCTGTCCAGTAGAGCGTCCTCCCCCCAGCCTCTCATGTATTGGGAAAGACACTGAAATTCCTGGATGTATTGGGCAACAGGTCTATCGTCTTGTTCCAAAGTTAAAAACTTCAATTTGCTTCGCTTCTCAGTTAACGGGTCATCAAAACGTTGGCGGAAAGCCTCCATGAAGCGGTTGAAATTCCCCAAGAGGGGAGAGCCAGACATATGCAAAGCAGTTGACCATGTAGCAGCCTCATCATCTAATGACAAAAGAACCATTCTGACCCTCATGATGTCAGTTTCAAAATCTCGGCCATAAATCTCCATGTAATTAAACACCTGCATAAGAAAGGAAGGCAGGCTAGCAGTATCACCCTTGTAACGCACAGGCAAGGGAGGGATTTTAGTCATCCGATGTCTTCGGGGGGGAGGCCCTCCTTGGTCAGCAAAACCTCTAGCTGCAGGGGGTGAAGCAGGCCGAGGGGGAGGGGGAGATGTCGGGCGTGGGTAACGTTGCCAATTTCTCCAGTCTCTTTCCTCCTCCCCCCTTTTTTCCCCCAAATAAGTTTGACCCCAATAATCAGGTAATTCACTCCGCTGGGGTTTTCTCATGGGCCCCTGGAGCTGGTAGCTTCGGCATTCTCCTTCATCGCCACCCCTTCTTTCCCCAAAGTACCTTTGGCTCCAATAGTCAGGGAATTCAGTCGACTGGGGTTTTCTCACGGCACCCAGCTCCAGCAAAGGTTGTCTGGGTGGTCTTTGGGTGAGTCCAGCATTCCAGCTTGTCTCTGTCTCTCTTTGTCCCACCAAAGTTGACCATCGGGGTGGGGGGGGGCAGGTTCAGGCTGGCTGGAAATTTGCAGTTGAAATAAATCTTCGTGCAAGGATAAGTCAGGCGGGCTGGGCTCGTGTAGAGAAAGGTCGGGAGGTCCTACTCCACTGGAATCCGCCCCTCCAACGGCGCCCTCCTCCTCTCTGCTCGGAGAAGACATTATCTCCCTTCTCGGTAGACGTAAATCTCCTGGAAAGGGTTTCTTTTTGAGACTTTGCTTCTTGTCAGGCACCACTCCATTCCATAATTAGGAAAGAAGACTAAGAGACTCCATGGTTGGAAATCAAAAGTACTTTTACTAATTATAAATGGTAAGCGAGCAGTAGCAAAGCAAAGTCTGCTTAATTTGGCGCGAAAGCAATTGATATATAGAATAGCCCGTTCCCCCCCCTTAGGATCAAAGCTCCAGTCCAATCATAAGTCCTTCAAGTGTCAGGTGTGAGATAACTTCAAAAAGACAGGCCGAAAGATGGAATGTCGAGGCCGTTGATGCAGGCGGGAAACACACACGCATGCGCAATCCCAACGTCCGGTACATCCTAGAACATTCCTCCAGCACATCAATTAACCCCTCCCAAATACAAGCCCCCCCCTTCCCGTTTCATGGCAGCTGAAGCAACAGCAAGGCAGAAGCTGACAATGGGGTTGAAAGGTCCATACGACGTCATGGAATAGGATCCCTCTTCTGATTATTAGTATGATAGGGATTTCCATGGACTTCCCATAAAAATGGGGTTTTCCCATAGAATCTTCTCTGAACTTTGCTGAATTTGGACCCCTCCCCCCCAAAAAAACTGCCCCCAAAAGCCAATATACAGTCTTGGATTACATCAACAGAGGGAAGAGGTCAAGAAACAATAGTACTGCTTGAAACCATGCTGGTAAGAAAACATTTGGAATATTGCATTCAGTTCTGGTCATAAAAGATATTGAGACCCAGGAAAGTATACAGAGAAGTGCAAAAAAATGATAAAGGGTCTGGAGGCTAAATTGTTTGATGAACTGGTGAGGAAACTGGGTATATCTAGTCCAGTGATGGCTAACCTTTTTGGCACCGAGTTCCCAAACCGGAATGTGTATGCATGGGCGTGCAAGTGTGCATGTGCACATGCCAGAGCAATGGAGCAATGGAAACCCAAGGACCAGCTGGCTAGCATGGTCATGCCTGGGTTTTGGGGGCATTTTTGGCCATTTGGGGGCTGTTTTTCAGGCCAAAAATGGTGCAAAATGGCCTGAAAAAAGCCCCAAATGGCCCCAAAACAGCCTGAAAAACAGCTTGAAAAACAGCCTGAAAATGACCTGAAAATGCCCCCGCCCCATGCTCCAAAAATGGCCTGGAAAACAACCCAGAAAGCAGACCAAAACTTGCCTGAGACTGTTTTCAGGCTGTTTTCTGGCGCTCCGGCACCTGTGAAGATCAGCTGGCTGGCGCACCAGAAACCAGAAGAGACAACACTCACATTTTACTTATACATAACTATAATCTTTCTTCATCTAACTTCTA
The DNA here is from genome assembly GCF_009769535.1 of Thamnophis elegans. Lineage (NCBI taxonomy): Eukaryota > Metazoa > Chordata > Lepidosauria > Squamata > Natricidae > Thamnophis > Thamnophis elegans. Next base: position 15,487,724 of record NC_045555.1, on the reverse strand, counting down.
CTTCTTATCTCTAACCATTGATAAAACTTATTCCACCTTGAATAGTACTCTGTATCTCCTTTATCTTTTATTTTCAATGTCAATCTATCCATCTCTGCACATTCCAATATTTTCTGGATTATGTTTTCACCTAGTGGGACTGAAAATCATTTTAATGGCCTCAGTCCAAGAAGCATTTTAGAGAAAAGAATATCCGGGCAATGTGAAACAGTTAACATATAAAGATTTGCTAATACAGGGAAACGGAGAGCTTCAGATGAAATCAAGGGTACAATTGACTGTAGAGGGATTTAGTTTTCAATGGTTTTCATATGCACAATTACGATCTGACATAGATAAAACAGCACCAGGAATACAGTATGGAAAAAGAGAAATTGAAAATGAATCATTGTACAAATTATGAACATGTGATTGCTGACATCTATAAACTTTTGCTGAGATTTGAAACAGAAGAAAAGCAAGCTAAAAAAATGTAAGGTCAAATGGACTTGGTTTGAATATTTAAGTGGATCAACATGATTAAAAGGCTTGAAATTCACATAGTATTACCATTTAAAAAAGAACTTTTATAAAATGATGCGCTTACTATTTGTACATGACACCTGAGTAATTGTCTTTGAGGTACAGTATATAAAGATGCTTCTAAGTGCAGAAGGACTTTTTATCATGCATGATAAAAAGTTATTACTATATTTTGGTATGAAAAAGATACTACCATATTTTGAAAAAGATATGAAAAGGATATTACCATATTTTTCTGAAAAAGATATTACCTGAAAAAGATTCTGAAAAAGATATTACCATATTTTTCGGAGTATAAGATGTACCTTTCCCCCCTTAAAAGAGCATGGAAATGTTGGTGCATATTATACACCGAATGCAGCCATTTTTTGGCCTCCCGAAGCCCCCCCAACATTCCATTATTTTGAAAAATGGGCCAAAAACTAGGCCATTTTCACAAAAATGGAGGTGTTATTGCCTCCCCCCAGCCCCCAGAAGCACTCTGCAGGCTTCAGCAGGGCTAGGGGAAGGCAAAAATGCCTCCGTTTTTGCAAAAAACAGCCCATTTTCTGTCTGTTTTCCACAAAAACAGGGGTGTTTTTGCCTACCCCCAGCCCTGCTGAAGCCTGCAGAGTGCTCCTGGGGGCCAGGAAGGACAAAAACTTTTTTCTTACTTACCGTATTTTTCAGATTATAAGACGCACCTTTTCCCCTCAAAAATAGGCTGAAAATCTGGGTGCGTCTTATACACTGAATACAGCATTTTTTGCCTCCCGGACCCCCACCCCCCTTCACCAAAATGGCCATGCATAGCTTTTAGAAGGCTTTCAGAGAACTCCTGGGGGCTGGGGAGGCCAGAAATGAGCAGAAAATTTTGCTCCCCCCCCCCATAAGCCTCCTAAAGGCTTTTACAAAAAATGGGCTGTTTTTTGCTCGTTTTTGGTCCCCCCCACTCCCGCAGGGGCACTATAGAAGCCTCCTAAGAGCTATTCATGCCCTTTTTTTTGAAAAAAAAAGAGGCCTGTTTTAGCAAAAAACAGGCCAATTTTGGGAGGTTTGCAGAATGCAAAACCATTTTTTTAATTTGCCTCTTCAAAACCTTGGTGCGTCTTATACACCGGCGTGTCTTATAGTCCAAAAAATAAGGTAGATACAAATGCACATAGTGATGCAGAGAGTTTTAAAAATTAATATTTGGATGATTCTGGAAGGTTGTTTTTTTTTACTAGGACTTATGGACCATCAATTAGAAAAGGCCCATGGGTGACTAATTTTATACATGATTAATACAGTGACACTATTATAGGTACAAAGATAAAACATTACAAAACTAATTTTAATGGAGAACTGGATTGTGGAAAGACTGGAAACCCTTTATGGGCTTTTTCCTCAAAATGGACAAAAGCGAACCAGTGATTTCAGGATTTATGGATCAAGTATGTTTGTTTATGGGAAAAAGGGAACCAAGATATGTGGCAGGTGAAGAGGATCATTGTTATAGCATTTAGACTTATACGCCACTTCAAAATGCTTTACAGCCCTCTCTCAGTGGTTTACAGAGTCAGCATATGGTCCCCAACAATTTGGTTCCTCGTTTTATCGACCTTGGAAGGATGGAAGACTGCGTCAAACTTGAGCAATTGCTGCAATTGTTGCCTCCCCCTCTACCTACCTACCTACTTACCTGTGGTGGGATTCAAAATGTTTTACTACCGGTTCTGTGGCCGTGGCTTGGTGGGCGTGGTGTGGCTTGGTGGGCATGGTGTGGCTTGGTGGGCATGGCCTGGTGGGTGTGGCAGGGGAAGGATACTATAAAATCTCTATTCCCTCCACACTTCAGGGGAAGGTCAGTGCAAAATCCCCATTTCCTCCAATCAGCTGAGACTTAGGAGGCAGAGAATAGATGGGGGCGGGGTCAGTCAGAGGTAGTATTTACCAGTTCTCCAAACTACTCAAAATTTCTGCTACCGGTTCTTCAGAATACCTGCTGAATACCACCTCTGCTACCTACTTACTTGCCTAGCTAGTATCTACTTACCCCCCCCTCTCTCTTTCTCTCTCTCTTTCTCTTTCCAAGCCAAGATTCCAGAGGATACAGAACAGAGGATTTAAATTAGAAGGCACATTTCTTTTGAACATAAGGAGGGAAATTACTTAAAACACCAAGGTCCCTTCCAGCTCTTCTGCTGTGTTCCTGTTCTCTTCTGTTCTGAAAAGCCAGAATCCCTTCTCATTAGCCCAAGAACAAAAATATTCAAACAAGCAATCTTTGTATCGTTCCATGTACCAACTGCCTTAAAACAATTCTGTTCTTTTGGATGTTAAACATCTGTCTTCTCTCGTGGGCTTAGTTTGAGCCACACACATAAATTCTTCTAAACACACAGCCCAGTGAATGAAGTGAAGGATTCCGACCAGAATTCAAATCATTTTTTCCCCTATAATGAATGAATGGAAAAAAGTACATAAATTGAATTTCAGGGAAAATTGTGAGTTTCAGCACTCAGTCTGTGAAGCATATGATTCTAGTGGAACAGTAAATATAAAGACTTCTTCAAACGGACTCTAGTGACTTTGTAGGCCCATCCCTGTTGTTTACTTGACACAGGACAGAAGGGGTATTATTGCTACTTCGTGGCCATGTTTACTTTTCACTTTCCATAAGCCAGTTTATTGATTTTTTTAAAGGTAAAAAGTAGATAGGCAAGAAGGGAAATAATTGAAAGGAAGGAAAAACTCAGACAAAAAGAAAAAAGTGGTAAAAAAGAAAGAAGAAGTATAGTAAAAAAAAGAAGAAAAATAATGACTTCTGACTTTCTTTGATACAAATATAGATCTACTTCTTCTACTACATCTTCTTCTCCCCCTCCTCTTCTCCTCCTCCTCTTCCTCCTCTTCTCCTCCTCCTCTTCTCCTCCTTTTCATCTTCTTCTCCTCCTCCTCTCCTCCTCCTCCCCCTCTTTCTCCTCCTCCTCCTGCTCCTCCTCCTCCTCTTCTCCTCCTCCTCCTCTTCTCCTCTTCCTCCTCCTTCCTTCTTCTCCTCCTTTTCTCCTCCTCTTCTTCCTCTTCTTCTTCTCCTCCTCCTCCCATCCCCCTCCCCTCCTCCTCCTCCTCTTCTTCCTCCTTCCTCCTTCCTCCTTCTTCTCCTTCTTGGATGAGAAGCAAAATGTTTTTTTAAATAACAACAGCCAAGAAAGTCCAGTTGCCTCTTGGGAAAGCACCTTTTGGGACAACCATGACCTGGATGATTGAGAATCTCCATAGACAGTTAGGCAAAGAGCTCCATCTCCTATCCAGGTACTGGTCTCTTCCTCCCTGTCTACGACTGTATCTCCTAGGAGACTGAAGGTTTCTCAGTTGCAGTCAGTGTGCCACCAAACAGAGAAGCCACATTCTTCCAAATCTGGAGGAAAATCTCAGGTCAAATGAGAAATAATAAGCAATATTAATGAAAAAAACAATGAAGGGGACCCAGGGGAATCTTAGTTAGTTTTGACGCTTCGGTGAAACTTGTAGAACCAAACAAGTTAGGAGTTTGATTTCAGGACGAGTTAAGTAACTGTTCTGATAAGCCCATGGCATGTGTCTGCACATGTGCGTTGTGTACCGTGTAACCAAAACATTGACTGCAAATATTGTCTTGGAAACGGGGCCAGGAGTAAATAGTCCGATGTCTTTCAAGTGTAGCTACTCCATGCATTGGCTTACATAAAAAGGCAGCTGAGATTTTAGCGGATGGAATTTGTGAGACTTAATCCTTTGGGTTCTCTGCTACTCTTTCATCTGCTTGCCACCCAAATTATCTCATTCCCACTGCTGGAGCAAGCGTAAAACCATGAAAGAGAAAGGTACATATTGCTTAACCAAGGAAAAAAAAAAAGAAACCTGTTGGCAAAGTAAACCAGTGTGACATTTTTGATTTGTGGCGTTTCAGTCAAACTTGATTGTGAAGGCCAATTCTAATCTCATTTTCATGCTTTTCATTATAGATTGCCCTCCAAATCTTGATGACTTCTTCTTCTTCCTCCTCCACCTCCTTTTCTTCTTCCTCCTCCTCTTCTTCTTCCTTTTCTTTTCTTCTTCTTCCTCCTCTTCCTCCTCCTGTCCTCCTCCTCCTCCCCTTATTCTTCTTATTCTATTCTCTTATTCTTCTTATTCATTTTTGCAAGCCTTGACATATTGTTCCAAGGAATTCCAATTTAAGCAGAAGCCCCACATTAATATGTTCTATAATATTACCAGAATAAATTTGATATCATGTTTTAAGAAGTTATTTTCTGGTGATGGTGTGGAAACACATTTGTCCCCCTTATAAATATCAGCGAATTTACCAACAACTTTTCCTGTGCTAATTTGGAGTGGTTGGGATTAATTCATAATTAGTCATTGAAATACTCCTCTTCCTTCCTTCCTTCCTTCCTTCCTTCCTTCCTTCCTTCCTTCCTTCCTTTCTTCCTTCCTTCCTTCCTTCCTTCCTTCCTTCCTTCCTTCTTTCCCTCCCTCCTTCCTTCCCTCCCTCCCTCTTTCCGTCTCCTCCCTCCTTCTCCTTCCTTCCCTCCCTCTCTCCCCCTTCTTTCCTTCCTTCCTTCCTTCCTTCCTTCTTTCTTTCTTTTTACCATCTGAGTTTCTTATATCTCTGCCATTTTTGTCCCTTTTTTATTTCTGTCTGTTCCCTTGTTTTACATGTGTGCAATATTTTGTACAATGTTCTTTAGATGTTGTCATGTACATTTAATATATTATCCTTTCACAATAATTACAGCTGTCAATTCTTTAGCTGGTCTTGGCCTGCATACTTACTGACTTGTTTTGAAGAACATATGATATCGAAATGTATCTATGTACTCCATGTACGGTTCCAAATGGTGGGACCTTTTGCAATTAAGTGATGGAAATTTTGTCAATGTGCAGATTTTCTAAGTGCCATTCAAGATTTATTGGTATGAATTTCAGAATGTGCATAATCACTGGGGCCACCATGCCAGTTTATGGCACAATCTTTCAGTTTGAGCTTTCAGATCTTAATGCTTTGTGCTCTTCTCCAATTCTTTCTCAAGACAAATTCTTTGTTGAGACAAGAGAACTGTGCATATTATAGTGGGTTGATCTCACAATCAGCCAGATGTTTAGACTGGATTCAGCATTTTTATCCACTCATCGAGCCCTTCTCAAGAATCTATGACAGCCAGATTTTATGATATTAGAGATATCTTTGCAGGATGTAAGCTGTTCCAATTAAAGCTTCTTTTTGCAATTGACTGGTGGTGATTTTGACAATGCCGATGGCATTCAAGTGGTACTACAGTTTGGGATTGCACCTAGGCACCTTTTACTATATATTGACATTGATCTTGAGTCTTTCTTGATTAGCCCTTCGGCCATATCCAAGTGCAAAGTTCCAGAAACAAATTATTGCTAACGTTTGATAAAAGCAATTTAAAATGGAATTTGATAAAATACAAGTTAAAATGGAATTGGAATAAAATACAGTTTAAAATGAAATTGCAATAGAATACAATAATTTAAGGTGTAGATAAAATATGATAAAATTATATTTTGCATCACCCCTCTTTTACTATATATTATAATTGCCATCATCATGATCCTCATCATCTTGTAGGATTTTAGACAATGAAGAAACCTGACATTTAGCAAAATGTCTATGGAGATTCTTGTTTTACCATGAAGAGGTTTTGCTCCTCATCCAGGAAGCTTCCTCAGTTCTGATGAAGTCCAATCTGATGAAGGTCGATCGGATGAAGCTTCTTGGATGAGAAGCAAAATCTCTTCAAGGCAAAACAAAGGAACTCCAGTTGCCTTTTCAAAAAGCACCTTTGAGACAGACATTCAGCAGCTGTGTTATCGCACACCATGCTAACTACAAATCAAAACACCACACTGTGAAATATGAGGGATGAGTCCAAACAGTAGTGATTTATTCAAGAATCTATGATTAACTAAACCACGATGCATGCCGGTCAATGTCAGCAGGGGAGAGATCATTGTCCTCAATTGCAATCCTTTTCATTTCCCCCCAGAGTGATTGATGGTAATTAATTAAAACCGATTAAAAGCCAAAGGCTATATTGAATAAGGCATTTGGTGGCAGCCAGATTGTAGCCAGTTTATATTCTCTTTCTTAATTTCACAAAGGAAACAAAATGTACATTTTACCTTGATTATAAGTATGCTAGAGAATAAACTCAATGTATGAGACACTCCTATGGGCTCTTGCCAAAGAATGCCTGAACAATAAACTTCAAAATCATATACATATCTCTACAAGCCTGAAAACATGTTTGCACAGAATTAGCACACACCTATTGTCCTAATAGTCCACAGCTGACTTTTGTCAGCCAACTATGTACACCGGGCAGGTACGAGTCAGGATTAGGGACACGTCACAGAATTAGCACTGGGGTTCCTGTGAGATGCAAGCTCGGTTGTGAAGATTTATTTATTTGTTGGTTTGTTTTGTCAAGCGTATATAAGATAATAGATCTAAGTACATACAAGATTATGAATACATAAAATGGATACGAATAAATGGGGTGTTAGGACAGGGACATGCTTAAGCACACCCCCTTTACGGACCTCTTAGGAATGGGGTGAGGTCAACAATAGACAGTCTAAGGTTAAAGTCATGGGGGGGGGGGGTTGGGGAAGAATCCACTGAGTCAGGTAACACATTCCAGGCATTGACCACTCTGTTGCTGAAGTCGTATTTTCTGCAAACAAGTTTGGGATGGTTTAGCTTAAGTTTGTATCTGTTGCGTGCTCGTGTATTGTTGTGGTTGAAGCTGACGTAGTCATTGACAGGTAGGACATTGTAGCAGACAATTTTATATCTGACCACTTATGTCAGACCAAAGGCGATGTAGTTCTAGGTTGTCTAAGTCCAAAATTTCAAGCCTGGTGGCATAAGGAATTCTGTTGCGAGCAGAGGAGCGGAGGACTCTTCTCGTGAAATATCTCTGGACTCGCTCGATTGTATTAATGTACGATATGCAGTGCAGGTTCCAGACAGATGAGCTGTATTCGAGAATTGGTCTAGCAAAAGCTTTGTATCCTCTGGTTAGTACAGTGTTACCAGAGAAGCTACACAGGATTAGGTTAACAACTCTTTGTGCCTTTTTTGGCAATGTTGTTACAGTGGGCTATGGCACTTTGATCTTTAGAGATGAGTACTCCAAGGTCCTTGACAGAGTGGGGGTCATCTATGAGGTTGTATCTGGCCAGCTTATATTTTGTGTTCTGATTTTCTTCGCTGATGTGTAAGACAGAGCATTTGTTGGTTGAGATTTGAAGTTGCCAATTGTTTGACCATTCTGACACAGTCAATGTCTTTCTGAAGAGTAGCAGTATTGTCTATTCATTGGTGTTGAATAGTTTTACGTAATCAGTGAAGAGAACACAGTTGGTTATAATATCATCACAAAGATTATTTATGTAAAGGATAAAGATGTGTCCTCAGGAACCCAGAATGCTGGGGGGGGGGTTGTGTTATCATAAGCATTTCTGTAGATGACCCATTATAAGTTTGCAGTCTTAAATCGGGGAGTCAATAATCCATGGTTTAGATGATTGTGGTTGAGTTAGGATCAACCCTAGCCTTGAACAAAAGTGAAAACTTCCTTCTTATTCTGGATAAACCATATTTCCTCCAGAAGTAGACATTCAGTCCATTGTAATTGATACTATCTCTTATTAGTCAGCAAACCAGAATATCAAAATACAGTTTAATTACATGTTATTGGAACAGTTAGAATCAACCAGTTTATTTCAATGAATGGGAAAGAACAATGAGGAAGTTAGGAGGCTGAGATTCTGGTTAAGTCATCTGAAATTGCTTTGATTGGCAGATTGCCCCACAGGAGAAATGACACATTTTGCTTCTCTGTGTTGAAAACAGTGGCCTTATACCACCTCTCTCACACACACATACACTCACTCTCATTCTCTCTCACTCTGTCAGGCCTGCAGCCATATTCCTTTCTGGATCTTTGGCCTGCCACACTTCCTATTATTTTATTATGCTGCTTCTAATGGGGGGAAATTGGAGCGGGGATGGTATGGAGTAAAATGCTATGTAGCCAAAATAAAATTCCTTTCGAGAATTCAAGGTCATCCTTTGTCTCTACACCTCTGCACCTGACCGGAACTGGATGGGTGGAACTGCCAGCATGGTAGTGGAAGATTCAACCATGTGCTGGACTTGTGGGTGTGGGGGCAAGATCATGAACTTTCAACTGGGTGGGGAAAACCCAGGAAGCTCAGATTTGGGTTTTCCCAGTTGTGCCAACATGACTCTCTTAATAAATTGGAACTTTGAGCAATACTTTGCCTTAGAATATGATTTAATTTTGGATGTTATTTGGAACCCTGACACTCTCATATGTTCCCCGTCTCTCTCTGTCTCTCCCTGTCTCCTCTCTCTGCAATGTTTAGCTCTTCTTCCATGGATTGTCACATTAATTCAAAATGTAATTATCTCACCAGGCCTTATTCAACCCCTAAAGAAAGAAATTATGCCTAAATATTGGAAAGTAATGAGGAAAATTACCCTTAACATTGGTTGCCTTGTGTTGAGTGTAAATATTGTCTCTCTTTCAGAAAATCTGGTATGTTCTCTATCTCTCCCTCTCCTTCTCCCTCCCTCTGTCTCTCCCTCTGTCTCTGTTTTTCTCTCTCTCTCTCTCTCTGTGTCTTTCTGTTTCTATGTCTCTCTATCTCCCCCTATTTGTCTGTCTTTCCCTCTGTCTCTCCCTCTGTATCTCTCTCCCTCTGTATCTCTCTCTCTGTGTTTCTCTGTATCTCTCTCCCCCCATTTTTCTCCCATTCTGTATCTCTCCCTCTCCCCTCTCCCCTCCCCCTCTTCCCCTCTCTCTTTCTCTTTCTCTGACTCTTCTCTATGTCTCTCTGTTTCTTGTCCTATTTCTCTCTGTCTCTCTGTGTCTCTCTCTCTCCCTCTGTGTCTCCTTCTCCTCCCCCCCACTCTCAAAGTCAGGGATATACAATTTACTAATTGTGTTGCCTTTCCCCCCTTGAGCAACAGGGATCAACATGCAAGAGGTGGCAGCTTTCTCGTTTTGTTTATGAGATAGCCAGGATTCTGCATCAACCAGCTGTCACTTATTTCACCAGGAAAGTGTGACAAATGGAAGCATTAAGTAACTCACATCATCTTATCCCACACATGATTGATATCAGCTTCTTCCAAAACAGGGCTATAAATAACATTACTCAATATCAATATTGCATTTGTATCCAGGGCTGTATTTATTTTGGAAATCTGCTCCATCATTATTGGAATTCTGATCTTTGTTTTTTTTTATTTTTTTTGGCTCCGAAGGAAGAAAATGAATCTAAAGGCACAGAGATGAGGTGGAAAAACTGATGGCCAAATATTTCCTTTTTCACGCGGACTTATTTTTCTGAAAATTACAGTAGGATATTCTTAGAAGAAGGGAAATGCCTGGACAGATGACATTTGGTGAGCTGATTCGGGTGTTTGTGTGTGTCCTGAAAAGACACTGAATGATATATTTATCAGAAGCAAACCAAGAGCATCTTGTTGTGCAAGCAGAACTGAGACCATTTATATCAAGAACCAAAACAAATTCTATTTAATGACCTGTCAGTCAGCACCAGCCGCTGAGCTCCCACCTTCAAATTTAGACCCCCGTGGAAGCTCTTGATGGAAGGAGTTAGAAGCTAAATAATGGCTCTCCGTACACTTAAGACTATTAGAACACCAATGTGCTTGAGGTAACCTTTGAAGGCCATTCAGAAAAAGATGTGTTCATTTAGTGCAGGGGTCAGCAACCCATGGCTCTGGAACCGCATGTGGCTCTTTCATCCCTCTGCTGTGGCTCCCTGTCACCAGTCGGCTCCACAATTGATAGGGCTTTTGGTTAGGACAGGTAGATAAAAAAGGACGTCGTGCTAGGAGGAGACTCTATAGTGGGGGAACTGGACTTCCAGTCGGCTCCAGAATTGAATTGGGGGGCTTCTGGTTAGGACCTTTGTGGCTCTTTGAGTGTTTAAGGTTGCCGACCTCTGGCTTAGTGGATGTGAACCAGGTTAGCCACAAAGGCTCAACGTTATGGTTGAGTTCCTGGGGCCAATTCAAGGTGCTGTTTGTGATCTTCACAATCCTGACTCTGCTGTTCTTTGTCTTTGGGGCTCTGTTCTCCAAAATGACCTGATCTGCTCAGTACAGTCATTATTGGAGGGGAAGCTGAGGGCTTGGACTCTGCCTGAGGTATAAATGGACCAGGAATCTGGAGGGAGACCTTTTCCATTGCTGTTCCAATATTATGGAATATAATTCTTTCATTACAATTCTAGAATTTTTTATTGGCCAAGTGTGATTAGACCAGTGGTAGGTTTCAAAAAATTTTCACACCTACTCTGTGGGTGTGGCCTCCTTTGTGGGAGTGGCTTGGCAGCCATGTGACCTTGTGGGAGTGGCTTGCCGGCAATGTGTTTTCTTTCTTTCTTTCTTTCTTTCTTTCTTTCTTTCTTTCTTTCTTTCTTTCTTTCTTTCCCTCTCTCTCTCTCCTTCCTTTTGTCTCTCTGTCCCTTTTTCTTTTTTTCTTTCATCTCTCACTTCTTTCTTTTTTCTTTTTTTCTTTTTTTCTTTCTTCCTTTCTTTCTCTTTCTCTCTCTCTCTGTGAGTCTGTCTGTCTGTCTCTGTGTGTGTGTATGTCAGTGGTGGGTTTCAAAAATTTTTGGAACCTCTTCTGTAGGTGTGGCCTGCTTTCCGGGTCCACTGGTGGAACCTCTTCTAACCGGTTCGGTAGATTTGACGAACCGGTTCTACTGAATAGGTGCAAACTGGTAGGAACCCAACTCTGGATTAGACACACAAGGAATTTGTCTCCTGTGCAGAACTCACTGTGTACACATAAACAGCAAGTAAATATGCCATAGATCACAATAAACCACAATTTACAAATCATGTCAAGCTGTTTACTAAGGCTGTATTACTATTCTTCTTCTCATCCTTCCTATTACCTATTTCCTCCCACTTATGACTATAACCTTGTTGCTTATATATTTACGATTTATATTGTTCGATTTATTCCCTAGTATGATTTGATTGTTTATTTAGTATCCTATGACTATCACTAAGTGTTGCAGCTTATGATTCTTGATGAATGTATTTTTTTTATGCACACGGCTTGAAAACGTGCCTAAATAGGATAGCATAGAGCCGGGCAGGGTGGGTAGGCCCACCTCCACCTCCCACAATCCACCACTGGGTTCAGGTGAACCTGTCCGAACCGGCTGAATGCTATCTCTGCTGCAGGCCTATAGCAGACCAATTTATGTAAGAGTTCACCTCACTAGAATCTGTCTTCATAGTCATTTGGTATTAGATTCTTTTGTTCAGTCTTTTTGATCCTGATAACAAGGAATGTGTTAACAATGTGAATGTCCAGGAGAAAAAAAACAGTGCAGGAAATGATACTTATTGAGACATTTAGGCAAGAAAACAAAATTCACAGGTACAGTATAAGTGGTACTTTGCTCAATAGTAGTAACTGTGAGAGGGATCTTGGAATCCTAGTGGACAACCATTTAAATATGAGCCAATCGTGGTGCAGCAGCTGCCAAAAAAGCCAACACAGTTCTAGGCTACATAAACAGAGGGATAGAATCAAGATCACATGAAGTGTTAATACCACTTTATAATGCCTTGGGAAGGCCACACTTGGAATACTGCATCCAGTTTTGGTTGCCACAATGTAAAAAAGATCTGGAGACTCTAGAAAGAGTGCAGAGAAGAGCAACAAAGATAATTAAGGGACTGGATGCTAAAACATATGAAGAATGGTTGCAGGAACTGGGTATGTCTAGTCTAATAAAAAGAAGGACTAGGGGAGACATGATAGCAGTGTTCCAATATCTCAGGGGTTGCCACAAAGAAGAGGGAGTCAAACTATTCTCCAAGGCACCTGAGGGTAGGACAAGAAGCAGTGAGTGGAAACTAATCAAGGAGAGAAGCAACTTAGGAGAAATTTCCTGGACAGTTAGAACAATTAATCAGTGGGGCAATCTGTGTTCAGAAGTTGGGAGTGCTCCAACAATGGAAGATTTTAAGAAGATGTTGGATAACCATTTGTCTGAAGTGATGTAGGGTTTCCTGCCTGAGCAGGGGGTTGGACTAGAAGACCTTCAAGATCTCTTCCAACTCTATTATTCTATTCTATTCTATTCTATTCTATTCTATTTAGACTCATCTTCCAAAGAGTCTATTTTCTTCTTTTCGAAAAGAAAGTTTCGGTATTTGCAGTTGGAAGGTTTGTGTATAGGAATGGGAACCATCCTTTCAAATCCTCAGAAATCAAAATAACGGCTGAATAATCTTTCAGGAAAGACTGGTACCCTTTTCCATGAGAAGATATGCCAAAGGGAAGGACCAAGTGGGCCAAGAAAGGAAGCACAACTCCTATTTGATTGGCAAACATTCTTGTCTAGATAGAATGGGGAGATTTATTTCTTTAAAAATAATAGCAGGTGGTTTACCAATCAATATTCATAAGGAGAACAGAACTTGAAGTGATTGGATGCAGAATTTTATTCTTTGTTGCAACATAAAAAGTCACCATCCCAAGCAAACTCATCAAAGTCACAGAGAAGAAGGGAGTGGCCTATTCTCCAAAGCAATTCAAGGCAGGACAAGACGCAATGGATGGAAACTAATTAAGGAGAGAAGCAACCTAGAACTAAGGAGAAATTCCCTGACAGTGAGAAGAATCATCCAGTGGAACATCTTGCCTCCAGATGTTGTGGATGCTCCATCACTGGAAGTTTAAAGAGATTGGCTAACCATTTGTCTGAAATCATGTAGGGTCCCTTGTTCTAGCAGAGGTTTGGATTAGAAGACCTCCAAGGTCCCTCCAAATTCTGTTTGAACTAGGTTGGATCCTCTAGAATATGATCTTCCCCATTAAAAACCAAATCTCAGTAAATGTCTATGGAGATTCTCAGTCATCCAGATCATGGTTGTCCCAAAGGTGCTTTTTCAAAAGGCAACTGGACTCTGTTTTTCCTTGAAGATGTTTCACTTCTCATCCAAGAAGCTTCTTCAGTTCTTCAGTTTTTGGATGCGAACTGAAGCTTCTCATCTATAAAGCCTTATTAAGACCACACCTAGAGTACTGCATCCAGTTTTGGTCGCCATACTTTAAAAAAGCTGTTGAGTCTCTAGAAGAGTGCAGAGGAGAGCAACCAGGATGATTAAAGACTTAAACCATATGATGAATGGTTGCAGGAACTGTGCATGGCTAGTCTAGTGAAGAGAAGGACCAGGGGAGACATGACAACAGTCTTCCAATATCTGGGGGGCTGCCACAGAGAAGAGGGGGTCAAGCTATTTTCCAAAATACCTGAAGGCCAGACAAAGAATAATGGATGGAAACTGACCAAGGAGAGATTCAACCTAGAAATAAGGAAAACATTTCTAACAGTGAGAACAATCAACCAATGTAACAGAAACTGTCTTCAGAAGTTGTAGGAGCTTCACCACTGGAAGCTTTCAAGAAGAGATTGGACTGCCATTTGTCAGAAAAGGTGTAGGATCTCCTGCTTGAGTGTGGAGTTGGACTAGATGAACTATAAAGTCCCTTCAAATTCTGTTACTCTGTTAATCATCCAAGAAGCTTCTTCAATTCTTCAGTTTTTGGATGAAGTTCTTCAGAACTGAAGAAGCTTCTTGGATGAGAAGTGAAACATGTTCAACGAAAACAGAATCCCATTGCCTTTTGAAAAAAAGCATCTTTGGGTCAGTGATGGGATTCAAATAATTTAACAACCGGTTCTCTACCCTAATAATTTCTCTACCCTAATAATTTCTTCCAACAACCAGTTCACCAAACTGCTCAGAAAGTTAACAACTGGTTCTCCCCGAAGTGGTGCGAAGTGGCTGAATCCCACCACTGCTTTGGGTGAAGCTCAGTAAGTGGAGAAGTTATAACTTGGCAGCTATCTTCTTCGAATGAACTCTGCATTTTCCCACTTTTCTGGTCCAGATTCCTACTTTGCCCCTCTGTTAAACAGATTAACTCTATTGATTGTCAACATGGGGAGATTACAGAAGGCAAGTCAGTAATAGCGGCAAGATAGGACAATCAAAACTGCTTGTCTGTACTGTATAGTGTCTAGTATGGTTTATACTTAATCTGTGTTCATATATGACATTTGCAGTTTGTTTACAAGGCTTGGCAATGCCAGCACTTCAGTCTTACTGCTAAAACTTACTCACTTAGTGTATTAATCTCTTCCAGACTGTAATGCTTTTTTATCCTGCTGAAAAGCCCTCCTGGCTGAAAATTATGGTGGAATTTGTCATCTTGAAGGGAAACCGCATCCAACCGAAGCATATTAGAGAAGTGAAAAAGAGGATTCATGTCACCCTTAATTCAGCTCTTTCTTAAGCTAGATATACCTAGGTGTTTTTCCGATGAGACCGGTCTATCAGGGAAACCTGGTCTACCCAAATATGGGATGGAGCGTACTGTTTCTACCCTGGTAGAACCATCTCACTGGAAAAACACTTAATCTTCCCCCTGGTACAGGTGACAAAGCGAGGAGAGCCCATCACCTAGAGGTTAATACATCTGCCTAATATGCAAGCGGCCTGGGTTTGAATCCCAGAGCGTATGGCTAGCTGATGAGAGCTAAAAGCTTGCATTAGCTAACTAGCTGTTGTGGCCTGCTAGGGGTCAGTGGAACTGGTGGCAGACTCGGACAGTGAGGATACTTTATGCAGGGGTGTCAAACTTGATTTTATTGAGGGTCACATGAGTGTTGTGTTTGACCTGGGGGGGAATGGGGGCATGGCCAGGGTGGACATGGCCATCTCGGCAGCCGTTTTTGGCTGCGACGGCATTCTGCAGCCTTTCTGCCAGCAAAATGGAGCTTGGGGTGGTGGTGGGCTGCATGCCGCCCTCCTGAGCTCCATTTCCGACCATGACAGCTTCCTGCAGCCCTCCATGTGCCTCCCAAGCTCTGTTTTCACTGGTAGAGGGCTGCAGGAGGGTCATCGCTGTTGAAAACAGAGCTGGGGAGGGCCACATGTCGCGCTCCCAAGCTCCATTTTCACTGGCAGAGGCACTACAAGCCAATCCTTCACAGTTTTTTGGGCAGCCCCATGGGCCACATCTAAGCACTGCATGGGCCACATCTGGCCCATGGGCCTTGAGTTTGACACCCCTGAATTATTGGATGATTTAGTCTCCAGTTCCCCTGATGATCCTGATCCTCTTTCTTGCTTTTCTCTTCACTCTTTCGAGAGCCTCAAGCAATGTTTTTGTGTCGTGGTGACCAAAACTGGATGTAGTATTCCAAGTGTGACTTCACCAATGCTGTGTAGAGTGATACTATCCGTGACCCGACAAAGCGCAAACGTCATAAGCGCACCGACAAAACCGCGGCGCTAAAACCGCGATGTCAAAAGCGCGTCAACAAAAGCGCGTCAACAACAGCGTGCCGACAACAGCGCGCCGACAGAAGCGCGATTTAAGTTAAGGTAAGGGTTTAGGGTTAGGTTTAGGGTTAGGTTTAGGGTTAGGTTTAGGGTTAGGTTTAGGGTTAGGTTACAGTGCGCTTCTGTCGGCGCGCTGTTGTCGGGCGCGCTTCAGGCTCATTCATCGCTCCTTCGTCGTGCGGTTTTGTCGGCGCGGTTTTGTCACCGCGGTTTAGTCATGCGCGCTTTTGTCGTTCGCGCATTTGTGGTGGAACCGATACTATCACCCTGCTGTCCTTCTGTTGGTTCAGCCTAGAACTACATTGGCCTTTTTGGCAGCTGCAGCATACTGATCCCATAATTGCTGTCATCGTGTCTACATGTTCAAAGTTGAACTGCTCAAGGGATGTAGATTGACCATGAATCAAATGGTCCACCCCTTGTGGAATAAGTCAATGTTATTGCTTAGACTTTTGTACTTGTTTACCCTGAATTGCACTTGTTAGCTTGATTTATCAGATCAATCGGAGCCCATTGATTGGATAAAAATCGCCCTTATGGATCCTGTTTGTTGACTAGGCAAACGTTAAATCCCCACAAATCATTGTAAGGTATCCGTATTATTTCTTTTAGCTGATTAAGGGATTCATAAATACCCTGTCCAAAGAATTTCTATCCACCTATTTTTATGTTTATTTATACATGTTTATATATTATGTTTATTTGACATGTTTCTATCCTTTGTAACATAGATCCTCAGAAAATCAAAATCACTTGACTTAGTAGCAATAGCAATAGCACTTAGACATATACCACTTTACAGTGCTTTGCAACCCTCTCTAAGCAGTCCTCATTTTACCCACCTTGGAAGTATGGAAGGCTGAGTCACTTTGAGCCTGGTGAGATTCAATCTGCCAAATTGCAGGCAGCCAGTGATCAGCAGAAGTACCCTACAGTACTGCACTCTAACCACTGCACCACTGTGGCTCATAGTACTGCTTTATAAAGCCTTAGTAAGACCATACCTGGAATACTGCCTCCAGTTTTGGTCACCACATTACAAAAAAAAAGATATTGAGATTTTGGAAAAAGTGCAAGAGCAACTAAGATGATTAAAGACCTCGAGACTAAAACATATGAAGAACAGTTGCAGTAATTGGGTATGGCCAGTCTAGAGGAAAACAAGGACTAGGGGTGACACAATAGCAATCTTCCAGTATTTGAGGGACTATCACAAAGAGGAGGGGGTCATCTCTTATTTTCCAAAGCACCAGAGAAGGCAAAACAAGGAACAATGGATGGAAAGTAATCAAAGAGCGAAGCAACCTGGAATTAAGGAGAAATTGCCTAACAGTGAGAACCATTAACTGGTGGAATAGCTTGCCTCCAGAAGTTGTAGGTGCTCCATCCCTGGAAGTTTTATGAAGAGACTGGACAGCCTCTTGTCTGAAATGGTATATGGTCTCCTGCTTGGATTGGGACTAGAAGACCTCCAAGGTCCCTTCCAGCTCTATTCTGATTGAAGAGAAACGCAAGGAAATGGTGGCTGTATGAAAACAGCGATCAAAGGAATATACTCAAGCAGAATATATGATTCTGTCAATTGTATAAAATATATGTACCTTTTTTTTAGCCAATGCTGAAAATCTGCTGAGTGCTTCCTTTCTCATAAATTAGAAATAGTATCATTTTAAGAGAGCATATATGTGAATTCCTTAATTGTGATGGTTAGCTCTCATAACTATTAGAAGCATGACTAATTAACTACTTTCTGTTAAAAATGGAAAGAGGCTTGTTATCTGGTCTGTCTAACATTGTAGATCAGATAGGCTTTAAAAGGAGTCTATAAATTTTTTTGCAGGAACAAAAATTCATACCTCAAGTGGTTTGTTCATATCAGACTACAGTAATTTTTGCATCTCTGGGGCTGCGGTTTGTGTTCAAAGTCAGTTTAAATCCGAGGCTGCATTAACAGAGTGATCGATACACGATCACGTAAAGTGTTAGTACCGCTTTTTAACGCTTTGGTAAGACCCACGCTTGGTTCATTGCATCTAGTTAATTGCCACAATATTAAAAAAAAGTTGTTAAGGCTCTAGAAAGAGTGCAGAGAAGAGCAACAATGACGATTAAGGGACTAGGGGCTAAAACATCCGAAGACCAGTTGCAGGAACTGGTTATGTCTAGTTTAATGAAAGAAGGACCAGGGGGTGACATGATAGCAGTCTTCCAATATTTGTATTGCATTTACTAGTTTGTCAAACATGTACAAGATAGCATAAATCTAAACATGGATATGAACAAAATAAATGAATACAAATAAATGGGGACAGCAGGACAGGAACAGTAGGCACGATGACGCCCTTATGCACACCCTTTATGGACCACTTAGGAATGGGGTGAGACACACAGGAGACAATTAAGGTTGAAGCTGTGGGTGTTTGAGGATTGTAACAACCGGTCAGGTAGTGCATTCTAGGCGTTGACCACTCTGTTGCTGAAGTTGTATTTTCTGCAATCGAGTCTGGAGTGGTTTACCTTGAGTTTGTATCTATTTGCCCATGTGTTATTGAGGTTGAAGCTGAAGAAGTCATTGTCAGGTAAGATGTTGTAGCAGACACTTTTGTATACTATGCTTAGATCGTACTGCAGGCGGCACAGTTCCAGATTGTGTAAGCCCAAAATTTGAAACCTGGTGGCATAGGGAATTCTATTGTGAATAGAGGAGTGGAGGACTCTTCTCATGAAATACCTCTGAACCCACTCAATCGTGATAATGTCCGATATACAGTGTGGGCTCCAGGCAAATGAGCTGTATTCGAGAACTGATCTGGCAAAGGCTTCGCAAAATTAGGTTAACAACTCCTAATGCCTTTTGGCAATGCTGTTACAGTGGGCTCTGGGGCTTAGATCATTTGAGATGAGTACTCCTAGGTCCTTGACAGAGTGAGGGTCATCTACAAGGTCATTTCCACCCAACTTGTATTTGGTGTTCTGATTTTTATTAGCAATATGTAGGACACAGCATTTATTAGTCGAGATTTGGAGTTGCCAATTGGGCGACCATTCAGACACATGGTCTAGGTTGCTTTGTAGGGTAGGGGTATTGTCAGTGGTGTTGAATAATTTTACATCATCAGTGAAGAGGATGCAGTTGCTTTTAATATGATTGCATAGGTCATTAATGTAAAGCAGAAAGAGTGTGGATTGTAGAACGCTGCCTTGGGGGGACACCGCTGTTGTCTGGTGCTGGATTTGATAAGTCCCTCCCAATTTTGACTACTTGTTGCCTGTTTGACAGGAATGCGGCTATGCATTTGTATAGGATCCAGAAAAGCCTTAAGAACATAGTTTTAACAGTAGTTTGTCGTACACCACTGAATCAAAAGCTTTGCAGAAGTCTATGTAAATTGCATCTGATGCTTTACCCTGGTCAAGATGTGTGGTCCAAATGTTTCTGCAGTGTAGGAATTGCAGATTACAGGATATTTTTTTTCTGAAACCAAATTGCTTGTTAGAGAGCAGGTTGTTTGTCTCTAGGTGGAGGGTGATGGATTGGTTTATAATTGATCCATGACTTTACAGGTGACGCAGCACAAGGAGATTGGTCTGTAATTTTCTACTAGAGCAGGCTCTCCTTTTTTAAAGATAGGAGCTGGTTCTGAAAGATACCTTGTAGATTGTGCACAGAGGGTTCAGCTATGGCAGTGGCAAGGTTTTTTTTAAGAAGTAGAAACATAATCCATCAGGGCCAATAGATAGAGATGAGGGACTGCCACAAAGAAGAGGGCGGCAACCTATTCTCCAAAGCACCTGAAGGCAGGACAAGAAGCAACAGATGGAAACTAATCAAGGAGAGAAGGAACCTGGGCTTGAGAAATTTTGCTGACCATTAGATCTATTAACCAGTGAACAACTTGCCTCCAGAAGTTGTGGTGCTCCATCACTGGAGGCTTTAAGAAGAGGTTGGACAGCCATTTGTCTGGAATGGTATAGGGTCTCCTAGAAGACGCCCAAGGTCCCCTCCAACTCTGTCATTCTATTATTCTGTAAAGAGCTGATGCCGGCATTGAGATCTGGGAATGATCTTCATCCAAGTGCTTTGAAAGTTTTCTATAATACTAATTGTCATTATTCATAGACAATCAGCAAGGTTTATATACTTAACTTGGATGAGAGAAACATGGTCATTTGGAACCTCAAAGGTTTAACTGAAGATTTCAAATCCTGGTGCCTTCTGAGAGGCTTCCTAAATCTCTAATTTAGACAATAGATTCTCTTTCCTGAAAAATCACCTCTCCAAATACCAATATTACCTATTGATCAATTTTTCAGTGCTTATATCTGAAACCTTTGACCAAATATGTTAATACTAACTTGGAGCACTGGAATAGATCATAGAACATAAAATCACAGTGTTGGAAGGGACCTTGGAGGTCCTCTAGTGCAACCCCCTATACCATTTCGGACAAATGGCTGTCCAATTTCTTCTTGAAAGCCTCCAGTGATGTAGCACCCACAATTGCTTATGGGTATCAACAAAGAAGTGGGACTTGGTGGCTCAGTGGCTAAGATGCTGAGCTTGTCAATCAGAAAGGTGGGCAGTTCAGCGGTTTGAATACCTAAGCGCCGCATAACGTAGTTTGCTCCTGTTACTTGTCCCACTTCTGCCACCTAGCAGTTCAAAAGCATGTAAAAATGCAAGTAGGAAAATAGGAACCACCTTTGTGGGAAGGTACCATGTTCCATACACCATCAGCATTTAATCATACCAGCCACGTGACCATTGAGACATCTTCGGACAGCGCTGGCTGTTCGGCTTTGAAATGGAGATGAGCATTTCCTCCTAAAGTCGGGAACAGCTAGCACATATGTGCAAGGGGAAACCTTACTTTTACCTATCAATAGGATAACTGATAGACCAGAATTCTAAAAAAAAAAGTAATATTTCCCCCTAAAATATAACATACAAATCAAATGATCAGAAAACAAATAATCCTAGAAATTCCATGGAGAATTGAGATACTTTCATTGTAATATTTTCTGAGAATGGAGCACGAAAAATGGGAGCCAAATTTTGGAGGGAAGCCAACATTCCTAGCACACTGATAACAACTTTTTAGTTGGAAAGAAAGCAATATTGGTAAATGTTGGAAGATGTATTAATTAATTAGCATTTTAGCTAATTCTGGTCATAGAATCACTCCTGGATAGTTGGCTGAGCTCTAATTTCAGCAAAAATTAATGACAGTTTTCAAGGCATCAGTGAACAAAATGTGCTGGTCTTGTTTGGCTGACTAGAATAAAATAAAAATAAAAATGATGGGCCTGTAAAAACTGGTTGGGATTTATTCATTCATACCTACATTTGCACGAGCTAATTAATTGATTTCTTCAATGCTTATTTTCCACCCCTCTGTCAAAACTATGACAATACATTTCCTTGGTACATTACTTTCCCAATCACAGTTCCAGTAAATTAATTCTAACAGACAACATCAAGTACTGTGAATAATATTGGAAAGAGTGTTATAAAAACAGAATGTTTTTTTTAAAAAATCTGCTGCTTCTTCTTCCTGTCATCCATCTGTATCAGCATCACTAAGGAATTTCACATGTTTGTGCTTTTCTGTTCTTCTCCCCTCAAGGCTTTCTCTGCTCCTAACCTTTCTTTATTCTTGCATAGCTGGTGATGTACCTGGGGCATGGCACGAAAGCAACTCAGCCAGAGAACAGGTCTAACTCCCCTTTATTCATCCAGCTTTGCCCCCAAATCTCCCCACATTTACTACAAGTCCTGGAGCAAAACTCTTACATGCACCTTCAGCAGCCTCTGCTGCGAGTAGTCCAGTAAGCCAGGTTAACCAAACAGTAACCAGGGCCAGCAGTCCTGTAAGCCAGGTTGTAGCCAAACAGTAATCTCCAGGTGTCAGCAAGTGTACACAAGGCTCCACAGATTCAAAGCTTATTCCCGACAATGCCCCTCCCACCAGTACCTCCTTACATCTCAGTCCCCAGGGATGCCTTGTGAAAGGGGGCGGGGCACTCTCCTCTCTCATAGCCAGCTCAGCCTGCATTGTCCTCTCCTTCTCTCTTCTCTCCGTGCTCTAGGATCAGGAGTGGGTGGTCCTTGCTCTTCGCCTGAGCTCTGCCTCTCCTGCTTCTCCCTATCTGCAGGCCTTACTAATTCTGAAAAGCTTTACCTGGACTGACTCTGCCTTCCCCAGTTTCCTCCAAGGCTAATGGAGCCACCACCTCAATCTCTGTCAGCTCTTATTCCAGCTCATCTTCCCCCAGCAAATTCAGACTCCAACAGTGGCATGACACTAGCACTGTTTCTTTTAATGCCACATGGCCACATTGTGTGCAAGCCACAACTGCTATTTATCTATAGGCAGGAAGATGAAAAAGGCAAGATAGCAGCCAGTCCTGCACATAGCATACATCAAAGGGCAGGACTTCCACAAGGAAGGAAAGGGTCAACCTATCCTCCAAAGCACCTGAAGGCAGAAGAAGAAGCAATGGATGGAAACTCAGCAAGGAGAGAACCAATTTAGACATAAGGAGAAAATTTGGGCTGACCACAGTTTGTGTTCAAGCTCAGTTTAAATCATAGGCTGCATTAACAGAGAGATAGAATCAAGATCACATGAAAATGTTAGTATCACTTTATAATGCCTTGGTCAAACCACACTTGGCATATTGCTTTAAATTTTGGTTGCCATGATATAAAAAATGTTGATACTGAAGAAAAAGTGCAGAGAACACAACAAGAGGATTATGGACTGAAAGGTGAACATATGAAGAACATTGCAGGACTGTGGACGGGGACGGGCGTAATGGCTCGTCAGCTTTGGCCATCAGGACAGGCCAGGCACGGCCTTGAGAGGTTCAGGGGGCTGTGAGAGCCCTGGCGGTGTGGATACATCCGTGCCGCATACTGACAGGAAAAAATGCGCATTTCCTTTCATCCGTCAGCTCGGTGAGGTCGTGGGCGACCAGGAAACATTCAAAACGGGCGGTATATGACTCCCACGTTTCGGAGCCATAGTTGAATGGCGCGAAGTTTAATGTGGCCATTCCTGTCAGTGAATCAGCGACGTCTCGTCGCGGCAGGGTTAGAATGGAAGCGCGGGTTCTAGTGACTCAGCGAGTGACTTCAGCTACTCACACCTCAGTTGGCAGATCCCATCCTCGTCGCCAGTGGTGTGTATACCAACGGACCGTGGTAGCCAGAAGAACTGAGGCGGAGACGGGAATAAAAAGCTAACAAATTTTATTCCCTAACAAGTACAGGCTAACTTTCAGAACCGGCTTTAAGACAGGAATGCGCGCGGCTCATTTGGACAGCTCCCTTTTTATACAGGAGCTGTCAACGACCAGCCAATCAGGTGTCGAGTGCTTCCCGCTTGAATTCTTTATTTCAAGGCATGCTCAGAACGTGACAAACTGGGTATGTTTTGTTTAGTAAAAGAAGGACTAGGCATGACATTATAGCAGGGTGCCAATATCTGAGGGTCTATCACAAAGAAGAGGGGGTCAACCTATTCTCCAAAGCACCTGAAGGCAGGAGAAGGAGCAACAGATGGAAGCTAATGAAGGAGAGAAGAAACCTAGAACTAAGGAGAAATTTCCTGACAGAGAGAACAATTAATTAGTGGAACAGCCTGCCCCCAGAAGTTGTAGTGCTCCATCACTAGAGGCTTTTAAAAGATATTGGTTGGTCATTTATCTAAAATGGTATAAGGTCTCCTACTTGAGCAGGGGGTTGGATTAGAGACCTCCAAGGTCCTTCCCAACTCTGTTATTTCAGTTATTGGGGTCCCCATAGGTCACTGTCTTAATTTTTGGGGTCACTCCTATATTTTGGTGACAAAAACTGCCAGCAGATCAATAGGAAGTGGAGATGTTGAAAGAGGCAAGGAGTTGAAACAGAAACACGTGTTCCTAGGAAAAGCTGAAGCTGTTTTTAAAAAATTGCTGACAGGGACCCATTGGGATGTTCCCCAAATCCCTGAAGTGTCTACTCTCTTTCAATGTGAGTTATGGGTGAGCCGTAACCGATACTACAAATTCATTGAAACAATAGTATTTGCAGTTAAATCCAATAGACTAAGGATATACCCCTTGAGATACTCAGATGTTGCTGAAGTGCAACGTGTGTATATGTGTGTGTATCCATCTAGCCTTCTGCTCCATTGACTTTGTTGATCGCTCTTGCTTAGTTGTTGGTGGTCAACAACTTCTGGAGGGCTACAGGTCCTCAGTTCAGAGAGGGATGTTATGATGAATCAGCTTAAAGATCAAGTAAATCTGCATCTGAATCTCATCTTCTTTGCCCAATGTCTTCAAGTGTTCCTAGAATTTAGCACTTTAGAGTAGAGTAGAGTAGAGTAGAGTAGAGTAGAGTAGAGTAGAGTAGAGTAGAGTAGAGTAGAGTAGAGTAGAGTAGAATAGAATAGAATAGAATAGAATAGACTTCTTCATTGGCCAAGTGTTATTGGACACACAAAGAATTGTCTTTGGTGCATATACTCTCAGTGTACATAAAAAGACAAGATACATTAATCAAGAATCATAAGATACACCACTTAATAATAGTCACAGGGTACAAATAAGCAATCAATATCAATATAAATTGTAAGGATACAAGCAACAAATGTACAGACCTGCAGTCAAAAGTGGGAGGAGATGAGTGATAGGAACAATGAGAAGACTAATAGTAATAGAAATGCAGCTTAGTGAATAGTTTGACAGTGGTGAGGGAATTATTTGAATGGCAGAGTAAAGACAATGAACTGAAATACTCAATGGTAGAACAGATTTAAGCCTGGTGACAAATTGGCAGCTGGAAAGTAAAGAAATAGTAAATCTCAGATAATTAACTTGAGGTAGTGTGCCTCAAGTTAATTGTCTGAGATTTTATATTCTTTACTTTCCAGTTGCCAGTTTGCCCATGAGTGGGTCCTTGGTGCTTTCTAGCTTGGTTGTTTTCTTGCAGACGTTTTATTGCCCAACTAGGTAACATCTTCAGAAGAAAAGGGGACTTGCTCTCTGTTATATACTAATGGCTCATTCTGTCAATAGTAATGGCGTGTTCTTGGTGGTTCCTTGATTAGGCTGTTTACTGTTAACGTGTGTCTGAATTGGTCATTCCTCGATTAGGGCATTGTTTACTTCTTGATTGTTGGTCTAATGTTAATCTTAGTGTTAATCTCTGCTCATTTGGCTGTTGGTTGAGAAGGTCTTTATTTTACATTTGTTTGATTGTCTCTTTTAAATGGTATGTAGATGTTCTTTATCTTTATGTGTACGTGTATATCAGTGGTGGGTTGCAGGCGGTACGCCCGAGTATGGGTGTACCAGAGTCAGCCTGGAGCACCGGATCCTTTCCGGTACAGTACTTCCGGAGGCCCACCCGCCTGCCCTCACTTCTTACCCGTCCTTTTACGTCTTCCACGCTTCCACACACAGCACGTACAGTGCCTGTGCGATGCTCTCCCTGAGTAGATGGAGCATTGTGGAGGCTCGCCAGAAGTGCCAAGATGCATGTGTGCAGTGCGCACGTCCACGGGGATGCCAGAAGCCCGCTTCAACGGTACAGTTGGAACGAATCTGCAATCCACCACTGGTGTATATACACAGACACATGCAAGGAACTGAGAGAATGTGAACACCCCAAAGTGGTTGCCAAATGAGCATGCACTGACACATTTACTGAAAGAGTCGTCATACATCTTCCCTTTTTTTAGATGCAATCATTGGCTCTAGAAGTAAAACAGAGTGTAATTGACAGGCACATGATAATTGAGGTGATCCTTTAGTTATCCAGGTCAAAGACCAGCCAGGAAACCATTCCCCTACCGCCCTCTGTAATCATCAGTGCCTCCGATTGCCTGGACTGAACCTCAATTTGTTAGTCTTGGTGTGTAATTTCAGGCACCTGCTCAAGGCAATCACCCCAGGATCTGACCCTTGTCAAAGGAAACACATCTGAATGGCCTCTCCATGTAGGTGGCAACCAGCTGCAAAATCCCAGAGGCCCAAGTCCAGCTGCTGAGCTTCTCCTATTGATAAGAGCTTGGTGTCATCTTCCTGTCAATATGCATTAAATAGTGTTTGGGCATAAATAAGCAGAGAAGGTCTTCTGTAGATCCTTTTGATTTAAAGACCTCCAAAACTCAGGATCCATAAAAAGTGGCCTCTTTGCCACAGCACTTGCTCTTTGGAACATCTGCTCTCCAGAGTAAGATTATTCTTTGATTTTCAGTGTGTGTATGAGAGTTCATGACTGGCAGAGACATGATAACAAGGTCAGCCAATAATAGGCATAGCAGCTAAGTCAGCCATGGAGAGCTATTTGGAATCTGAAACAGTATTTCCTGTGTGAGCACGAGACAGCAAGGAGCCTAGGCATGGCTTAGCTCTGTAGCTCTGAATCTGTGCTAAGCTCTAAACTATTCTGCTGCTCTGAACTGAACGGAAACTGATCTCCTCCCTCTGCCTGTGTTTTGCTTGTATTTACTACTATGTTTGGAAACCCTGCTCTTGGTATGTATATTTATTTCATGTGTTATATGTATATAAAGAGAAGTAATGAATCCTGCTGAATCAGTTACCTGTGTGTGGTTTCTGGAGGTGATTGCTGCAAAAACTCTGACAATGATTGTGTGTTATTCTTTCTATGATCATGTGCATCCATCCCCATCAAGACCAAAGGAAGTCCAGAATGGCACATGATCTCCTGCCATGGGCAGGACGTTTGGACTAGAAGAATTCCAGGCTCCCTTCCATCTCTAATATTCTATGTCTGTCCCCACCCTCCTATCTTTCTATAGGAGTCTGCAGATCTGCCCTCTGCTGGTTAGTCTGAAGTCAAAAATGGATCAATTCCATACCAGAGGCTGGCTGCTAGATTGATGGCAGACTTCACTTCAGAATTAACATAATAATAGAGTTGGAAGGGATCTTGGAGGACTTCAGTCCAATCCCCAGTTCAGTCTACATCAGGAATGTCAAACATGCAGTATCACATTGTCATCATGTGACGTATTGTGATTCCCCCCTCTCGTAACAGGGGGTGGGCCTCCAGCCCACAGGCCGCAAGCTTCATACCAAGGTTCTACGCTATTCCAAATAAATGACCTGTGCAGTGTCCTCATAAAAACCTCCAGTAATTGGAGCAACCACAACTTCTGAAGGCAAACCATTCTACTGGCAGATTTATATCAGAATAAACAGAATTGGAAGAGACTTAGAAGTCTTCTAGTCCAGGGGTCTCCAACTTTAAACTTGTGGACTTCAGCTGGCTGCAAAATTCGTTGGATTTGAAGTCCACAAATTACCCAAGGTGAAGATCCTGTTCTAGTCCAACCCTCTGCTCAAGCAGGAGACCACTATACCATTTCAGACAAATGGTTTTCCAATCTCTTCTTAAAAACCTCCAGTGATGGAGCACCCATAACTTCCTGAGGGCAATATGTTCCACTAAATTTTTCTCACTGTCCAAGAAATTTCTTTTTAGTTTCTCTCCCTTATTGGTTTTATTCCATTGTTTCTTATCCTGTTTTCAGGTGCTTTGGAAAATAAGTTGACCCCATCTTCTTGGTGGTAGCTCCTAAATACTGGAACACCGCTACCATGTCACACTCTAGTCCTTCTTTTCACTAGACTTCACTAGAATGACTTTGCTCTCATCCATCCATCCTTTTGTTTATCATAGTGATGCATTTATTCTCACTGTGCTCCTTTGTCATTGCTTTATTTATTGTTCTATTATCTTACTTGTGTTCAGTTTGCCCTCTTTTCCTTTTATCCCTTTTTATTATTGTGAGCACTTCTACAGTAGCCCATCGGCTGGTAGTCGGTGGCAAATACATTTAAACTAATAAGTAAACAATAGACAGTAGCGGAGAAAAATGGATAATGTCATCTTGGTGATGAATGAGCAGTAATTTAATGTGGAGTGACACTATCAGGGAGGTCTGGCAACAGCACAGCCAAATCTAATTGATCATTAGGAAATGTTTTAATTGCCCATTCAGGAAATGAAATATGGCACATATTTGGTTTGGTTTCCTACTTTGTGGGTAGAAATGTCTCCCTGTCTCTCTGCAACTCTGACCCCACTAGATTTCACAACAAGCAGGAAAATAAGGTTGTAAGAGAGTTGTAACTCTCACTCTCTCTTTCTCTGTCTCTGTCTGTCTCTCTGTCTCTCTCTCTGTGGTCTCTCTTCTTTCTGTCTCTCTCTTCATGTGTGTGTGTGTGTGTGTGTGTGTATGTGTTGTATTTGTGCTGATAAATAAATAAAGGGAGAGTAGTGTAGATCTATTTCAAGCTATTTAGCTCTCATCAGCTAGCCATACCCTTACTGGGATTCGAACCTGGGCTGTATTACATATTAGGCAGTCTGTCTATCATTCTCTCTCTCTATCTCTCTGTCTCTGTCTCTGTCTCTGTCTGTCTCTGTCTCTCTCTGTCTCTGTCTCTCTGTCTCTCGTCTCTCTTCTCTCTCTCTCTCTCTCTCCTCTCTCTCTCTCCACACACACACACACACACACACACAGGGAGTCTGATCACAGGGCAAAAGGTTTGCATGATGGCACATCTAAGAATTTTCTATTGGTTCAGGAAAGAATTTGTTAGAATTTTCAGTTGTTAGAATAATCTTTAGCCAGTCTGGCTGGCATTTAGCAACTAAAGTGAGGTGTTTTGTTTTTTTTGCAAAAAAAAAAGAGAGAGAGGCATCAATAAAGAAAGGCAATCAAGTTCCTACTTATAAGTCAATGGACCATTAGGATGAGCTCAGGCCTGACTAACATTGATTTCGGATTGAATAGAGCTGTGGAAAAAAGGTCCCCATTTAAAGATGAACCTTAAAGTGTTACACAGACCACAATGAGCTACGCCAAACAATGATCTGATCTGGTCGATCTCTTCTTCTCCTCTCTCCTCCTCCTCCTCTCCTCCCCCCTCCTCTCCTCCTCCTCTCCTCCCCTCCTCCTCCTCCTCCTCCTCCCCCCTCCTCCTCCTCCTCTCTTCTTCAAAACAAGTTTTTTTTTATTTTTTTGTTACATAATTAAAAATTCTTTTATGAACAAAGTGTTGTCCGGATTTCCCCTTTAACATTTTCACATATACATAGTACATTTTACATTATATTTCAATTTCCATTTTAAATTTTTGCCATATTACTTTTCTTCTTATAATTTCCAATTTTTAATTTTTATTATATCATAAACAATGTTTTTCCCTTTAAAATTAACCAAATTCATCATTCCCTTTCCACCTCTTTTCTTCAAGTAACATGGGTCTTCAAATTTAATTTTTATATAGTAAACCTTTCATATAATTACTTTGCACACATAAAAGTATTACTATAACTCACACATCCTAATTAGATACTGTTACCATGTTTTAAGATATTTCATTTCATTCTACTAATTTCATTTCATTCTATTAATCTCCTGCCGACTGCCAGCAGTTGGCTCATGACTGGCTCAAGGTTGACTCAGCCTTCCATCCTCCGAGGTCAGTAAAATGAGGACCCAGATTGTTGGGGGCAAAATGTAAATAATGATGGCATTGTAATTCTGTCAGAATATTCATGACTGGGAGAGACATGATAACAAGGTCAGCCAATGAATGGGCATAGCAACTAAGTCAACCAATGGGAGCCGAAACAGAATGAGCCTGTGCTGAGAATTGAAAGTGAAACAAGACTGATCTTGTTAGCTCTGAACTCATGAAACTGTTCTCTCCTGCTTGTGTTCTGCTTGTAACGTCTACCATGTTGAAAGAATGTGCTATTGGTATTGTACATTTATTCATCTGTTATTATGTATATAAAGAAGTTAATGAATCCAGCTGAATCAGCTATCTCTGTGTGCTTTCGGGATTTGATTATTTTGCAACAAACTCTGACAAATTCACCCAGAGATTACTGTAGAGTGCTATGGAGTGGTATATACTTGCTAAATGCCTTTGCGACTGCTATTAGGCTACCCTTAATTCTATCTCTTTGTCTTTTTTCAACCCCAAAGAGATAAAAAAATCAAGATGGTAGTGATCTCAACCATGCAATGAGGCATGTAAAATAGGGATAAGGATTTGATTACATATTGGAGTTGCATTTTGAGCCTTTGACCCTTCTTCCTTATGAATGCTCCTTAACTGTACCTTAAAATTGCCCCCTTTGCACTTCTCTGCATGAGTGAATAATAGATGAATTTAGAAGGCGAAATATATATATATATATTATATATATATATATATATATATATATGTGTGTGTGTGTGTGGTGTGTGTGTGTGGTGTGTGTGTGTGTGCGTGTTAGTTATATTTGTGCTGATAAATAAATAAAGGAAGACTAGTATAGATCTATTTCAAGCTATTTAGCTCTTACTGGGAATTGAGCCTGTGCTGTATTGCCTCTAAGGCAGATGTGTTAACCATTGAGCCACAACGTTGCCAAGACAATCTCAATCTTAATATATGATGGCGAGGTCTCACTCACCATCTTCAGGCTGGGTTTTGGGCTTAAAGTGTGATCGGAGCTGCCATCTTTCTATAAATCTTGGTGTGTTTGTGTGTGGAGTGCTGGCTTTGTTTCAGTAAGTGGAATGATTGGTTGTGTGGTTGTATCATGATTGGTAGATTGGTGCTGATTGGTGCTGGCTGTGTGTCTATTGTTGTTTCATGTTGTAATGGCCTGGGTGGTGGGTGGGGCTTGTTGTTGACTAGGGCTGGTTTCCAGATGTCTGGTAGGTGGGAGGTATCGTCACATTTATTCATGTTGTGCGGGTGTTTCTCTATTTCTATAGCTTCCATAATTATTCTCTTGTTGAAGTGTTCTGTTTTGGAGATTAACCTGGTTCCTTTAAAATTAATTTCATGCCCTGTAGCTGTAAGGTGCTGGAAAAGGGAGGAGGTTTTTTCTTTTCTTCTTACTGCTTTCTTGTGTTCTGTGATGCATGTATTTATTCTCCTGTTCGTTTGTCCTATGTATGTTGCAGGGCAGATTTTGCATAGTATTTCGTAGACTTCTTGGTTTTCTAGCTGGATTTTGTCTTTGGGGGTTTCATGAGATGTTGGCTATTTTTTGGTCGGTATTGAAGGCTGTCCTGATATTGTGTTTGTGGAGAATTTGCTGTTTTTATCTGTGGTGCCTTTGATGTAAGGGAGGAGGGCGATGCCATTGTTCTATTCTGTGTCTTGGTTTTTGAGGGGAGTCTCCCTTTGGATTAGGTTGGTAATTGTTTTCTTTGGAATCCGTTGGAGATTAATCTCACCGGCTCAGGGTTGACTCAGCCTTCCATCCTTCCGAGGTGGGTAAAATGAGGACCCGGATTGTGTTGGGGGCAATATGCTGACTCTGTAAACCGCTTAGAGAGGGCTGAAAGCCCTATGAAGCGGTATATAAGTCTACTGTTATTGCTATTGCTATTATTAATATGTTTGTGAGAGTGTGTAATTCAGTTTTCAGATGGTCTTTGTCGGCTAGGCGTTTCGTTCTGGAGATGAGGGTCTTGGCTACAGAGTTGATCTGTGCAGGATGGTGATGGGATTGTGCGTTTAAGTAGCGGTTGGTGTTTTTTTTTTTCTGGTAGATGGTGTGTCTTAGGGAGCACATTGGGTTTTTTGTAGATTAGGACATCCAGAAATGGAAGTTGTTTGTTTGTTTCTATTTCCATGGTGAATTGTATTTTGGGGTGTAGGCTGTTGAGATGTATGAGGAAGTTGTCCAGTTTTTCTTTCCCATGTGGCCAAATCATGAAAGTGTCATCAACATATCTAAGCCAGAGTTTGGGTTTGGGTTCAGATTTATCTAAGGCGTTAGTTTCAAAATGTTCCATGTATAAGTTCACGATGACGGGTGAGAGGGGTGATCCCATGGGTTCTCCTTCTATCTGTTTGTATCTTTGTCCATTATGGATGAAGTATGTGTTGGTTAGGCAGTGGTTGCTCAGGTTCAGGGTGTTTAGCGGGGTTGTGTTTGTTCTGGATAGCTGTCAAGGCTTCTTTATAGGCACTTGGGTGAAGAGGGATATGACATCGAAGCTCACGAGTAGGTCGCTGGGTTGTAGGTTTTGTTTATTGTTTTTATGAAGTGGAGTGAGTTTTGTACGTGTGAGGTGATGGATTCTGCGTAGGGTTGGAGTTGTTTGGTGAGGAATTTGGCAAGATTCTGTAGAGGTGAGCCTATGGAGCTGACTATGGGTCTTTCCTTCTTTGTGCATTTGGGGAGGCCATAGAGTTTGGGGCATCTGGAAGATTTCTCTCTGGGATGATTCTTTGCTGGATCTCTTCATTGAAAATGAGAAACATGCTCCACCTTTGCTAATAACCCCAGAAAGGCTGGGCCAGCTCATCTACAACACAAAATACATGTCCTCCAGGACACGATAGGATTATCCCTTTACCCATTTAGCAATAGAACTCACCACATGGCACCTGGGGAGATTACATCATCCAGGAAGATTCAGCCAGGCTCGAGACTTAAGACACTACAACCTTACTCCTGCGTGGCCCCATGGGAGTCTGACAACCGATCAGAATACATTTCTTATGCAGGAACAGGAAGCTCCAAGGCGGGGCCCCAGAGAGTATAAATCTATCTCTCTCCCCCACCCATGTGCTTTTGTTTTTTTGCCCAGGACCTCAAAACCATGCGGTCCTTCCCACCATTAAACCATCTTTCCAAGCAGCCTCCATGTTTCCAGTGTCATTTTCCCCACTTGGAACTGAGCCCAGAAGGACATTTCTTTCAACAATACCTTTTTGCGAGGCTCGGCTTCTGCTGTCTGCTTCTACTTCCCCTCATCTGTAGCTCCTATAGCTGCACATGTGTTAATGCTCGAAGAATTGCATTCAGGTTAAAATATAGCACGAGTTCCATCAAATTTTACAAATGAATCATTGGACGCTGTGAGGTGGGTTTCCAGTCAAATGCACACAGGCTTTCAATGGAGTTTATTTATTAAACATTTGGTGATCACAGTCTCAAAGGCCATCACAGATATAAGGCAAACCATCTACTTATCAGATATTGGAGATGATCCACCAATCAGTAGAAGACAGCTGTCTTTGCACTGGAATTGGTACCTGTTTGGCATAGTTTCATTAATACCATGCAACTCTGATAGTAAATCAAACTGGTGTTTGCTCCTTTCTGGCTGTGGAGTAGAGATGGATCTCTTCTGAAATGTGTTCGAATATTAGTAGCTCGGGTTGGTAATTAGGCTGTTGGTTTGAGCTCCGAGTTTGACGATTTGGCTGCAAATGTTTTGTCACCATTCGAGGAGATGTCGTCAGTGCATTTGAGTTGTCGGATCATTTCAGTAACAACAGCCAGCCACTCAAATGATTAAAGAAGCTGAAACCAGACCATGACTCAGAAGTACCTAGTTAAACAACAATAATCCTAATCTCCATCACACAGACTTAACTATAGCCTAACAACAACAGGCAGCTAATCAAACAGTCCAAAATCAGATCATGACTCAGAAATATCTGAACAAACAAAAAACAACACAGAGACTAATTTACACCTCATAAAAAGGTATTTAAAGACCTGTTTCTGTCTGATGAGCACAACTCAAAATGCACTGACGATGTCTTCTTGAATGGTGATGAAACGTTTGCAAACTAAATTGCCAAGCTCGGAGCTCAGACTAACAGTCTGTGGATGACTTCTTTCAAAACTTTAATGGTAGTTAGAACATAGAATATTAATGGGACTTCAAGGGGCGTGGCTGACGTCGTTACAACACGACATGCAATCTTGGTGCTCCAGGATTGCTGTTGATATCTCTGCTACTGTACGGTCCTTTTTGGACCTAAACTGTCCCATAGAGACGGTGATAGAGAAAGGCACAGCCTGCTGATCTCAGGGTCATCGCAAAGCCTCTGATTGATCCAGGAGAAACTCTTTTTTCTGGCTACAAGAGAAGCAGTCAGCTGCACAAGGTTGGGACAGCCCCCTGCAATGGAAGCAGAGCAGAAGAGAGAGTGTGTCAAAATTGGTGAAATAAATTTTACTATTGGAGAAGAGAATACTCAAAAAAACCTTAGAACAAAATTAAAATTGAAGACAGAAGAGAGCAAGCGGTGGATTAAGCCTGTATTAAAATTAGAGTGTTATCTTTCTTTCCTTAACTTTGTTTTCTTTTTTGGGATGGAATTCTTAAAAATGCCTCTTTTAAATTGGACTGGTCTTTTTTTTTTCTTTCTTCTATTTTTCCTCACTTTTTGTATCTGTGGAATAAGAATCTCTTTCTTTTTGCAACGTTCAGGCAGATTTTACCTTTTAAACATTTTTTCTCTCAAGTCCGGAACAAAGAGAAGGGTAAAAGCAGAAGAAAAAAAGTAACACTGCCACCTAGAGGCTGGAGGCTTGGAAACACTAATTCCTATGAACATTTGACTTATATTTATATCTCAAAGTCCTTGACTTTGTTTATTGAAAAAAACAGTGGGAAGAGCATGATTTGTTTATACAGGTGCTTTTTTGGAGTATTATCAGTAGGTGGACAGGAGTAAAGAGAAAGCATGGACTTGAAAGATTATAGTGAATTTGTTTGAAACCTAGCAATAAGCCTTGGATTGTTTAATGGCAGTGTTTACAGCCTGGAAAAATGGTGCAACATGAAGAAGAAAAGGAATTAATATTGCAAAATATCATGCTAGAAATTCAAAAAGTACTAATAAGTATGGAGAACATTGAAAAGAGTGTTGAGATTAAAGAACAAAGAACAGAAAGAATGGAGGGAAGAGCTGAGGAAAATTGAGGATAGAGTTCAAAAAATTCCAGAACAATATGAACAAAGTGATAAGAAAATTGTTGACATTGACAGCAAACCGAGAGTGGAGGGAGATGATACATGTGGAATAGTGAAAGGAGAGGTTGATGAACTGGAACTCTATCTCAGATTTCAAAACATGGAAGAAGAAAAGGGAGAAAATCTGTCAGAAACAATGAGAGTAAGTTTGGCAGAAGCACCAGTGATAACCAAAGGCAAGCTGATGGAAGGAACAGATGGAGGGTTTCGAGTCCTTAAAAGGTATGCAATGAACAAGTTGCCAAGAGAAGTCCACATGAGATTATCAAGAAAATAATTAGAATACAGATTTTACAAATGGCAAGAGATATTGGACGGCACTACTACTGGAAGGATACAGGATGATGAAATGAAATGTTACAATAAAAATTAAGTTAAACTTAGTTAAATTTTGAGTATTATGTATAAGACAAAGTAATAATAGTTATAGTCCAATAAATAATTATCAATGATAATAATGCACTTATATACACTAGATTGATAATATGAAATTTTACATAAACTGTAAGTGAGAATATAAAGATGTAATACCATTGGATGATTTCAGGATGATGTAATTAAATGCCATAATATAAATTTATTCTAAATTTAGCATGCTTCACATAAAAAGGATGTAATAATAGTTATACTAATGAATGTTTAATAATTATAATAATTGTATACATATATTTAGATTGATGATATGAATAATGGAATGTGCTGAAATGAGTAAGTTGACATATGAAATTAGAGAAGAAGAAGATAAACAATTTTATAGGATATGGGATTTATTTTATCAGTTAGATTTAAAAAAACATGGAATTGAAAATTATTAGAGAATGTTACCAATACCAAAATAATTGATTTAGAATAGGATATAAAAATACTTTATTATTGGATACATTGAAGATGATGTAATGAATTATAATAACATAAATGAACCCATATTTAGAGTACCTCATTTAAAATGAGGAAATACTAGTGAAAGTAAAATAAATGAAGCACTATAATAATAATAATGTCTATATCTGATTGACAATATGTGACTTTATATAAAGTTTAAGTGATGATTATGGAAATGATGCACAAAAATCTTGTAACCAATTAACACACTGTACGTAATAGAAGATGTTTTATGTTATATGTCTTGTTTGTCTATGTTTGTTTAAAAATAAAAACTTTTTTAAAAAGAACATAGAATATTAATGGTGGTCTACTAGGACACCTAGATCTCTCTCATAGTTGTTACTATTGAGCCAGGTATCACCTATTCCATATCTGTGCATTTGGCTGTTCTTGCCTAAGTGTAGGGTCTTACTTTTCTCAACACTGAATTGTATTTTGTTGGAATGGGTTCCAGTGTTCCAATCTGTCAAGGTCCTTCTGCATCTTGAGCTTATCAATTGAGAAATGCATCAATTCAGAGATTGGAAAAGACCTTCCTATAGCATCTGGTTACCCATGCAAATCCAATTTCAGGCTTTTATGGTGGAAGAACATCAAATAAAACAGCATCAAAATGAAGCAGATTGTCATGCCCCTGTCGAAGTCTGAATCTGCGGAGGAGTATGAGCCAGAGATGGAGCTGACAAAGATCGAGGGGGCAGATTTGTCGTCATTGGAGGAATGTGGGGTGGAGCAGGCCTAGGTAACCCAGGGCCCCTCAGGATTGGAACAGCTTGTTAGCAGAGAGGAACAGGGATAGGATTTCTGAGAGAGGATAAGCAGTGGAAATGAGAAGCAACAGAGCTCAGGCAATGAGCAAGGACTGCCCCCTCCTGATCCCAAGCACAGCGAGTGGAGAGAAGGCAGGAACAGCACAAACTGACCCAATGACTCAGAATAAGAGTACCTGACTCCTCTTCACAAGGCACACCTGGGGACTGAGATTAAAGGAGATGCTGTGGGGAGGGACATTTGTCAGGAACAAATGCTGAATTTGTAGAGTTTTGTGTGCTGTTAAAGACTTTTGGAGTTTGCAGGACTGCTTACTTCTTCCTTTGCTTCATGGACTAAGAGCCTTGTTCCTTACTTCATGGACTCATTGCTTCTTCCTTGCTTTGTGGACTCATTTCCCTGTTCCTATGTTTTGCTGGCCTGCACACAGCCATAGGCTGCTATTTATGTGTTTGTGCACGGATGCCTTGTTTCTGGGACTTGCCAAGAATGTGGGAGCATTTGGGAAAATTTGGAGCATTAAGGGGAGTTTGAACTCTCAGCTGCTTGTGTGGTCTTCATGCCTTGTCCTGGGTCATCACACAGATAAACAGGGAGAATACCATACAATACCATTACCATACTTTTCAGAGTATAAAACACACTATTCCCCCCTAAAAGAGGGTGGAAATGTTAGTGCATCTTATACACTGAATATGGCCATTTTCCCCTGAAATTTCATCCCACATGCCCATTTTTGCCAAAAACAGGGCGCGCAAAGGGTTTGGCATGCTTGCAGAGTGCTCCTGGGGACTAGGGAAAGCAAAAATGGTAAGCCTGGAGGTTTGGGAGGCCACAAATGGGCCCGTTTTTTGCATAATTTTTTTGCATAAATGGGGTGTGCAGAGGGTTTGGGAGGCCTGCAGACAGTGGTGGGTTCCTACCGGTTCGGACCGGTTCGCATGAACCGGTATTGGTTTGGCGGCCTGGGTTGCTGGA
Source organism: Thamnophis elegans (assembly GCF_009769535.1). Taxonomy (NCBI): domain Eukaryota; kingdom Metazoa; phylum Chordata; class Lepidosauria; order Squamata; family Natricidae; genus Thamnophis; species Thamnophis elegans. The sequence continues at coordinate 15,450,272 of NC_045555.1, read as the reverse complement.
ACCTGCAAGGCCCAGGCCTGCCACACACCCAAATTGGTTCCCCAGGCAGCGCCATAGGTGCCCCTATCTTGTTTTTCAGTTCTGCACATGTGCAGAACAATGTTAATTGCACTGTGCATGCATGTGAAGCACACACATGTGCACAGCATGCACATGAGTGAACTGGCAGTAGCAAACTGGAGAGAGCACGCAGAGGCCGAAAGCTATTTTTTTCTCTCTTCGAAATCTTTGTGAGTCTTATACTCCGGTGCGTCTTATAGTCTGAAAAACACTATATTTGCTGCTTCTGTTCTGTAATGCTTCTATAGCTGACGGCCGACTCTCACATGTACATTTACAATTTTATAGATGTCTATATATTTTATCCATTCTTCCACCACCTTTCCAAATTATACTTTTCTTTTTGCTAATCCTCAATGACAGGCTCCAGAGGTACCCAAGAGTTTTCTTACTCTGAGCCCTTTGCAGGGAAAGTCGATTGCACTGAAAGGCGACAGCATTGAGCATTGAAAAGAATGGATCCACATGTTCAGCGTAGCTGTGCATCTGTGTAAAGGATCTGTGATTATTGAATCAGCATGGTATCTTTGACAACTTGCTGTTGACTTCCTTTACCATCTCTTCATCATTACTCACATGTCTTCTGCAGATGCTTCGAAGAAGTTGGATGTTGACAAAGCTAATTTCTGGAGGCTAAGTTGATTATTTGCCATCATGTGAACTCTAATTGCTTGACAGAAGAATTCTGGCACTAAAGCAGTTTAGTTTAGTCCTTCTGTGGTTTGAAGAGAAGCCTGGCAGGAGAAATAAATCTTGGGAAAGAACTGCGGAAAGCAATAAGAGGTGAGGAATGAGCAACAAGGAAAAAGATCAACAAATAAGAAGGAAAAGTAGAAGGGAGAAAAACTGGAAACAGTTACAATCCCTTTGCAGAATTTAAGAAGGGGGGGGTTGAAGGTTGTATACTGATTGACATCAGGAATAGCTGATTATTTTGTTGACTTAAATTTGGTTGCCACAATGAAGAAGATGTTGAGGCTTTAGAAAGAGTGCAGAGAAGAGCAACAACGATGATTAAGGGACTGGGAGCTAAAGCATATGAAGAATGGTTGCAGGAATTGGATATGTCTAGTTTAAGGAAAAGAAGGACTAGGATGACATGATAGAAGTCTTCCAATATTTGAGGGGTTGCCACAAAGAAGAGGGTGGTCAACCTCCAAAGCATCTGAAAGGAGAACAACAAGCAACAGATGGAAACAAGGCATGAAATACTCCAATCTTCGCTACCAGTTCAGAACTGGGAGTGCGCTCATCCATGGTGCTTCTGCGCATATGCAGAGCACCTGTGATGATGTCTGGGTGGGTGGCCAGAGCCTCCCACCAAACTGGGGCGAACCAGAAGAATGCCACCTCTGGTGGAAACTGATCAAGGAGAGAACCAACCTAGATCTAAGGAGAAACTTCCTGATAGTTAGAACAATTAATTAATGGAACACATTTCCTCCAGACGTTGTGGGTGCTCCAACCCAGGAGATTTTAAAGAAGAGATTGGACATCCAGTTGTCTGAAATGGTATAGGGTCTCCTGCTTGAGCAGGGGCTTGGACTAGAACAGGGATCTCCAACTATGGCAACTTTAAGACTTGTGGACTTCAACTCCCAGAATTTCCCAGCCAGCATGGGAAATGTGGATATTTGGAAGTTGAAGTCTACAAGTCTTAAAGCTGCCAAGATTGGAGAGCGCTGGGCTAGATTTCTAAGGTCCCTTCCAACAACTGTTATTCTGATGTAAGTGTACTTGTTATCCATCAAGTTTGGATGATTTTAAAACTTGTTTTGGATGTAATCTGGAAAGATCAGCTAAGCCATGACTGCTGTATCTGGCTTGCAAAAATCTAGATGACCCTTTGATGGCTGTAGAGACTCCAAAATCCTAAACAACTCTTTGCTGCCATCTAATGGCCATGTAAATTCCTGCTGTCCATTCACGGTAGACCTAACCATGATGCTATAATAGCTGTGGAAAGCAAGAAAGCGGGGAAAATTTCTTCTTTGTTCCGCAAGACAAACTACTACTGTATTAGACAGGCGATTAAAGCTATGGCAGCTTTGCTGTTCAAAACCAGCTTTTTTTTTGGAAATGTGTTCTGTCTAGAAGTTGAACTGGCATTTTCCAAGATTCCCAGCCACAACCAGTCTCGCCACACACAAAAGTGTTCATTACCCCTGTAGTTTTTTGAGACATGCTGTTTTTCAAAATAAGAAAGCTCTGTTTAGTCTTATAGCACTTCTCACTGTACTGAAGACAGACAGGAACTACAAGGATGTGATTTGGTAGTACTGGATGAGAAGAATTTGCAAATGTTAGTCTAAACTTTTGTTCCACTAAATGTAAAGATAAAGGTTCCCCTTGCACATATGTGCTAGTTGTTCCCGACTCTAGGGGGTGGTGCTCATCTCTGTTTAAAAACTGATCATGTGGCCAATATGAATAAATGCCGAAGGCGCATGGAACACTGTTACCTTCCCACCAAAGGTGGTTCCTATTTTTCTACTTGCATTTTTATGTGCTTTCAAACTGCTGGATTGGCAGAAGCTGGAATAAGTAATGGGATTTCACTCCATTACACGGCACTAGGGATTTGAATTGCCGAACTGCTGATCTTTCTCATTGACAAGCTCAGCATCTTAGCCACTGAGCCACTATGTCCCTTGTCCCACCAAAGAATATTCTTAATTTGACCATCATCCTCATCTCCATTATAAAGCTTCTTCACTGAAAGTTATGATCTATAACTAACCAGGTTGGTCAAATGTAGGGGTCTGCAAACTTGACAACTTTAAGACTTGTGGATTTCAATTCCCCAAATCCTCCTCTGCTCATGCTGTCTGGGGAATTTTGGTAGTTGAAGTCCACAAGTCTTAAAGTTATCAAGTTTGGAGACTCCTAGTCAACTTATTTTTCAAAGCACCAGAGGGCAAGACAAGAAACAATGGATGGAAGCTAATCAAGGAGAGAAACAACCTGGAATTAAGGAGAAATTTCCTACAAGTGAGAACAATTAACCAGTGGTACAGCTTGCCTTCAGATGTTGTGGGTGCTCCATCACTGGATGTTTTTAAGAAGAGATGGAGAACCACTTGTCTGAAATTGCTATAGGGTCTCCTGCTTGAGCAGGGGCTGGACCTGATAGCAATAGCAATAGCAGTAGACTTATATACCGCTTCATAGGGCTTTCAGCCCTCTCTAAGCGGTTTACAGAGAGTCAGCATATTGCCCCCAACAGTCCGGGTCCTCATTTTACCCACCTCGGAAGGATGGAAGGCTGAGTCAACCCTGAGCCGTGAGATTTGAACCGCTGAACTGCTGATCTAGCAGTAGCCTGCAGTGCTGCATTTAACCACTGCGCCACCTCGGCTCTGATGCCCTCTAAGGTCCCTTCCAGCTCTATTCTGATTGATTGATTGATTGATTGATGGTTGGATTGATAGTCTAGACTATTAATCAATCAATCAGTCAGAATTGATTGATTTTGGGTTCTTCAAAGCTGAAAGGAAATGATGATACACTCAACTTTACTAAGAAAGGATTACAGCTTGTAGTCCACCACCTTCACCACTGCACCACCCTGGTTATGTGTCTTATTCCTTTGCATGGGAGTAGAGCCAGCCCTACACTTCAGATGGGATTTTGAGGTGAAAAAAAGTTTCGTCAAATGTTTCTTAGGGTTCCTAAAAGAAAGAACATCTATGGATATACTGCAAACATTTTCCCAGAAGAAAACTAAAAGAAACAACCGTCAGACATATGCAAAAAAGTATATAAGAAAGAATTGCTGATGACCAGAAATATCAGAGAATAATTATACAACTGAGTCTGATGGCTATTGAACATTGTTTTACTGGATGTTCCTAATGCATATTTGTTACCAGACATTGAAGGAAAAGGTTAGGTTATCACTTTTGTGCTTAACATGCTAGCTTTGCCAGGGGGAGGAGGGATTTTAATTTTTCTGTGGAAAAGTGTCCAGTTTGCAGTGTACTGCCTGGAGTTAAAGTACAAGCCATAGCTGTGTGCCATTAATGTTCAATCTCATAAATACTGCAGCTTCAGGCAATTGTTTTGTTTTTTTTAATTATGCATTGGTTACCTTCTTTTCTTCATATCCAGATGGGAAAGCATTAGGACAGTCCAAAGCTGTAAGTTGCACAGGAAGAATGGAAGGAAGGAAGGAAGGAAGGAAGGAAGGAAGGAAGGAAGGAAGGAAGGAAGGAAGGAAGGAAGGAAGGAAGGAAGGAAGCAAGCTAGGTAGCTAGGTAGGTAGGTTGGGTTAGAAATTCTGTTTATATCTAGCACCACAGACCAAAAAAATGTACAGTCACCATGTGCTTTACTGCTTAACTGCTCAACTATAACAGCAAACAGGAAACTCTAAATAATACAAAAAACATAGAGTATATACCATAGATCCAAACTTGTAAATACTGCCATCTACTGGCTGAATACTACTGTAGTTGTTGCACAAAATACATTCCAACAAAATGTATTCCAATAGGAAGGAAGGAAGGAAGGAAGGAAGGAAGGAAGAAGGAAAGGAAGGAAGGAAGGAAGGAAGGAAGGAAGGAAGAAAGAATTTGGTGTATTTGGTGTTTGATTTTTGCCAATTTTTTTTTAACAATGTGACATTTGTTAGTTGAGATGTGGAGTTGCCAATTGTTTGACCATTCAGACACATAGTCAAAGTCATTTTGAAGGGCAACAGCATTGTCGGTGGTGTTGAATAGTTTTATGTCATCAGCGAATTTGGGGTGTTGGAGAGCAACCATTCCAGTAGGGAGGAGGGTTCAAGTGCAAATTAGTTTAGAATTGGTACATTAACCCAAGAGTCAAAATCTGGCCCTTCCTTCATGTTTTGAGCCTTATCTAGTCTTTCCCAGGCTAAAACTAAATTGGCATAGAACACAATAGCAACCTATGGTTGTTCTTGTTTTCCTTCTTAAAAAGCTAAATCTTGAAGGTTGTTATTCAACTTTCTTTGAAAAGAGTTTTTTTTTTAAAAATAAATTATTATTTTGATTATGGTTTGTCACCCACCCAGCCAGATGTTCAATCTGGATTTTATATTTTTACCTACCCATTGAGTCCTTCCTAAGGACTTGTGATAGACAGGTGTTGATGGTTGATGGTAAAGGTAAAGGTTCTTCTGGCACATATGTGCTAGTTGTTCCTGGCTCTAGGTTTTTTTTTTTTTTGCTCATCTCCGTTTTAAAGCCAAAGAGCAAGCATTGTCGAAAAACATCTCCGTGATCATGTGGCCGACATGACTAAATGCCGAAGGTGCACAGAATGCTGTTACCTTCCCACCAAAGGTGGTTCCTATTTTTCTACTTGCATTTTTACATGCTTTCAAACTGCTAGGTTGGCAGAAATGTTTGATGGCGCTGAAGGTTATTGTCCCAGGATGTAAGCTTTTCAAAGGAAAAACTGCCTGTTGTAATTGACCGATGGTGAATTTGTCAATGCCAATGATGTTCAAGTGGAGCTCCAGGTGTTTTGGGATTGCACCCAAGGCTCCCATTACTCTTTGGTACTACCTTTATTATTTTAAATGCGTTGTGTGGTATAACAAGATTTTAAATGAAGCAAATAAAAATAAAATCTTTAGTATGCCCCGCTCACAATAAAACAAATAATGTTAAGGAAAATAACTGCACATAAAAGCTTGTGTTTGCTGCTTAGAATAATAGAGGGGCAGGAAACCATCCATTAAGTGGATCCATAATTGGCTCAGAAATGGCACTCCAGGAGCGCTTGTCAATAGTTCTTCATCAATCTGGAGAAAGGTATCAAGCGGGGCTCCAAACATTGAATCTGAAGCTCAATACTCTTCAACCAGATAATGATTTGGATGAAGAGGGGGCAGGAATGCTGATTGGCATTGCAGATATCACTTAACGGGATGGGACGCCTCCTATTCTAGGAGATAGAAACAACATTCAAAATGATCTTGAACAGTTATAGACGTGAGTTGAAAATGAGAGGCTGGGATTTGCAAGAGGCAAATGGATAAATCTAATCAAGGAGTCCAAGTGGAGGATAATTGACTTGGTATATTAGCATGAGTGCTCTTAAATTCTTGGGCTCTACAGGACCTAGCTAGCAATAAGCAGGATTGGATATGCCTCCCTGTCTTTGAGGCAATCTCTGTTTTCTTTGATTTCATGACTTGGGAAGTGCCTAGCGGATTTTTGGGGGGACAGAATAGAATTGGGAAGCTAAAGTTCTTCCTATCAACTGTCCGACCAGTGAACCCAAAATAAGGAAATCCTCTAGGGAGCTTTACTTCCCAAAAGTAAAACTTTATTAGATACACCATTTTGGTACTGAAGAAACAAAACCAAGCACTGGTTTTCCTGCACAAATGCTTGCCCAGTTAAACAATAGCTTCCCCTTCTCCCCACCCCTGGGTGATCACATTGTCCAATTATGAGATGTCCTTTTGTTATGGGAACAGCCCATCTCTTTCTCAAGCACTTGCAGTGATGACCTTGATGGTTTCCAGGTGTTCACACTCTTCAATTCTAATTCCCCCTTCCCTCCTTCCAGTTCATTGGCAAGTTGAAAAGCATTAAGGTTTGAAGGAAGCAAAGAAGTTCAGTCTTGACACTTCCCCCTCCTTTTTTTTAATGTTCCAACTGGTAGAAACCAGAGGGGGGAGGGAATCCCTCACCTTGCCAATACCAAAGAGAACATTTGTCAATCAGGGCAACATCATTTTGGGAACAGACACAAGAGTGGATAGTAGATTGGAAGTGTAAACAAACCAATGTGATGGCCATATTCTTTTGCATTGACTCAAAGTTTGATGGACCGCATTTTAATTCAATTGGAGAAAAGCTTTCAGTCCTTAAGAGATGGGCTACGGGAGTGTTGGTTAATCTTTTCAGCACTAAGTGCTGAAACGGGAGTGTGCATGTGTAGGGGAGTACTGAAAGCCAGAAGAACAGCTCCCTGGCATGCACGCGCAGGAGTACTGGAAACCAGAAGAGCAATTCCCCAGTGCGCATCTCCATGCCCGGAAGCTGGTCTTCTGGTTTCTGCCTTCAACATGTGCACTGGTCACCTGATCTTCTGGTTCCTGGCATGCATGTGTGTGCAAAGACTAGCTGGCTGACACACATAGACACACTGAAAACTGGAAGCTCAGCTTCCTGGAATGCATACCATGGAACTGCTCTTCTGGTTTCCGGTGCCCCCATGCATGTGAAGACCAGCTGGCCGGCATGCATGTGAGTGCCAGAACCCAGAAGAGCAACAGGTGATGGCTGGCGTGCCCAGAGAGATGGCTCTGTGTGCTGTGTCTGGCTTGCATGCCATAGGTTTGCCATCATGGGGCTTTAGGAAAGATGACAGATCATTTTTCAAGTGGTAGAAGAGATATCCATATGAAGACAATTAGAATATATTCTTTAGCATTCCGGATTCTGGACCTGGATTAAGTCACAGAGAGCTGCAGGTTTTGGTTGAACTTCCTAATAAGAAAAACAGAAGATTTTCTACTGAGGATTGCTAAATAGAGTAAGTGGGTTTGAAGGACTTCATTGTTCTTTCCAATGTTGTACTGCATTGTATAACATTCTACTGCAAACTAGGGCATACAAAACCTTTGCCAGACCAATTCTCGAATACAGCTCATCTGACTGGAATCCACACTGTATATCGGACATTAATACAATTGGAGGAGTCCAGAGGTATTTCACGAGAAGGTATTTCACTGCTCACAATAGAATCCCTTATGCCACCAGGCTTGAAATTTTGGTCTTGGACAACCTAGAACTGCTCGGTCTACGGTCTGACCTAAGCATAGTACACAAAATTGTCTGCTACAACCTCCTACCTGTCAATGACTACTTCAGCTTCAACTGCAATAGTACATGGGCAAACAATAGATACAAACTCAAGGTAAGGTGCTCCAAACTCAATTGCAGAAAATATGACTTCAGCAACAGTGGTGAATGCCTGGAATGCACTACCCAACTCTGTTGTTACACCAAACCCCCATAATTTTAACCTAAGACTGTCTACTGTGGACCTCACCCCATTCCTAAGAGGTCTGTAAGGGGGTGTGCATAAACACAACAGTGTGCCTACCGTCCCTGTCCCACTGTCCCCATTTATTTGTACTCATTTCTTTTGTTCTGTCCATGTTCATTCTTATCCCTGTTATCTTGTACATGCTTGACTAACTAACCAACCAACCAACCAACCAACCAACCAACCAATAAGTAAATAAGCAAATAAGCAAATAAGCAAATAAGTAATAAGTAAGTAAATGTCATAATTTGATGAATGTCAACCATCCAAATCAGGCTGTAGTGCTGATTCTAGAACATCCTAGGATTCAACCTGACCATGACTTTGAGGTCCTTTTGCAGTAGGCAGAATTGTCTAAAAGGTAAACCAAAAAGAAACTAGCCAGCTGCTGTCAGCAGAAGACACAACAATACAGAGAGGTTCAGTTTTTCCCCTCTTCGAAAACTTGCAAGTGCTTCTGAAATTTCCAGCTGAGGTGCTGAAAACATGCTGAAAAGCAGCCATTTTATGGGGGTTTCGTGCTCATTAAAACCAGAAAGCATGTAAAACAATGAAATTATCTCTTAACCAACGGTTTATCTTGCATGAAGGAAAACGCCATAATCGCAGCCTTGATTAAACAGCATTATGAAGTTGGTAGAGTTTGCATTTAACACTTTGGTGCTCCAGGAGTTGCCTTTTTTAAAGCAGCGAATTCTCAGGTGCATTAATCAGCCTGGTTGCAACAGGCTAGATGCCTGTGTTTTATGATGATAGAGCCAATGAAGGATCACAGAAACACCTCTTTGCAAAAACTATGATTTTTTCTCCTCTCTCCTGGCTTCCAAATCCATTTTTAAAAACGTACCCAGGTTCCTGTCTGTGCTTGCTTAATGAAGTGAATTATGCTGGAGAAATTAACAGGAATGCTATTGGGCAATTAACAGTTTGTAAAAATAAAATCATCAGACTCATTGCACAACAATTGCTCATTTTCTGTAGACTTTGAGACTTGCGAGAGCATATATGCATATATCTGTCTCTCTGTCTGCCTCTGTCTCTCCATCTCTCTCTCTCTCTGTGTCTGTCTCTGCCTCTCTCTCTGCCTCTGTCTCTGTCTCTGTCTCTCTCTGCCTCCTTCTCTGCCTCTGCCTCTCTATGTGTGTCTCTCTCTATGTCTCTCTGCTCTGCCTCTCTCTGCCTCTCTCTCTGCCTCTGCATCTCTGTCTCTGTCTCTCTCTATGTCTGTGTGTGCGTGTCTGTCTCTGCCTTCTCTCTGCCTCTGTCTCTGTCTCTCTCTGCCTCCCTCTCTGCCTCTGCCTCTCTGTGTGTGTCTCTCTCCATGTCTCTCTGCCTCTGCCTCTCTCTGTCTGTCTCTCTCTGTCTCTGTCTCTCTCTGTGTGTGTCTCTGTCTCTCTCTCTGTCTCTGTCTCTCTCTCTTTGTGTCTGTCTCTGCCTCTCTCTGTCTCTGTCTCTCTGCCTGCCTCTCTGCCTCTGCCTCTCTGTAGTCTCTCTCTGTCTCTGTCGCCTTCTCTGCCTCTCTTCTCTGCCTCTCTGTCTCTCTCTCTCTGTTGTCTGTCTCTGCATATCTCTCTGCCTTCTCTCGTCTGTCTCTCTCTGCCTCCCTCTTTTCTCGGCCTCTCTCTTCTGCTCTGCTGCTCTCTACCTCTTCTCTCTCTCTCTCGGTGTGTGTGTGTGTGTGTGTGTGTCTGTCTCTGTGTCTCTCTGCCTCCCTCTCTGCCTCTGCCTCTCTGTGTGTCTCTGTGTTCTCTGCCTCTGCCTCTCCTCTCTCTCCTTCTCTCTCTCTCTCTGCCTCTGCCTCTCTCTGCTGTCTCTCTCTGTCTCTGTCTCTCTCATGCCAGAGATTAGACAAAAGTATAGACAGTTCCTGAGCAAACAACCAGCTATGGATCTGTCCCCTGGACCACGGATAGACATTGTGATTACTTGTGGAAAAAGGGTCTTTTTCTTTCTTTAGAGCTCTTCCAGTCTCTTGGTCTTCAGCCTCTCCAGATCCAGTTCCCCCTCCCCCCTCTGTCTCTCTCTCACACACACAGACAGCCTGCAAAAACCTAATGTAATTTTGCATTTGGGCTTCCTTTACATAACAACCCAGCATGCTTCTATGCTTTTGCGATGGGGATCCTAGGAGGAGAAAGATGAGCACAGATGGTACCTTCCATTTGAAGTACACATTGAAGTACACTTTCAATTCTGGAAGCAGCGTGTTTTATCCTGGGATCGACCTGCTCATCAATTCAATAGCCCTGGCAAGGATGGATATTAAAATATTAGCAAGGGGTGCATGCAATGAGGGTTCCCCATGATCAGGATTGTGCTTTTATCCACATAGTTTTTGTGGACTTGGGGGGGGGCAAAGGTACCGTAAGAGATGCAGCTGAGCGAAGTGTCAGACCTACCACAATTTAAATCTCTAAGTCAGGAGTCGGCAACCTTAAACACTCAAAGAGCCACTTGGACCCATTTCCCACAGAAAAAAAACAACACCGGGAGCCACAAAACTTTTCCCATGCCTGACTATTTCCTCAGCGACCATAAAACTAGCATATATAGTTGAATTAAATGTTCTGTTTCCTTCTGAAACTTTTCTTTTCTTGGATTTATCCATGGTTGGCTTACTGGAGGTCAAAAAGCTCAATAAATTGCATGCCAGTGGGTGTCGCACATTGGCAGTTGTGATGCCTATTTTGAATGGCAGGGAGCTGCAGAAGAGGAATGAAAGAGCCACATGCAGCTCCAGAGCCATGGGTTGCTGACCCCTGCTCTAGGTAGCAACAATTCTTGGCGCCATTGGTTGAGAAAGGTATAGTTTTACTAGAGTTTTGCGTGTATTGCAGTATTGCTTAGCCAGAACTGTATCAAAGTCCCTAAATTGTATTTTCCTCCCCCTTAACTATCTCTCACTGCCTGACCCAGTGTAACCAATCAGGTTCAGGCAAGTTGTTTTCAAAACAGTCAGTCCAAGTGCAGTTTGGTATGCAGCTCCTTCCTTCTCCCAGCTGGGTGACCTTGAGGCAGCTTCTCAAGGAGGCACAGCACTTACTTTCACCTGAAGGTAGGACAAGAAGCAATGGGTGGAAACTCATCAAGGAGAGAAGCAACCTAGAAGTAAGAAGAAATTTCCTGACCATTAGAACAATTAATCAGTGGAAGAGCTTGCCTCCGGAAGTTGTAAATGCTCCAACACTGGAAGTTTTTAAGAAGAGATTGGACAATCATTTTGTCTGAAATATTATAGAGTTGTCTCCTTGAGCAGGGGGGACGGATTAGAGGACCTCCCAAGATCCCTTCCAACTCTGTTATTCTATTCTAGAGTTATCTCACTGGGACCAAACACAACAAAGTATTAGGAAAGAAATATGCTTTTTTTAAAAAATGTTTTTCTTTTGCAAATAAAATAAAATAAATAGAAAATGGTTCTTTTTTTAAAAAAGAACGAATAAAAGAACTATTTTCCAGGCAGTTCCACTTGTTTTTATAACATCCTGTGAGAGTGGTAAATTTTATAACAACAGATGTCTGTTATTCTGTATTAAATCCATTTAATGGGGGGAAACAAGATTGCACATTGTAAGTGCTTGTAGAGCAAAAACACTTTTGCAAACATGGCACGCCATCTCTTTCAAAATAATAAACAGCAAGGAATAACATCCCCTTCTTGAGGGATTCTATCAAGGTTGAGTTGCTGGAGAAGTATGAAGAAGTTCAAATGAATCCTTTGCTAAACATTTTAGCTGCATAATTGAAAAATCGAAAGGGATGGTTGAAGCCATCTTTTTGCCTGGTGGATGTTCTGCAAAATGAGTAAGGAACATATATGGTTACCTGTTGGGACATGTTAACTATCAGAGCAGCCAACGAGTAGAACAGAAGTTCCCTTCAGAAGTTCTGGGTGCTCCATCACTGGAGGTTTTCAAGAAGAGACTGGACAACCATTTATCTGAAATGGCATAGAGCCGTGATGGCAAACCTATGACACAGGTGCCAGAAGGTCCCCTCTCTTTGGGCATCGCCAGCTGCTCTTCTGATATCCACTGTGCACATGAGCGCCAGCAAGCTGGTCTTCGCGGGCACTGGAGCACTGGAAAATGGCCTGAAAATGCCCCGAAAAATGCCCTTAAATGGCCTGAAAAATGCCCCCAAAACAGGCATGCATGCGCTGGCCAGTTGGTCTTCAGCTTTCCAGTGCTCTGGTGTTCCAGGCACACTAAGACCAGCTGGCCGGTTTGCATGCCCAGAAACCTGAAAACCAGTTGGCCGGGAACACATAAGCATGCCAGAACACATAAGCATGTTCTTCGGATTTCTGGTGCTCCAGCGTGCATGCATGCGTGTTCCGGTGTGGGCACTTGGTGCCGAAAGGTTTTCGCCATCCCTGGTATAGGGGGTTGTACTAGAAGACCTCCCCTGTCTCTTCAACTCTATTATTCTATGTCTTAACCACTCTGCTTAACAACTAGTTCCCACAACACTGTCAATAAATTACTAGATTCTATTACTATTATCTTCTCTTCCTTCCTAATATCTGTCTCTCCCTACTTATGATTATAACCATGTTGGTTCTATCTTTAAAATGTAAATGTTTTATTTGTTTCCTAGTATAATTTGATTGCTTATTAGTAAGCCATGACTATCACTAAGTGTTGTATCTTTTTATTATTGATGAATGTATTTTATTTTTCTTTATGTACACTGAGAACCTAGGTGCCAAAGACAAATTCCTTGTGTGTCCAATCACACTTGGCCAATAAAGAATTCTCTACTCTACTCTACTCTACTCTACTCTACTCTACTCTACTCTACTCTACTCTACTCTACTCTACTCTACTCTTTTTTACATCATGGCAACTAAAATTTGATAGGAATGGAAAGAAGGTACTTTTTAAAAAATGATAGTTTATCATGGAACTTATTGGGTAATTTTTTTCCCACCTAGCAAGTAAAACAGGCTGTAATAGCAAACAGCAAAGAACTTGAAGAACAAATGGTATGAATGTATGAAAGTCCCTGCTGATCATAGCAGGGTAGCATTTCTAACTTCTAGTCAACATATCCTTGTAATGTCAAAGCAGTTCACGTAGCCTCTAAAGGGAGAAGCAACACCTACTTTAGTCGGTAGGTATCTCATTCTATACTTTAATCAATAATCTTAAAGGATGCTTTTCTCACTAGCCAGATGCTCCTCAAAAAAAGAAAAAAAAATTCCATCAGATTAAGCTGAACATAGTACATGAGTTTTTTTCTTGCATTGTATGATTACAGAATAACAGAGTTGGAAGGGACTTTGGAGGTCTTCTAATCCAACCGCCTGCTCTGGCAGGAAAACTCTATACTCTAGAAGGAAGGAAGGAAGGAAGGAAGGAAGGAAGGAAGGAAGGAAGGAGGGAGGGAGGGAGGGAGGGAAAGAGGATGGAAAGGTTGGAGGGAAGGAAGAAGGGAGAGGAAGGGAAGGAGAGAGGGAGGGAGGAAAGGCAGGAGGAGGGAGGAAGGGAGGAGGCAAGGAGAGGAGGGAGGAAGGAAAGGAAGGAAGGAGAGGAGGGAGGGAAGGAAGGAGGGAGGAGGGAAGGAGGGAAGGAGAGGAGGGAAGGAGGGGAGGGATGGAGGAAGTAAGGAAAGGGAAGAGGGAAGAAAGAAAGGAGGGAGGAAGAGAGGAAGAGAGGGAGAGAGGAAGGAGAGGAGGGAAGGAGAGGAAGAAGGCAGGAAGAGAGGGAGGGAGAGTGGTAGGGAGGAAGGGAAAAAAAGAAGGAAGGAAGGTTGGTTTAGGAGCAGTGTAAATTCATTGATTGAGCATGCTTTAAGTTCTAAACGAAAGGAAAACTCTTAAGAGAATTGCCTCCCCACTCCTGATTCATTTGAAGATTATGAATTGAAGACATTCCCATTTTTTAATGAGACATCAAGAAATTCTGCAGCAATCACTGCTGTGGACTTGTGAACTTTCTGCAATTGAAAAGACCCTCTGGAGCCCCAGGTCAATACTCCTTCATGCCATAATTAAAAGTAAGAAGAGCTGATAAAGGAACATCCTTGTAGTGGGAGAACTTCAGAAGCATTTTCTTCTTTCAACTCTGAAAGGCAAATCAGAAAGAATACCGTCTTGTGAAAAAGAAGAAGGAACTTCTTCGTTTAGGCTCTCAGTAGTTGCGAAAGCTGAGCCAGTGTTAATTATCAAGCTTCTCTATATCTGAACAGGAGTCAGGATTCATATTTCTTAGAAATATTTCCTCTCTTTCCTGCTGTAGGAAGTTAACACCCACCCCTCTCCTAGGAAAATGAAATATTTTATGAAATATTAAAAGGGCAGAATATTTCCCCTAAAAGGGAGGCAGAAACTCACACCCCCACCCTGCACCTTTGTCAATGGGCCATTAAGGCCTGAGCCAGTCTATTCTCAAAACAAAGATCTACCTCCTTCAGACAGAGCCATAATAGGAATCCAAAAGCCCATTCATTACATCATCACCCAGCAAAAGTCAACCAAGCTAGCTGTCCACTCAGGACAGCTTACAGAGTTGCCCCTGCGTGGCCCCATGGGAGTCTGACAACCAATCAGAATACAAGCTCAAATTCAAAAGCCCAGAGAGGATATAAAACTCAGGCACTCTCAGCATCTCTGCCCTTTTTTGCCCAGGACCTCAAGACATGTGATCCTGTTCATCATCAATAAACCTTCTTTCCAAGCAACTTCCATGAATCCAGTGTCTTTCTCCCCACTTGGAACTGAACCCAGAAGGACATTTCTTCCAACACTGCTTTGCTTCCATTTGCAAGAAAGAAGTCCACATTTATTTATTAGTGGAAATGTCTCCAATTTGTTGGCTCAGATGTATGTAGATTTTGATCTTCAGAGTGTTCATGAGGAATGAGAAGACTGGTGGATGAAGATGCCAGCTGGTTGAAAAATAAATTGGGGATGTGTAGAAGGCTTGTTCTTTCCATATCTCACCTCCTGATCTGTTTCTCTTAGTGAATGCCTCCTATGAGAGAGTAAGAATAGGCTTAAACCAGAATTTTTTTCTTCAAAATAGCTTCTGGAGGGTTCACGGACAGCCAATGGAGGCAAACTTTCCCTCTTTTATTGGTCCTCAAAGTGCAACTGATTCCTCAAAACTGAAAAAAAACCTTAGATCTTTTCTCTATTATGTCTCCTGATAACAAATTCCATGATTAATTAACTGCTATGTCAAAAATTACTTTCTTTTGTCTGCTCTAAATCTCCTTCCTTCCTTCTTTTCATATAATATTTGCTTCTAAGAATACAGTGCTTTTATTTATCTGAACTTTTTTTTCTCTTCCTCTTTCTCTATAAAACCACACAATGCGACGTTGCATAAAAGTCAGAGATTACACTAAATACAGGAGTGAAATTCAGCAGGTTCTGGAGAACCAGTGGAAATTTTGAGTAGTTCAGAGACCAGAAAATATCACCTCTGGATGGCCCTGGAGTGGGATGGGAATGGGGATTTTGCAGTATCCTTCCCCTGGAGTGGGGCGTGAATGGGGATTTAGCAGTATCCTTTCCCTGGAGTGGGGAGGGAATGAGGATTTTGCTGTATCCTTCCCCCGGAGTGGGGAGGGAATGGAGATTTTGTTGTATCCTTTCCCTGGAATGGGTGGGAATGGGGATTTTGCAGTATCCTTCCCCCAGGAATGGGGTGGGAATGGGGATTTTGCAGTATCCTTTCCCTGGAATGGGGTGGGAATGGGGATTTTGCAGTATCCTTCCCCTGGAGTGGGGAGGGAATGGGGATTTTGCAGTATCCTCCCCCTGCCACACCCACCAAGCCACGCCCACAGAACCGTAGTAAAAAAAATGAATTTCACAATACAATCTTGAATTTTGCTCTCAGCATTTCTCTTCCATTTCTCTCACAGATAAAGGAATGTTTGAAAGAGATACTTCATTGTGCTGTAAAGTATTTGTATTTTTCCCAAGGTTTTTATTATTATTATCAGGCCTTCTATAACAAAAAAAGGAGAATAATGTGATGAATATTGTCATAGGTTTGCTTAAGCAGAATACAAGGTTTCATTTGCCCATGAAAGCACTTGTATTCTGTAGTAAGCAAGCTGTTGAGAGCAGCATGTTTGATGCACAGTAATTACATTCACATGAGTGACCTCAAGGAAGTCAAATAGACTTAAAAAGAAGTGGAATTCCAGGAATGAGAACACTAGTCTCACTCTCCAGTACTGAGGATAATATTTACACCAATTTAAATATTTTCCTTATGCAGTTGATTGGCTGTGAATGAAATGAACGATTTTGTTACTTACTGTATATATATATGAACCTTGCTTTTCTTTCTCAAGACTCCAGCGTTAGAAGATGGAAAAACCAAAGCAGCTTGGAAGCTCAATTGAAATGTATTTCTCTCTTTTTAATTTATACAGTTTAAAGACTGTTGCTGACACAATAAAGATAATCCTTGTCTTGCAATTAATTATTGCCTTTGATTATTATTTTTTTACGTTCACATTTCCAACTTTGTGAGCCATCCAGAGTCATGTACTATGTGAGAGAATAAGTGTATTTATTTGTATATGTGTGTATAAATATAACAACTGATTTAGGTTATGAATTATCACATAAATGCACATATCCATCTTGTAGAATCAAATTATTTGTTCATTGTTTCTTTGTTTTGTTTTGTTTAAGGATTGCCAGGACTAGTTAGCGATTGAATGACCATGATTGATCATCTGATGGATTCATTAAAGGAGATCATTGTAAGTTTCCAGTATTTTGAAATCTGCTGAACAGAAAAGGTGTTGCAGGTCAATTTCAAAATGGTTTGGAAAGATTGAGGATGGTACCATGAAAAAGTGCTCTAAATTTAGTGACAGAAAATGCCTATGGTATTTCCGGAACTGCAATGTTGTTAGTTGCGAAGTCATGTCCGACCCATTGCAACCCCATGGACAACATTCCTCCAGGCCTTCCTGTCCTCTGCCATTCTCTGTCGTCCCCGTCTTCTTTTGCCCCCAATCTTTCCCAGCATTAGGCTCTTCTTCAGTGAGTCCTTCCTTCTCATTAGATGGCCAAAGTATTTGAGTTTCCTCTTCAGCATCTGGCTTTCTAAAGACCAGAGAGTTGATTTCCTCTAGGATTGACTGGTTTGATCACCTTGCAGTCCAAGGAACTCCTAGGAGTCTTCTCCAGAACCATAGTTCAAAGACCTCAATTCTTTGGCACTCAGCCTTTCTTATGGTCTAACTTTCAAAGCCATACATACAAATAAATATGGAATGGCATTGGTAGTCAACAATAATTTTAGAACTGCAATAGTTTCTTTTAAAGTTATGGTTGTCTACTGATACCATTCAATATTTATTTCAGAGGAGAAATCAATGTTTTAGTGAACTTCAGAAAGTTTAGCTTTGAGCAATAGCACTCAGCACTTAAGACTTACATACCGCTTCACAGCGTTTTACATCCTTCTCTAAGCGGTTTACAGAGTCAGCCTCTTGCCCCCAACAATCTGGGTCCTCATTTGACCAACCTCAGAAGGATGAAAGTGTCAGGTCTGCAGCCAATTTTTCTTTTGGATCTTTGGTCTGCTACACTTCCCATTATTCTACTATGCATTTTCTATTGTGGGAAAATGCTAGGGGGGTGGATTGTAAGGAGTTACATACTGTGTAGCCATAACAAAATTATTTCTAGAAAGCCAAGGTCATCCTTTGGCTCTGCATCTCTGCACCTGACTGGAAATGGATGGGTGAAACTGTCATCATGGCAGTGGGAGATTGGACCATGTGATGGACTTGTGGGTGTGGGGGCAAGATCTTGAACTTTCAACTAGGTGGGGAAAATTGGGATAGCAATAGCAATAGCAATAGCAGTTAGACTTATATACCGCTTCATAGGGCTTTCAGCCCTCTCTAAGCGGTTTACAGAGTCAGCATATTGCCCACACAATCTGGGTCCTCATTTTACCCACCTCGGAAGGATGGAAGGCTGAGTCAACCTTTGAGCCAGTGAGATCTGAACCACCGAACTGCAGCTTAGCAGTCAGCTGAAGTGGCTGCAGTACTGCACTCTAACCACTGCGCCACCTTGGCTCTGGGAAGCTTTCAGATTCCGGTCTGAAAGCATGTGAATTTGTTTCACATTCCCACATATGCCAACATGGCTCTCTAATAAATTGGAACTTTGAACAATGTTTTGCCTTGGACTCTGATTTACTTTTGGATGCTATTTGGAACCCTGAGAGAAAGGTTGAATCAATAGCAACAGCACTTTGGCTTGTATATCACTTCACAGTGCTTTACAGCTCTCTCTAAGCAGTTTACAGAGTCAGCCTATTGCTCCCAACAATCTGGATCCTCATTTTACCCACCTCGGAAGGATGGAAGGCTGAGCCAACCTTACGCAGGCAGGATTGAACTCCTGGCAGTGAGCAGTGAATTAGCCTACAATCTTGCTTTCCAATCACTATGCCACGACAGCTAATCCAACCAAGCTGAATGTGGAATTTTTAACCCTTTTGGTCAGTTCTGGTTCCAGACCGCAAAATCCCTCATGTCCACTAGAATGGAAGGAAGGATAGTCTGACAATTTCGTTGCTTGTCAAGTTTGCTTGTCCTTTGTTGCTTGTCCAGTACCAAACTTTGAAAAGGTTTCTGTGAGCGAACCATTCATCTCAAAAGCATCAATGGCTGCTGTTTCACTGTAATGTAGATATAATCCTCCGAGGCAGCGAATCAAGGGGATTTTCTCAAGGGGCTAAATTACAGGATGTAAAACTACACGAAAAGTCATCTGCCTATTGGTGGAAACTTGGTAAAGATAAGGCATGCCGCTTTGCGATGATTGAAGTTGATCCACAACATTTTTGTACAATCAAACAACCGTTTAATGTTCATCTTGAGGGAGAAATGAAAAGATTATTAATCATTGATGTCTCCCCTTGAAAGGACAATCAAACAAACCAAAAAACCTCATCCTAAATTGCTGATACATCACAAAGATAGTTGTTTCCCCCCCTTTTCTTTCTGATACTTTTGGACCTACAAGTTTGGCGAGCATTGTCATAAATATTCATCAGGCTTTTCACAAGGATTGGTGGACTTTCAGGGACTCCTGAGGACAACACTTGTCAGAATATGCGCAGGAGGTACATGTGGGACTTCTACCAATCCATCAAGGCAGAATCACGAAGTATAATCCTGGAGATACTAATGAGCATGTATTTTAATCACTTGCAGCAAAAAAATAATGAATATTCATTTCAATTCACACCTGTAAAGTTCAGGAGCGAGGCAGAAATTAGTTTTAAAGCTTGAGGTAATATTCTGATCAGAACACAGGAGGCCTAGCTTTCAACAAGAGTCCACAGCTCTACTGCCCTCTGAAGAAGTCAAAAATGTTTGTTAAAGAAAACAGCTTTTATACTAGAGGCAACTTTAAAGTGGAACATATAAAACCCAGCAGCTTTGTATTTAGGGCCTGGTAGTTTGGCAAGGAAGAGGAAAATGGAGACGAAAGCGAGACAAGGGAGGCTGAGAAGATAAAACTGGTGCTCCTTTCAAAACCTATCAAACTAAGTCCACCATTTTGTTCAAATAATTTATAATATGCTAGCCGATAACCCGGCATTGCCCGAGTATTTATTTATAGGCGGGAAATGTCTGGACCAAATGTAATTTCTAATGTTGGATTTTTCCCCTTATCAGAGGGAGCCCCCTTGTGGAGAACTCTGAAGCTGTTACCATGGCAACTCCACTGCGCTGTACAGTAGAAGCCAGTAACAGGCTGTATCTTAACAGAACACACACACCGAGGGGTGTTAGGGGTGTCTTACCCCCCACAGTATTTTTTCCCAGAGAGTAAGCCATCTGTGTACCAAGTTTGGTTGAAATTGTTCAAGGCATTCTAGAGTTATACTGGAAAACACACACACACACACACACACACACACACACACACAGCCATTTTTATATATTTAGAAGATAGAGAGGCAGTTGGGTCTAGTGGTTGAGGCTAGAAAGCTGGAGACAGTGAGTTTTAGTCTCGCCTTAGAGAAAGCCAGCTGGTGATTTGGGGCCAATCACTAGGAGGGGGAGAGTTCTAGTCCCACCTTAGCCATGAAAGCCAGCTGGGTTAGGATTAGGGTAAAAATTATTTGAAAAATAATTTTAAAAAGCAAAATACTAATAAATAAATAACTGGGAATCTTCTTTTGCCTAAGTATATTGGATGGTTGAATGATTTCAGTCAATGAGGAACAACACCAACTGTGCTAGGTATCACAATTCCCTCAGAGACTTGTCAAACTTTGTTCAATTTTTTGTATAAAGGTCTTTTAATGGAAAATAAATAAATAAATAAATGAGACGTTGACATGTTGCTTTGCCACAAGTATCACTATCAATAACACAGTACAATAGCAGAGTTGGAAGGAACCTTGGAGGTCTTCTAGTCCAACCCCCTGCCTAGGCAGGAAACCCTATACCGTTTCAGACAAATGGCTATCCAACATCTTCTTAAAGACTTCCAGTGTTGGGGCATTCACAACTTCTGGAGGCAAGCTGTTCCACTGATTAATTGTTCTAACTGTCAGGAAATTTCTCCTCAGTTCTAAGTTGCTTCTCTCCTTGATCAGTTTCCACCCATTGCTTCTTGTTCTACCCTCAGGTGCCTTGGAGAATAGTTTGACTCCATTTTCTTTGTGGCAACCCCTTTATTTTCAGAGATGGTTTCTTAGAGCAAAAAGAAAAGACGAGTAGATGCAGTACAGGACTTTGCATGGAAATGAATCAAAAAGCTAAGTAGAGGAAGGGAAACCAATCCAGAGAAAACATGAGGAATGTTATAAAAACCCTCCTCCAATCTGCATTCAGACATATGATTATAGGTGGTTGCTTTCATGATACATTTTATCAATCAAAATTCTTCCCATAATCTACCCATAATTTTGTAAACGTACAAGTGTTCAATTTCCAAATATGATTTACATTTTTTTTTAAAAATCATTTTAATTGTTCACATGTCCAGTGCAGAATAACCTAAAAGGACTCAGAAAGGCAATGGCCTATATCTAACTCTTCAGGATCACCACTCATCTCCTCTTAAACAAGAGACTTCTACTTTTGGATAGTAGTGTTCTGACCCTTAACAGAAACAAGAAACACAAAAAAAACCCTGCTCTTTATTTACCTCTTGTGAATTAATTGCATTCAACCGCCGAAAGTCCAGGCAAGAATCCTGCAAGAAATTAACTATAGCCGCAGACCTTATCAGCTCTATGTGATAATTGCAAGGCTGTGAGCTCCCAGCTGAAAGACTGCAAATTAAGTTCTGGCAAGCAATCTTAGTTGCACAAAACACAAGAGCAAAATCTCTAGAAATGCGAACTGTTGTCTCCTACAACCACCACTCCACTTTCCTTCTATTTATTCCCCAGCCAGGGAGGGGTCATTCAGCATCCACATTTGATTTGCTTCCTGAGCCGACTCCTTGTCCTCCGTTGTTCATCTCTCCTAACTGCTCTGCGCATACGTGCATCTGAAACAGGCCCCAGCTGTTCTTCCTCCTCACTCATCTCAGCCTCCAAAGGCAGCTGCCTCTCTGGTGGCTGGGAAATGTCAGAAAGCCCTGGCTCTATCTCTATGTCTGATGCTGAGCATTTATCGGAACCTTTCCCAGGCTCCAGAACTGGCCCAAGTTCTTCCCCTACCTCCTCATCGTCCGAGTCTGCCGCCAGCCCTACAAGGCACTTTGTAGGTCATCTAATCCAAACAAGTGCCCAGGCAGAAGACTCTACACCATTTCTGACAGATGGCAGTCGAGTCTCTTTTATTCTTTTATTATATATATATGTATCCATGCATAAACAGTGTGGCACCTGGGTGTCATACAGTCTAATACAAATAGAACTAGTAGAATTAATCATCGTTATTACATTCAACCAACTTATATATTTCTAATAGTAATACACATTTATATTAAATTATCATCTATCATTATTTAATTAGTTTATGTTTTCTCTTGCTGTTGCTTTTATTTTATTACATAAAAGTGTATACACTAATAGTTCCCCTTTGTCTTATTTATTTCTCTTATTCTAACTTTTAATCATGTCACCCTTTTATTAAGAGTTTTTTCTTTGTATCCTACCTAAATTTTAATCATGTTTCCTACCTAAAAAAGAAAGGAAGGAGAGGGGAAAAAGAAAAGCAAATCAGAACAACAATAAGAAAGAAAAATCATCTATCCATCGTCTCTTTCCCACTTTAGTACTTTATTCGCTATGCTTTTTTTGACTTGCCTTCCATATTCCTCTCTTAGATTTTTACCTCTTTCTGCATCTACTTTTTGGCTATTCAATCGAGTTATTTCTCCCATTTCTACCCTCTTCCACTGCCTAGTTTCCAAAATTTCTGTCCACATCACTTCTTGAAATCTTCCAGTGATGAAGCCCTCACAACTTCTGAAGACAACTTCTGTTCCATGGGTTGATTGTTCTCACTGTCGGATTTAGGGCTTCAATGAAATTTGAAGAACATCTTAGCAAGTAATTTCCTACCATCCTATTATTTGCTGCTTGATCTCAAAGTCTTATGATCAGAATCAGAGTCATTAGATATGAGATGGGCAACAAATAAACAAAGAAACCAGTAAGCAAACAAACAAACAAACAAACAAACAAACAAACAATCTTTCCCTTTTTTGTCCTGTATCCATGAGATGTGAATTTATTTATTTATTTATTTCCCATATTTTCCAGAGTATAAGACACACTTCCCCGGACCCCCCAAAAAGAGGGTGAAAATTTGGGTGCATCTTATACACTGAATGTAGCCAAAAATGTGAGGCACAGAGGAGGCAATGGTCTGTGGCAATCCCTGCAGCCTGGAACAGCTGATTGGGGGTGTTCTGGGAGGCTGATCCACCCGCCAATCAGCTGGTCATGCTGAATCAGGCTGCAATAATGTGCTGAAGCTGACCTGGCTGTTCGCAATTTGCTGCAAGGACGTATCAGAGTTTGCAGCAACAATCACATTCAGAAAGCACACACAAGTGACTGATTCAGCAGGATTCAATAACTTCTCTTTATGTGTAATCTAACACATTAAGTAAATATACAATACCAAAAGCAGGTTTTCCAATATGGTAATTCAGCAGAGGAGAGAAGTTTCACTTTCAGTTTTAGTTTCACATATCAGCACAAGATGCAGTTTTAGTACAGAACAAGCCACACCCAGGCTCCTTGCTGTCTCCTTCCTTGTTGCTCACACAGTGAATACTGATTGTTTCCAAAATGCCCTCAATTCTCTCACACACTGACAGGATGCTAGCCAGATGAATACCATGGATGCTGGTAGGCAGACTCAGAATTTTTTTTCCTTATTTTCCTCCCAAAAAACTAAGGTGCATTTTATACTTTGGAGCATCTTATATCCGAAAAATATGGTATTCATTCATTCAACAAATGCATATGGCATTTGTTTAACTCAGCTCACATATCATTCCTAGCAAACGGTATTTGGAAAATGTAGAAAGAGAAGGTTCTCCAGTTATGAGACAGCATTGTGAATTTTCTATAGACATGGGCAGAATTAAATCCTTTGTCTTTGCTCCTCATAAAATTTTCAATTGTCTTTTCATTTTATTTCTTTTTTTTTTTTTAGCAAAATCAAAACCTTGATCAGATGCTGTTAGAGCTTTTTCGGCTACAATCGCTTCCGCTGTTTTAGTTCAGATGTATTTAGATAATTATTTCCATCGGGGGTTTGTTTTCCCTCTGCTTTGTTATGTAGGAGCAGAAAGCACATATGCTCAGGGCAAATTGGTGGAGCTCTGAATTAATTCTCAATCAGAATTTGGATCTGGATGAATTCTGTGGTCTCATCACATCAGCAACAAATTTGCTGGACACACGGATTGAAATATGCAAAGCACATTTGGTGCGTCTGTGATGAACCAGCCATGCATCCCCTTAATTTGGAAAAGGGCATTCTCTCTACTTAAATATATAATAGATGAATGAACTTTCCTTCTCTTTTGCTTTCAAAACTAAAAACCAATAGTTAGCAATAGCAATAGCAGTTAGACTTATATACCACTTCATAGGGCTTTCAGCCCTCTCTAAGCGGTTTACAGAGTCAGCATATTGCCCCAACAACAATCCGGGTCCTCATTTTACCCACCTCGGAAGGATGGAAGGCTGAGTCAACCCTGAGCCGGTGAGATTTGAACAGCCGAACTGCAGAATTGCAGTCAGCTGAAGTAGCCTGCAGTGCTGCATTTAACCACTGCGCCACCTCGGCTCTTGCCTAACTAAACCTACAGAAACCTTCTTCAGTTGCACACCCTCAGAGCCCTTTGGAGACAACAGGATAACAGATCTGAAAGGGACCTTGGCGATCTTCTAGTCTAACCCCATGCTCAAGCAGGAGACCCTAGACCAGTGGTCAGCAAACTCATTAGTCAACAGAGCCAAATATCAACAGTACAATGATTGAAATTTCTTTTGAGAGCCAAAAGAAGGTGTGGCCTATTTTGTGGGAGTGGCTCAATGGTCATGTGACTAGCTGGGCATGATCAACTTGGAAAATGTGGTGAAACTCAATGATGCTCCTGCTTAACAACCAAATTTTTGGGTTCAGTTGTGGTCATAAGTTCTCTTTCTTTTTCTTTCTTTCTTTCTTTCTTTCTTTCTTTCTTTCTTTCTTTCTCTCTCTCTCTCTTTATCTTTCTGTCTCTCTCTGTCTGTACCTCTCTGTCTCCCTCCCTCCCCATATCTCTGTCACTGTGTGTGTGTGTGTGTCTGTCTGTCTGTCTGTTTCTCACTCACTCTCTCTGTGTGTGCCTCTCTGTATGTCTCTGTCGCTCTCCCTTTCTCTGTCTCTCTCCCCTCCCTCCCCCATGTCTGTCATTCTGTGTGTGTGTGTGTGTGTGTGTGTCACTCTCTCTGTGTGTCTCTGTCTGTCTGTCTGTCTGTCTGTCTCTCTGTCTGTCAGTCTCTCTCTGATTCCCTCCCTCTCTCTGTGTCTCTCTGTGCCTCTGTCTGTCTGTCTGTTTCTTTCTACAAAATACCGCATGGAGCAGTGGAGAGGCTCTGTGCAGCCAGCGATGACTCTGGAGGCCATCCACGAGGGGCAGGGTCCCCCTCACATTCCTCGTCTTCCCAGATGGCCTCCGGAGTCCTCACCGGCCCCACAGAACCTCGCCGCTGCTCCACGCCATGTAAAACATAGACATGCATGCACAGCTTGTTCTCACTCACCCGGGCTTCTGCAGAAGCTTCCCTCTGAAGAAAGGGCCAGTTGGGAGAGGGGCTTTGGTCCTGCTCTGGGCTGTAATTGTGCGGGTCAAGTGCACACCTGGCTCTTCGGCTTTAAAATGGAGATGAGCACCGCCCCTTTACCTTTACCCTAATCAACTTGGTTGCTCTTCTCTGCACCCTTTCTAGAGTCTCAACATCTTTTTTGTACTGTGGTGACTAGAACTGGACAGAGTATTCCAATGTGTTGTCTTCCCTTTCCTTTCTTTGCAAGCAGACCTGATTGAAGAGGGGAAGAAATCTAAGTTCCTTGGCAGCTTCTGTAATTGTAGTTCTTACTGATATTTATGTATGTGCTATGCATCTTGATGGCTAACATTGTCCACCACCAACATTGCAAGATCTGAATATATGAAGGACTGCCTAATTTTATGTATCAATAAGAACATATAAGGACATTTTCTTGCTGAAGCAGCTTGTATGCATGAGATGTAACTCAATGATGGGGCCCTCACTAATAGAGATGTTTCCACCAAAATAACAATGAATGAAGTGATTGTTCTTCCATCTTTACATATGAGTGCTGAAAAACCATAGACTAATACTTGGTCAGAAACTTGCGGCTCTTTCATCCCTCTGCTGCAGGTCCCTGTTGCCAGTCAGCTCCGCAATTGATAGGGCTTTTGTTTAGGACAGGTGATGCCACACTAGGGGGAGATTCCATGGTGGGGGAACCGGATTTCCGGTCAGCAGAGGAAAAAGGACACCACACTAGAAGGAGACTCTATGGATGCAGAACTTCCAGTTAGGACTTTTGTGGCTCTTTGAGTGTTTAAGATTGCCGGCCTCTGGACTAATAAACTTTATTAGGTACCACTAAATGCTCCTTTATCTTTTCTCATCTCTAAACAGTTTTCAGCGCCTTACATGATGTCCCAAACAATGCTTAACTTATACTAGTTTGAGAGGTCCTTGGTGCTTTCTCAGCTTGGTTGTTTTCTTGCAGACATTTCAGGACCCAAACTAGGTAACAACATCAGTGCTAGAAGGGAGTGTGTGATATGGAGAGGAGGAGGAGGAAGAGGAGGAGGAGGAAGAGGAGGAGGAGGAGAACGACAACTGTGGGGTCCTTGGTGCTCTCTGAATTTGGTTGTTTTCTTGCAGACATTTCATAACCCAAACTAGATAACAACATCAGTGCTAGAAGGGAGTGTGTGATATGGAGAGGAGGAGAAAGAGGTGGAGGAGGAGGAAGAAGAAGAAAAAGAACAGGAGGAGGAGGTGGAGGAGGAGGAGGAGGAGAACGACAACTGTGGGATCCTTGGTGCTCTCTGAATTTGGTTGTTTTCTTGCAGACATTTCATAACCCAAATTAAGTAACAACATCAATGCTAGAAGGGAGTGTGTGATATGGAGAGGAGGAGGAGAAAGAGGTGGAGGAGGAGGAAGAAGAAGAAAAAGAACAGGAGGAGGAGGAGGAAGAGGAGGAGGAGGATGACGACGACTGTGGGGTCCTTGGTGCTCTCTGAACTTGGTTGTTTTCTTGCTGACATTTCATAACCCAAATTAGGTAACAACATCAATGCTAGAAGGGAGTGTGTGGTGTGGAGAGGAAGAGGAGGAGGAAGAGGATGAAGACTGTGGAGTTCTTAGTGTTCTCTGAACTTGGTTGTTTTCTTCCAGACATTTCATGAAACAAACTAGGTAACAACATCAGTGCACTGACAAAGTGTTTGCAACCTAGCTGAAGAGAGCACCAAGGACCCTCACTCCATTTCAACCCCGAGCTACAAGCATTCTCCTTTATTGGACTAGTTTTCACGGAAGAGCTGGTTCCTCCATCTCGATGCTGCTTTTGCCTATTTTCTGGGCAAACGCCGATGTTGCCATTATTGCACTCCATGGCTCTCATTTTAGAATCAGTGGCAGATGCTGTTATAAATATAGAAGCAGCTAAAGAGCAAGCTTTGATCTACTGATGACAGACAGACTGACATCAGAAGGACTGCAAGCAGAGCCAAATTAGGAAATAGGAGAATCACATCAACTGTCCTTTGGTACAGTGGTGGGATTCAAAAAAAATTACTACAGGTTCTGTGGGCATGGCATGGCTTGGTGGGCATGGTTTGGTGGGTGTGGCTTGGTAGGCGTGGCAGGGGAAGGATACTATAAAGTACTGCAGTATCCTGGGGGAAGGATACTGCAAAATTCTCATTCCCTCCCCACTCCTGGGGAAAGTTACTGCAAAATCCCCATTTCCTCCCCAACCCACTAACCTGCTTTCCGTTCTCCTGTGCAGGGCAACAAAAGAATACCCAGCCAGCTGGGACTTGGGAGGCAGCAAATAGATTGGGCAGGGGCCAGCCAAAGGTGGTATTTGCCGGTTCTCCAAATTACTCAAAATTTCTGCTACCGATTCGCCAGAACCAGTCAGAACTGGCTGAATACCACCTCTGCTTTGTCCATATTACATTTAAAAGCAGACAATTAAAAAAAAATTGGGAAAATGTTTGGAGTCTTTGTTGCTGCTTCTTACAGCTACTTGGGGGAAACAAAAAATGACCCGTTTCACCACAATACCTGACTGGTATTCACCATCTTTTCCTGTGGGATATCCCAATCTTTTGAATCAAGTCCAATGGTTTCAGAACATCATGTTGCCCCTTCGAAAACGATGTTTGAATTATGGAGGAGCCCTCAACTTAAAGTCTCCACAAACAGGTGGTTAGGTGTATGATTCTAACTCCCTGTGTTACTCTCATTACAGGACACATTTTTCTGCTGAGGGGGGCAGCCTGTCAGACCTGGAAGCCATCTTTTACATTGGGCCTTCAAACCTACCATATTTTCTACTGTGGGAAAATGGGAGGGAGGATTATATGGAGCATGGGAGATATATAGTCTAAATAACATTCTTTTCTCAGAGAGTCAAGGACGCTTTGCCCTGCAGCCACGATGGTGTGACTGGGAGGCATCTCCAGTTTGGACAGTACCTGATCGGACCATGTGACAGACATGTGGGTGTTGGACAGGGACTTCAACTTTCACTTGGGTGGGGAAAATCTGCAAACTTTCAGATTCAGGTTTTCCCAGATGTGCCAATATGACATCTCTAATAAAATGGAACTTTGATGAAACTCAAGCCTTGGAGTTTTCTTTCGCTGGGGGTGTCACTTGGAACCCTGACATAAGTCTAAGAGGAGCATTGTTTGGAAACTACATGTAAGACACTGAAAACTGTTTAGAGATGAGGAAAGATAAGGGAAGATTGAGTGGTGCCATGAAGGTGGAAGGTTAGAACTAAGCTAGGTTAACTCAGCATTGAAAATCAATAAGGGAGCATTAGATATAATCACTGAAAGTGTTAAAAATAAACCCAGGGATTTAAGTTATAAAACTACTTTTCCTATTGCGCAGTGATAGTTACTGCACTGATTTGTGGTGAAAGTATCCTCTGATTATTTTTATTTCTTTGTGTGTTTGTTTGTATTCCACCTTGGTTTTTTTTTTACAAATAACTCAAAATGGTGAACATATCTGACACACCTTCCTCCTCTTATTTTCCCCACAAAAACTTTGTAGGTTGGTTGGGCTGAGAGAGAGGGAGAGAGGGAGAGTTGGAGGGAGGGAGAGAGAGAGAGAGAGAGAGGAGAAAGAGAGAGAGAGAGGGAGGGAGGGAGGGAGGGAGGGAGGGAGGGAGGGGAGGGAGAGAGAGAGAGAGAGAGAGGAGAGAGAGAGAGAGAGAGAGGAGAGAGAGAGAGGAGAGAGAGAGAGAGAGAGAGAGAGACTGGCCCAAAATCATTCATCTGACTTTCATGGTTAAGGTGGGATTAGAACTCACTATCCTCTGGTGATTGGCCCAAAGTCACCCAGTTGACTTTCATGGCTAAGGCGGGTCTAGAACTCACCATCTTCTGGTGATTGGCCCAAAGTCACCCAGCTGGCTTTCATGGCTAAGGCGGGACTAGAATTCACCATCTTCTAGTGATTGCCCCAAAATCACCCAGCTGGCTTTCATGGCTCAGATGGGACTTGAACTCACAGTTTCTGCTTTCTAGCATGGTGCCTTCAACACTGGGTCAAACTGGCTCTTCTACAAGTATCCTCCAATTAAGATTTTTCTGGAAATAAGAGCATTCTAGAATGCACACATGCCTCTTTAAATGGTAAAAAAAGATTCACTTTTCCTCCCCTCCAATCGATGTTAGCAGAGGTTCCACAGCAGAGGTGGTATTCAACAGGTTCTGACCAGTTCTGGAAAACCGGTAGTGGAAATTTTGAGTAGTTCAGAGAACTGGTAAATACCACCTCTGACTGGCCCCACTCCCATCTATTCCCTGCCTCCTGAGTTTCAGGTGATTGGGAGGAAATGGGGATTTTGCAGTAACCTTCCCCTGGAGTGGGGAGGGAATGGAGTTTTTACAGTATCCTTCCCCTGCTACACCCCTCAAGCCATGGCCACAGAACCGTTAGTAAAAAAAATTGAATCCCACCACTGTTCCACAGCTTGTGGTGAAAAAGGCTAAGATGGCAGCCATATTTGTGTGATTGAAGATCCACCCATTTTTATCCATATCGTGTATGCAATGGAGATAAAAAGGAAGCGAGCAGACCTTCAGTCACACCCTCACAACCAGTCTTGTGGCCTTTCTTAGCATTCCCTGCAGACATTCCTGAATTTCGGAAAAATATTGATCTCCCCTGGTTTTGATGATATTGTTATCCTAAACTTCATTGTGAATGGCCAATCACACTCAGGAGTTCATAAAGCAAATACAGTGATGTTCTAATTGTACCCAGGAAATATTTCCCCCCACAATATCACCAAGTACAAGAATGCTAATATTAATATTAGTATTGTGGTTTGTTGATAGTCAGCCAGATGTTCCAACTGGATGTTTTCTTCACCTATCGTGTCCTTTCCAAGGACCTGGGATAGACAAATGTTGGTATTTTTGGGTGTCACAGATATCGTCATAGGGTGGGAAGTTGTTAAGTTGTTCCGAGTAAAACTGCCTTTGGCAATTGACTCCTCCTCCTCCTTCTCCTTCTCCTTCTCCTCCTCCTCCTCCTCCTCCTCCTCCTCCTCCTCCTCCTCCTCCTCCTCCTCCTCCTCCTCTTCTTCTTCTCCAACTCTGCTATTGGATACTGTTGGGGTGTCTCTTTGATGTTGTCTCTCCATCTTCTTCTGGGTTTGCCTTACATTCTTTGGCCTTCTCCTCTTTTTGTATATGCCTTCTATGGTATTGTCAGCCTCTGCTTCACTGCTGCTTTTCGGCTGCCATTGAAACGGGGAGGGGGGGCATGGTCTTTGGCAGGGGAATCATTATGTACTGGAGGATTGTTATTAGGAGTTATTCTGACCATCTCTCTGCGTATGTGGAAGAAGGGAGTTTCCTGCTGAGTCCAACTGTCCAGCATTCCAACCTGATGATCATTTTTTAAGACATCTCCCACCTGACGGTTGGGTGAATTATTATTGGACTATGAACTGGGGTGCCAAGGGGAGGGGATTGAATCATACATGATATCTATTGCTTTCGCGACTTTTTACTCAGACTCAGCTTTGCTTTGCTTCTCATCATTTGTAATTAGTAAAAGTACACTTAATTCTGAAACATGGAGTTGAGTGGTTTCTTTCTTGATTATTAAACGAAGAAGCATCTGACAGGTATAGGATTCCAAGACAGTGTCTCCAGGTGAGCAGGTTCAACAGGTTTTAAGCTCAACAAATAGAAAATGATGTTGACAAAAACATGAACATAGATGATGAAACAGAACTGAGAAACAAAACAGGTTTTAAGATTGAGAAGGGGTGGGAGATAAAAAAAAATCCAGGTCTCACTAGGACAAGTGCAAATTGTATTTTATTTCAGAAGTTTGTTGATTACCCACAGAGAAAGCAGCAAGAGGGGGAATTAGAGTTAACTTCAAAGAATACGTATTCTTGTCATCTGCTCGGAATCGGCTGTGTTAGTTTCCCTTCTTTATATCACTGCAAAAGGCAAAGGCAAGCAGGCACAAAATAAATACCAAGGGTTGGGCAGTGTAAAATATAAAAATTTGCCTTGATGCCATTTGGAAGGCGTAGATTCACGCGATATGAGCAAAGCGTCTCATTGTCACCGGGGACATGCTTAATGTGTTATGAGCTTCAGAAGCAATATTATGAGAAAATTTATGACTCCGAAATGTGTAAGCTTCACACTGGGGAGCTTAATCACATTTCTTTATGAATTTATTTATTCAGCGTTATGAGTCGCTTTTCCAGCTCAAATAACGGGTCTAACTCAAGGCTATCTCCAAAGCTAGAAAGCGGGCGAAGGGAAGCTATAAAATGAAATGGAGGGTAAGTTGCAAGAGTTTTAATCTGGGAGGTTTGGGAAATAAGTTTGTGGCCAACGTGCAAACTAGGAAACCATACAACACACCAAACTCTAAAGGAGAAATGTGAAAAATAAAACTATGGGCACCATTTCTGCTCTTGTTTTAGCCCAGTAATGCTTTGGGTGTTTAAGGTTGCCAACCCCTGATCTAATCCAAGAAATCTCTTCTGGTATTCTTAGAAAGAGACTTCTATCAACCTTATTAATATTTTCAAGCACAATATCCATGCATTTAAAAGATGGAATGCATGGAATCCAACATGGAAGTGAAGAAACGAGAAATATCTGATCAAATCATGGCTTGGAAGGTCTTCTACACTGACCCATCATGAAGTAAGTTTAAATCCCTTGAGATCCCACAACACCGTCAAACTATTTACTAAGACTGTATTTCTATTCTTCTTCTTATCCTTCCTAATACCTGTCTCTTCCCACTTATGACTGTAACCATATTGCTTGTATCTTTATAATTTATATTGTTTTATTTGTTTCCTAGTATGATTTGATTACTTATTAGTAACCTGTTGTGGCTCGTCAGGAACCTTTGGAGCTGCTATCAGACTCTGACAGCGAGGGGCCCTATGAGTCAGGCCTGGAGGAGGTGGAGGGCCCTGGACAGGGTTCTGACTCCGAGCAGGGCTCAGAGAGACTAGTTGGTGCCCAGGTAATGACTGAGCCTTGGACCAGTGAGGGAGGCTGACACAGAAACCTCCTGTGAGTTGTTTCGGGATGCAC